>NC_084920.1:13357740-13666089 GCF_949316345.1 Pungitius pungitius
CCAACTCAACCCAGTCTCCAAAAAAAGCGTGAAATGGCTACGTTGGTCCACCGTGATAAACGTAGTCATGTTACGTTTTCCCCCAAAATAACGTTACTATGTTACGTTTCTTTTGGCCCATTCATTTACATTGCTTTGCAAATAGGTCACGTGACTATCAAGTTTCCCGGTAGCGAAAAGAAAAACATGGCGGACGGTCAGCATAATCTCCGTGAAAAACACAATATTTTAAGAAAGCATCAGCATTTGTATGCATTTCGATGGCATTTCTAGCGAGAAGTATGCGTTATTCTTTCATAATCTTCTATCAGAGACTGTAGAAGACCTTCCGTTTATTCGTTTCTGCGAAGATTTGAGTGTCCCTTTGGCAAAGCGTGGCTACGCAACGCCTTTAACGGCGCATTATTAAAAAAACACTTCCAGTGGGGGCGTTACCGTAAAGAAGCGTTCAGCCTTAAAGCCACTAATCGCCAAACAAAACAAACTCAAAGCACTCGAATCACATTATGACTTTTTAAACATAAATTCCGTTATTTTTATGAGTTTTCAATGAAAGAATGCATCATTTCCGGGGGTAGGCATGCCCGGGACATCCCGAATTATGGGCAATTTTGATTTGTCCAGCTTTTTGACAGCTCCAGTCCCGACTTCCAATCACAGCCTCCTAAATCAATGACGCGCCTAAAACTCTCGGTTCGAACATTACGTCTTGTTTACATGGGAAAGGGGGGCGGGGCTTCGCCCTCAGAGCGGAGCGTCATTTCTCGCTCCACACGTCTCCTCTTTTTACTGGCCAGGAAAACGGGCGATCTATCCCACGTGGGTCTGGCTCCATTCCATTGGCTCTGACGAATCCATAGAGAGGCGGGACTTATAATTTGCCCGGCAAACGGAGAGATTTGAGCTGCATTGCTTCCACTGTGCGTGAAGTGGCCGTGAGGCCTCCACTAAAGTCTCTCTCTATTTGTTCTGCTTTACTCAATAAAAGTAAAACCTTTACAGATATACTGTCCACACACTAGGCTAACATAATGGAGACTTCCAGGCTTCGTCCTTTATGTTTTATGGGGATAAAGCCCCTGTAAGTAGTTTTTTCCCAAGCAAATCTGAGTTTCTTCTTTTTTTGTGTGTCCCATACAAATATCAAAATATATATACTGATTTTCACATCCAAACACACTCACTTATGTTCCCTTTTATCATGACAACAAGAAATTTCAAGATATACCTTTTGCTTTCATAAATCATACAGTTTTAGTGTGTAAATGCCCAGCAGTGTACGGTCCGAGGGCCCCTATCGGGCCACTTGTTAGATGGGTTTGATGGGTTACCGACTAAAATATATGCCCCCACCCCCTAACTTGATTTAGGTCTGTTGCCTCAGGGTAACTTGTAAATATAATAAGTCAAACAAGCAATGTAAGCATTAAGAAAGTAGTGCATTTTGAGCACATTAACCACAAATGGATTCAAACATAAATTCAAAAATATTAAACAAAGAAATGAAATGACCAACACTGTATGTACAAAATCCACATACAAAACATGTAAACTTAAAGGGCTTGTTTGTGTCAAATTTTATGGCATACACATTCAACTGGCCTACAATAACCTGAAGAATGTCTTAAAATACTGAAGGGGGGGGCATGATATCATTAGAAATGTTATGCCAGAGGGAGCACAGAATGTATTGTGGGGTGTTCAACAAGGAGGATTTTCAACCTCTACTATGTCTCCATCCTCATCTTGATCGACAGACTCACTGTCACTATCATCAGACATGCGTTATCCTAGTTTTAGTGTGTAAATGCAATTTCCAGCATGAGACCTAAAAAACGCCTACAGGAATAAAAGGGTTAAACCAGATACAACTTGCTTGTTTGACTTATTTGACTTATTATATTTACAAGTTTCCCTGAGGCAGTTAGGGGGTGGGGGCATAAATTTTAGTCAGTAACCCATCCAACCCATCTTAAAACTCAGTCGAAGGAGTCTAACGCCGGAGTCACAGGGTGCAACAAAACTCTGTAGTGAAAAAAGTGAAGGCCGAGGCATGCTGGGTGAGGTGCGATCCCGGCCCTTTTGGGACAGTGTTGTGCCTGAACGCGTTCATATTCGATGTTGATATTTTGGGCGAACGTGAACTCAACGTACTGTATTAATGCCCGATGAACGTCACTGTTCTCGTTCATTCTGGTGTCTATGAACGGCGCGTTCGTTCAGCTTAACATCGTTCAATGGGGTACCAGATTTCTATAGAAAACACACCATAAACGCGCATTAATAAGTGTAGCAAAGAGGCGGCGTATAATAATTTTAAAGAGTTTATGAAGTTACTGACAAGGTCGGTGAGGATGGGAGGAATCTGACCTTTCTTTGCAAACATTTGCACCTTAATGATTACTGTCCTGTTTTTCTTTTAATAATTCCTTATTTAAAAAAGACCATTTAAGCAGCATGTGTTTGAGAATGTAGTGTAGGGGTAAACTCTGCAACTGCTGCTAGTGTGGAGTGAATAGACAGCAACATAGCATCAAAGAATCATTAGGGAAATGCTGTCCCCTCAATGCTAATGTAAACCCTGGTTGGATAAGGATTCAAATTGGATAAGAAGATTAAATCTGATGCATAGCTTCAGTGTTAAAACTGATAAAATAATTGCTGTCTGTGGTTCTGGGCTGTGGCAATAATTTAAAAAAAAAATAGCTCGCAGCAACGTATGGAAAAAAAGAACTGAACTAGTTTTTGGAACCGTGAACTTAGTTCAAATATTTTGAATTATGAACTGAACTAGTTCCTTTTTAAAATTTGTAAACTAAACTTTGAACTAGTTAATGTAGAAAGTAAACTTTCCCAACACTGGCTATAGGACCCCGGAAGATGATGAACTATGCCTGGGAAGGGCGAAGCCATGCCGGTACGAGCATGATGTGCAAATTAGTCGTCAGATCAAAGTATAGTAGTGATAGACTAATCGAACCATCTAACAAGTGGCCCGATAGGGGCCCCCGGACCGTACACTGCTGGGCATTTACACACTGTATGATTTATGAAAGCAAAAGGTATATCTTGAAATTTCTTGTTGTCATGATAAAAGGGAACATAAGTGAGTGTGTTTGGATGTGAAAATCAGTATATATATTTTGATATTTGTATGGGACACACAAAAAAAGAAGAAACTCAGATTTGCTTGGGAAAAAACTACTTACAGGGGCTTTATCCCCATAAAACATAAAGGACGAAGCCTGGAAGTCTCCATTATGTTAGCCTAGTGTGTGGACAGTATATCTGTAAAGGTTTTACTTTTATTGAGTAAAGCAGAACAAATAGAGAGAGACTTTAGTGGAGGCCTCACGGCCACTTCACGCACAGTGGAAGCAATGCAGCTCAAATCTCTCCGTTTGCCGGGCAAATTATAAGTCCCGCCTCTCTATGGATTCGTCAGAGCCAATGGAATGGAGCCAGACCCACGTGGGATAGATCGCCCGTTTTCCTGGCCAGTAAAAAGAGGAGACGTGTGGAGCGAGAAATGACGCTCCGCTCTGAGGGCGAAGCCCCGCCCCCCTTTCCCATGTAAACAAGACGTAATGTTCGAACCGAGAGTTTTAGGCGCGTCATTGATTTAGGAGGCTGTGATTGGAAGTCGGGACTGGAGCTGTCAAAAAGCTGGACAAATCAAAATTGCCCATAATTCGGGATGTCCCGGGCATGCCTACCCCCGGAAATGATGCATTCTTTCATTGAAAACTCATAAAAATAACGGAATTTATGTTTAAAAAGTCATAATGTGATTCGAGTGCTTTGAGTTTGTTTTGTTTGGCGATTAGTGGCTTTAAGGCTGAACGCTTCTTTACGGTAACGCCCCCACTGGAAGTGTTTTTTTAATAATGCGCCGTTAAAGGCGTTGCGTAGCCACGCTTTGCCAAAGGGACACTCAAATCTTCGCAGAAACGAATAAACGGAAGGTCTTCTACAGTCTCTGATAGAAGATTATGAAAGAATAACGCATACTTCTCGCTAGAAATGCCATCGAAATGCATACAAATGCTGATGCTTTCTTAAAATATTGTGTTTTTCACGGAGATTATGCTGACCGTCCGCCATGTTTTTCTTTTCGCTACCGGGAAACTTGATAGTCACGTGACCTATTTGCAAAGCAATGTAAATGAATGGGCCAAAAGAAACGTAACATAGTAACGTTATTTTGGGGGAAAACGTAACATGACTACGTTTATCACGGTGGACCAACGTAGCCATTTCACGCTTTTTTTGGAGACTGGGTTGCGAATAACATACTGTGCAAAAAGATCCCCCTGAATGCACCAGACTCACACCTTTCAGTAGGAATTCCCAGCGCCAGATAGAACACCAGCATCAGGAGATGAAGTCATTGCTGCGGAATTACTTTGGGATTTTTTTCAGACGGATCTGAAGTCTGCATAAATTAGGCTCTGGAGAATCGTAATGTTTCATGCAACTGTCAGAGCTCAGAGCTGCCATACGTTGACGAGAGGAAGGACGTTCTACTACGCTGACACTAGCCCACTGATTCAAGCTCCCTAATTAATGTAACCGAGTCAGCTTCCAAGGTGCTATGTGAATCAAATAAAAAAAAATAAAAAATAACAAGGTTTGAGGCAGACGTGTTGATAATTCTCTGGGGAGGAGGTTCATCCCGTCATGTAGATCCTCTCTGCTCGTTTCCTCTTCACCCGCTGGGGACTCAGTATTGGGACCATCATAACCCAGGCTAAGTAGTTAAATGACTGAATATTCTCCACACTCTAAATCCCAGCAGATGTGTGGTAAATCACCAGCGGGAACACGTGGTCCGACACATTTTCTCATCATTTCTCATAATCTATACGGTTGTTAATTCCGAGAACATATCAATGTTGTGTATCCGTTATTATTGTACATTATTGTTCTCTTTATAGACACCTGAAAGCGTAACATGTTAGAATGTGTGCTTTTACCGCCAGTCTAGTATGGCTCATGCGAACCATAATTAAGCCCTTTTTTTTTTTTACAATTTACAGTTTATTGGAAAAATTATGTTGTGAATGTTCTATTAAAAAAGAGAGTTTTTAACTGCAACCAATATTGTGCTTCTGACGTGGGCTGAATTTGGACATGTGTGGTCATGTGGAGGCACATTCAAGTTCTACTGGGAGAATTCATCCCACATGGCATAGACATGCTCTCCATCTGGTAAAGTCCATATTGATAATAATAGAATCCTCATTCAGACCGCACATAGCTTTAGCATTTTAGAAAGTAAGTGAAGAAACACAACAGGATTTACACAGTTTGGGATAATGTGGAATCTGATGTTTTCATGTGTCTCTCCCTTGAAGCAAGTCAGACGCTTGTAATTGTCTTTATTTACCTATAATCTTCAACAAAAAAGAAGACAGCTGATTGCAGTGGTTGTGTATATGTTTGTCACGTCGGGATGCCGGAGGAGGACTCAAACGCAGACCACGATCACAACAATCCTTTAATTACCAAAATCCAAAATGCATAGGGGGCAAAACGCAGAACAGGAAAACATCGACATGGGAAACGCATACAATGAACCGACAAGAGACAAGAGACACACGTGTTAAATGCACTGGGGCGGTGCAGGCGGTTGGACTCAAGTGGAAACAGTCAGGGACACGGGGCATAATCGCAGGCAGGAAGTGAAGCTAACTCAGGAACAGCGAGGCAGGAAACTAACAAAATAAAACAGGAAATAAACCCAAAACGCGACAATGTGGTTTTTTTTCTTTTCAGAAGCAACGCATTGAGGTTCGCCTCTTGTGTTCGCATTGTACATCATTGTACATTTTATATTGCTGTTAATCTGGAAATGAATTCAAAGGAGACAGACACACTAATCTAATGTCTAATCCACCCACTTATCACAACTTGTCACAACTCCAAGAGTATCAAGTTGTCTCTGTCCCACTATTCATCATCAATGGCGATTCTGGGGGGTGGCCTGGGGTGGCTGTGGCCACCCCTGGAAGCTCATTGGCCACCCGTGGGGCCACCCCAGATCTGATAGGTAGTTGGTCAAGTTCGTCAACACAAGAAACAAGAGAAATGCAGTCAATCAATGATGACAGCTGAACAACTGATTTAGGACCAGTTTTACATTTTTAACTAACACAGTAACGGTCGTACTGAGGCTGTGAGAGCTGATTTCTGTTCAGCGGACGTTTGGCCACGCAGGTCACGTGACCCACGAGATTAGCGCATTGCACCTGCCGCTGGTCCGCGAAACACGAGGACGGTCACAGTTTACTACAGCGACGATACAACAACGATAAAAACGCCGGAATCTGTCGACTGAGAGGTATGGTCATTTAATGTTTAGTTATATCGTTGTTCCCTCTGAATGTGTAGGAAAACTTTATCTAGCACTAAGTAGCAGCTAAAAGTCAAACTACACTGCACTAGCTGGCTAGCTTAGCAGCCTGCAAACCAAGTTAAGCGTTGAACGTTAGCATTTTTTTTTTTTTAATTATTAGGATACCGCCATGAAATATGAAACGCTGTTTTCTGGACTGAAGACTGAGGGTGTTTGTTTTCAAATTCCTGACTTGCTGGGTCTGTCATAACCTCTACGTTGGGTCAGCACAAATGTAACGATGGTGACAAGGATTCCTTTAGGAGGACAATCTTCTACCTCATTGTGGACACCATACTTGGAGAGTTAGACAGGCGCTTCTCCAAAGACAATTGTGAAATTATGAGAGGAATACAAGCTTTGGACCCCAAAAGCAGATGTTTCCTTCCAGAGGAAGCAGTCTTTCGCCTGGGAGAAATTTATGAAAGTGACTCTGAAGATCTCAGTCATGAACTCCACCAGACAAGGTGGCTTTTGCAAAGTGGAATGCCGAACTTGTTGGGTATTGTTGAACTTGCAGTGTTCCTTGAACCTCATAAGGATGTTTTTCACAAGCTTTTTCGTCTGTGCAAGATAGCCATAGCCCTCCAGCTTCTCAGCTCTTAAACTCATCAAGACCCATTTGCGCACAACAATGACAGATGACAGACTGAGCAACCTGGGTGTTCTCAGCATTGAGGCTAGAAGAGCAAAGTCACTGGACATGGACACATTTATTAAACTTTTGCTACCAATCACCAAAACAGGCAAATTCATCTGATAAGATGGATGAACCCAGAATTTGTCTAATGGTCTTGTTTTTGTGTTTTTAAGGTTTGCTTGGTTTATGTTACAACTGTTTATGTACAATTTTCACAAGTTACATTATGAAGAAGCGCCTTAACCCTCTAGTTATGTTTGGTCTGGTGGCATTGCATTGGACTTTAAGTCTTGTCTTGTGGTCTTGGCCCTGTGTGAAAGCATTTTGTAGCAGCAGAATGAGCAAAAGCAAGAACTAGCTACCTCTATTGCACGTTGTTACTATTATTAGAATCCTCTATTGTTCATGAGAGTTTAAAGGTTTACATTACATTACTTCATAGTATATACTTTGTTTGGAGTTAAGATTTGTTTGGTTTTTGTTACAATTGTTTATATATATATGCAACGGATTGTATATAGGTTCTGTTAAATTGCTGCTTAAATGGGGACAGCGCCGTCTACCATGGCCACCCCACACTAGCTTTGTGTCCCATCTTGGCCACCCCAGTAAAAATGTTCTGGATACGCCACTGTTCATCATCTCCCTCTGATGTAAAATCAGCTACATGCCCAGCGATGGGTAAATAAAAGAGTTGGATGCAGATTACATGCGCAAATGTATTGTTCTGTGACATGAATGTGGATCTATACGTTTGAATGTTTTCTTTCAGAGATGATTCTGAATCCAACTAGATGCTGTTGGTCTCCTGTTGGACACATGGAATATGCTGTTTGTTTTTATTTTCCATTCTGGGCAAGTGGGTGGCGGGTAAACGGCTGCTCTCTGCTCACTTCGAGATATGATGATTCATTGGAGACAAATTAGATGATCTTATGTGTGTAAACAAGCAATCTCAGGTTTTGCAGGAGATAACTAGTAAACATCGTGGTGCAGCAAGAGA
Organism: Pungitius pungitius; assembly: GCF_949316345.1. Lineage (NCBI taxonomy): Eukaryota > Metazoa > Chordata > Actinopteri > Perciformes > Gasterosteidae > Pungitius > Pungitius pungitius. The sequence continues at coordinate 13,365,781 of NC_084920.1, forward strand.
AAAGATCAGCATGAAGTCCCTGGGGATCTGAGTAAGTCATATTTCATACCTTGAGATGTGTTTGTATTAGTGCCCTCTTATGAATCCATTTCTTTATAGACTTGATACTAAAGCTGAAGTGTCATTGTATGCAGATGACATCGCTAGATATTGTGAAAATACATCATTCATTTTATAAAAGAAAAGCGTGCAACAACATTAAGCCTTAAAGAAAACTAACAAAAAGGAAATGTGGAACCAAAACTCATCAAAACAAAATACAGCAGATGGTTTGGTATCTTCTGAAAAGATTACGTTCTCCGAACAATTTCCAGCAACTGCAAATATCTTCTTGTCCTTCGGCTTTCTACGTTTCTTGGTTCACGATCACATGGATGACAGACTCATTGTTTTTAGGGATGTATATTAACTAATGCTACGTCGCTTTCACTGTAGCTAAAAACAGTGAACGAGAACAGCCCGAAAACGCACAAATCTTTGAAGTAATCCTTAATAAAGGCAGTTAAATGTCTCCCATTTTAGGTATAACCCGTTAGTGACTACAGGCTAATGTATCAGTAGAATCTAATAACAAAGATGGAATGAGGTTCAAACTAGATATTTCATTTTAAGGGCCCCGAAAGCCCAGGAGCTGAAAACCTTATTAAGATGAATGAATGATGATATGCCCGGAGCTTGAGCGGCGAGTGGAATTTTTACCCATTTAACCCGCTGTTGCTTTGAATCAAAGCTGGGACGCGTTGTTAATTATCATGGCGTCCATGATGGCCACAGATGAGGCCGACACTCTCGATGCATTGTGGAGATCTTTATGTGCTCTAAAAAAAAGCACACCTGCCTTCGTCAAAGCTTCAAAAAGGTATTGATGAAAAAAGGAAACATCTTCAAACAGCATTCATCTGATTGAAGCGTGAACGTGACCTAAAGCTGTGAGCCATGTGGTCGGGAAAAGCGTGCATCTAGAATCATAATGCATTGTAAGCCACAATTATTTAGGATTGATGTAAATTGAATCAACTCCTCCAGATGGTATTTGTGCATCTAAGGTGATACAACTCGTGTCAAACCTACCGCCAACCTCGAAAACTAGATAATGATATGTTTGGATTTGGAATCGTACATTTTTTAACCAGCCACACAAGCTGATGTCAGAGCTTTTTCACGTGTATTTCGGTGGGAAGGTCGAGAACATCACCGCATCTGCAGGGCTGAGGTAACGTCGTTTAATCCCAGCGATGAGGGTTGAAAATCTGCGTGACAGTTTTGGCATCTTGCTAGCAGTCTCTCTCTGTGTGTGTGTGTGTGTGTGTGTGTGTGTGTGTGTGTGTGTGTGTGTGTGTGTGTGTGTGTGTCTGTGTGTAAGTGCATGTGCGCTACATCAGAGTTGCATAGTGACGGCGAGGTGAGTGCAGTCACGATACTGGTGGTTGGATTAAGGACGATTACATGCATATGCTGTCTCACACACACACACACACCATGACACTAAATGCACGGCTAATACAGGAGAAATAAGGGAAGGATATTGTAAGACGGGTTATGATGAATTATGTCAAAAACACAAAAGCAGAGCGGCTCTTATGTCTGACTCTTGCTCTCTTTCGTTCTCTCATCCTCTGTCACCCTCCTTCTGCCCTTCCTTCCCAGGCACTAGGCCACCAACATGGTTGTTCCCAGGGGACACCCTCCTCCCTTTCCTTGGCCCCCTCTCTTCCTCCTCCTCCTCCTCACCTCCCCGCTCCCGCTGCAGGCCCGGCCGCTCCTCCTGCACCCCTCCATCAACGTGGCCGTGGTGCTGAGCGGCTCTAGCTACCAGAATGAGGTCAGAGGTCGCCTCGGCGGGGAGAACTTTGTGGACCTGCCCGTGGTGGTGAGCCCCGTGATTGTGCTGGTCAACGACACCAACCCCCGAGACCTGCTGACGCGCCTCTGCGACGCCATGGCCATGGAGAAGCTGCACGGCGTCGTGTTCGAGGACGACGTGGGCGCTGGCGCCGACACTCAGGTGAACGTTACGTTACGTTTACGTTTTTTGTCTTCCTGATGAAGCATCCTCTCGAGAGTGGTAGTGTCCAGTCTGCCCACGTTAGTTTCCCCTAAAGCGGCTCAAGGCAACATTTTTATGTAAAAAAAATTATTACAATTATAAACAATTAATTTGATTATGGTGTCGGATTAGTTTCTGTTTGTAAAGGGAATAAGTGACATCAAATTCTAAAGGTAAAATGTTGCATACAATTCGATCTTACCAATTAGAAGAGGGATAATTGATATTGATAAAAAATATTTTACTAAGCTGTGAAATTACTTTTAAAAATGCAAAACGTTTCTACCAAAGCATGTCCATTATTTTCCGAATTTTAGTACATAAGATTGCTTTAGTACCTCATGAATATATTCCTTTCTTCATAAATCACTTCCATGTTTGATGTAAGCATGGACTTTACATAAGAGTTGGATGCAGCCACTGTTAATTGGTTTGCATTTTAGCTGTCGCCATCTTGTTTTTTTCAAAACCAGAAGCGACTACATGAGGGAGGTGCCAAGTTCATTTTTTTTTTTTTAGCCAACCCAACTTTTACAAACTTTCCTGAAGGGATCGACGCTCTGTGAATTGATACTCGAAAACTTCCAGAAAGCTCCAACAAACCTTAACAACCGCAACAACCGAACACGAATAATGTCTGTCCCCCGTCCCCTCTGTCTTCAGGTGGCCGAAGTGGCCCAGATCCTGGACTTCCTCTCCACTCAGACGGCTCTGCCCATCGTGGGCATCAGCGGCGGCTCTGCAGTTGTCATACCGTACAAGGTACTGAGCCCACCTCGGGAACCCGAGAGCTAGAGTAGTCCGCCGTCTTGCTGCGCCACACACACACACACACACACACACACACACACACACACACACACACACACACACACAAAAAAGCGTTGTTGATGTAACATTTGACACAAACGTTACAATTTAGGAAGCAAGAAAAAAAAAAAACGGATCCTAGTATTAGGAGAACAACAACCTGTCATGTGACACAGCAGCAGCAGCAGCAGCAGCAGCAGCAGCAGTAGCAGCAGCATCTTCACAGCCTCCCGTCTTTGTCACAACTCTTCTTCGCTCAACTTGAAACACCTTAACTAGGTCAGAGCGGTGAAACCTGCTTTGGCTGGCAGCTCGCTGCATGCAAATATTTTCTTTTTTTTACGTGAGCAATGCAGATCGGTGAATTATCAGCAAAGACTGCTGCCGTAAACCCTCATCAGCTCCCCTAATCCCCGGCTGGGAAAGGTCTTGAGTTTTTGGGGAGGTAAAACTTTGCGAGGGGAGACAAATGCTTCTGGCAATCTGCGGCTCGATGAACCCCGCCCGCCGCTCTTGAAGAGCAGAGACGTTTTTCCCGCTATGATTTAACACGCATCTCATTGATGAGTGGAGATGGAGAGCAGCGCGCTGCGCATTTAGATTGTGAAACAAGAAGATTGATGACACCAGACAGACGAATCTATGCTTTCCCTCCTACTTTTTGAGTTGCAAAATGGCTCCGTGGCGTCTTCCTGCCGGCGCCACATGCCTCCCGCCCGGCTCCCCTTCCTCCCTTTAATTGCTTAACTGCCGGCATCAACACCTTTTATTTATAGAGCCAAATCTCACACATAGGAAGACACATGCAAATGAACAGCCCCTCACATATTACAACACACGCAAGACAGGACGCATCCCTGCACCTTTCCACGACGACAGGCAAAGCCAATAGAATGACGTTGTTCCCCCCCCCGAGTGTTGGATCTCAAGTCGCCGTTTTGTAAAACACGGGGCGTGTTGCATTTATCAGCTTCCTGTCAATGAAAAGGTATCTGCAGATAGACGGGTATGAAACGGCGGAGGGTTGTAGCTGCAGGAGTGTGATTGATTGGCGGCTGCAGAGCTGGAGAGGCGGATGTGAGCGAAGAGGAGAAAGATGCTTTGATGAAGCTCGGCTGACAGCTGCTTGAAGGCGGTGTTTAACTGTCTCGCTGATAAGTCTCCCTTCCCTCTTTCGTGAGTGAAATAGTCACCTCTTTCTTTTCCTTTCTTCTTCTATGTTTTTTTTTGTCTCCGTCCACTTCTCACCTTGTCTCATTTCAGCCTCCTTTCCATATTTAAGTCTCTTGGGTTTCTGCTTCTCCCTCTTTGTCATTTTTTACTCTTTGACACATTGTGATTCAGTTTTTTACTGCTCTGTTTTTGTCCATCTGAATTCATTGCGGTGTTGGCTAGAAGCAGGAGGCCTGTTTCTCCCTCTGAACTCTAGGACCCCATTAAACTGCTTAATTACACCCTTCAGGAGTCTGAGGCCGCACCACCGGCTCTCATTACTCTCCCCAAAAATACAAGCTATTCACTCGTCTTCTCCTCTTTTATTTTTGAATTCCTCGCATGACCTTCCTCCTCCTCTTGCTAATTCATCTTCCGTTGACACTTGGGTGTTTCTATTTAACCCAAAATGTGCTTTTGATTGGCAATTCCCCTCTGAACCCCGAGCGCTGGACTCGGCCCGGGTCGTTTTAACCTCTCTGCTGGACAGCGACGAAAAGGCAAATCCACGCGCGGGGACCCCGTCTCTCGTAGTGAGCTAACCGTTTGTCTGACGAGCCCAAAGCGTTTGAGTGACGGCTCTCCATGGGGCACAAAGAGTAGAGCACTCTCCTCTAGAGGGCCGCCTGTGCAAAGGCCTCATTCAGCCACCCCCCCCCCCCGCCCGGGCCTCTCTCGCTCTCTTATGTACTCCTTTGGTGTCGGCAGCGAGGGGGGTGAAGAAAAAAAAAAAGCTTGTCAGTGGTGTCAGGCACAATGGGACAGGTGGATGGGACGGAGGGAGATATATGGGAGAGTGCAGCGAATGAAAGAGCTCCATAGTGCTTGATTATCAATAGCCTGACGACGATGGATATCTTTGATGGCGGGTTTTGAAAAAAGAAGCAGCGCCCTTGCCCGGGCTGCCTATTTATGGTTCCTGTCTCAGTGATCTCTAAACTGCCAAACAACATGGAAGGAGGGAATGGAGACAAAGATGAAAAGATCGAAGGGAGGAGAGGAAGCGAGTCTTTTGTCTGAGGCACACGAAGGCACAGAAGAGGAAATGAGAGAGCGTAGGGAACGGCTGGTAAAGGCATAAAGACTATTCAGTAGGGTCTTAAAAAAAAAAAAAAAAAACCCCTGTGATGCATCTCTCCGCCGAGTTGGAAATAAGAGGTTCAGAGTGTTTTGTCGTTGTGTGTGTGTGTGTGTGTGTTCTGGGTTGCTTGAACACTAAATGGCCAAAAGGATACCCAAACACCAGCATATATGACTGGTGGACACCTGCAGACATTCATCCGCTACTATATCCACCCCCCCCCCCCCCCCCCCCCCCCCCCAAAAAAAAAGTTTTAAATGGGGTGATATTTTTGAAGGGCGTTATTGTCTAAACATATGGGTGCTTTAGCATTGAAAATTCCATCGATTGAGCCATTGCAAAAGTGCATTTAGGTATGTGGACGGACTCTGCTCTTATATATGATATATTCTTATCGTCATCAAATGTCAGGAAAAGACTAAAAAACCAGTGTAGCCTGACGTATCTTATTCCTCTTTTCCATTTTACAAAGAACAAAAAGATTAATGAGCCACATGTGTTACGCTGGTTGTTCCCTCATTACAAAAAACACCCCCGCCCCACACCCACTGGAGATTATTTGGAGTTAATAAATCCACCAACCTCATTCTCACCATAGAGCATCAGGTATCTATCTAATCCTCCACAAGAAAAAATGCACATCTTGAAACTACATTTCCCAGTTATTAATTGAAAGGTGCAGATGTTTGACCCATTTTAGACTTTTAGACTTCAGCCTCGGAGGCTCTGGGAGTTGAAGATACCAAATTTAACGGGCGACAGTCGCTTTGCTTTTTTTCGTGATCTGACAGCATAAGACACAAAAAACACCTGGATAGTGATGCACAGGTGAAAATCATCCAGTATATTAAACGCCACGAGACGGCGGCTCCAATCCTCTTTGTAATAAAACGCTGCTGCTTGTTTTCCCCTTGAGTCAGCTCTCAGCTTTTAACTTTGGTTACGCAACGTATGTACCGAACCAACACATTGGACATGAGTAACGCAACCGTGGAACCACAATCGCTGGGCTATTGCTATTTGGGTACCATGATAGTTTGAATCGAGTTGGGAGAAGGGTACCAGTAATACAAAGACGAGATGAATCAGGCCCCATTCCCCTTATGATATAACACATCCCTTTGAAAGCATTATTTTAACAAGAATTCTAAAAGAACATTAGTGATATTGTAAAACCTGTCAAGTTTGTTAAATAATGATGATGTAATAAATATTTTTTTAGGACTTATCACAGTAAACCTCCCTGTGTCTCTAATGGTTGATCTCTCACAATCCATCCATCCGTACATCACAGTTACAAACATCAAATGTTTGACTTTTTTAGAAGTCTGGAATAAACAAAGCTGACGGCTTTATGCGTTTTTTCCAGTAGACAGGAACAAAATTGCCTTTTAAGTCTGCACATGATGGATTTTTTTAAAGCATAGAAACTGTTAAGACTGAGTGTCTGAACTCCATTTTATTACAATTGAAAGCTGTCAGTAGAGGAGTGAACTGGAGGAGTTGCACTCTCACTGCACTCAGTGTCAACGGACCGAAGTCATGCAATGAGGTTCATTCAGTCACTTTTTTTGGGTGTTGGGGGGGTGACCCGCTTTCTAAGATTATCCTTCTGTCTCTTTACTCAATTCTGTCTCTCTTGGCTTCACGGTCCAGAAACTCCACAAGCAGGCCACGAGAAGCCCAGAGTCGGAGCCCAGTATTCCCACCAGAAACTGCTTTTTGTTTTTTTTAATCGCTGGGAATAAAAGCAAGTTACTGGCGAGGCCTCCTTAAGCCTCCCACAACTGCTTATGCAACGGTGTGGAGTGTCAAAGATTCAAAGATCCAGGAGGATAATTTGAGGATACGTTGGAGCATTATTATTGGTCAAAACATGTAACAAATCTCCACCAAATGGAATTGTTTTTAGTTTTAAAAGGCACTGTTCAAAACCTGTTTTAGGTGCCAATTAAAAAATGTAACTTGATTGCATTATTGCACCTGCCTTGTTGTCTGAGCTCTTGGCATTTCACTCTAAGCTCCACTGTGACTCAGAAGTATGTAACTCCATTGCCAAAGTCTTGTGGAATTTGTAGAAATGGAACCAAATGTGTAAAAGGTATCCTTCACGTGGTAAATAAATACACCGGCAGAAATTGTGCATCACAATCAAAGTGTGATTCAAAGGCAAAATAATCTGTGATATGCCGAATGGTCCCTTTCAGTGAATACGGTACAGCATTCAAATGATTGGGTCATCAGTGTTGTAGCTGGATAAAATGATTAGTATTTTATAGCCTGCCAGGTATTGTCTTTTTATGCTAAATCCCCACCGGAGACGGACGCTTCCATTTTGGACCTTTGGACACGAGCGACGCATACTGCTGCAGGTGTGTGCGTAGGCGTATCCGGGTGTCCGTGCGTTGCTTGACCCTCACGAGTCTCTCCAGCGACGGGTGGGAGCCACAGCGCAGAGTTCTCCCCTCGGGGTGGGGTGGGGTGGGGAGACGAGAGCGTGAGCCACCACCACCATGTCCACCGTCTTCCTGTCACATTACCATACGCTCCTGCAGCAGGGCCGCTAATTACGTCCGCGCGTGACAGCCTCGCAGCCAACGTGGTGAGGAGAAGACAGGCTTGGAAGGGTGGGGGGGGGAGGCGGCTAACTCTGTCCTCTCTTGTGAACGTGTGAGTTAGACGCGAGAAAAAAAAAAGAAAAAAGAAGATAGTTTTGTTGTAATTCTTCACTGTGAAGGCAAAAGTTGATGCGTTTTCGTGACATTTGCCGGTTGGATTTTTCACAATTTAAGACGCCGCTAATTGGATGATGAAACACATTTCTGCCCGAGGGAGTTTCATATATTATTTGCTTGTTTAATAGCTCAGACAAAACTAATTGGATTTTAATTACACCGCTTGAAATCACGCACTCCACCGCTCCTCTGTCACATCTGGAGTCTAAAATCGTCCGCAGCAGGAGACGGCGCGTTAAAAGATGCACTTCCCGTTTCCCTAAATGGACGCGGTCGCCTCTGCACCACATTCTGCTGCGGATGTTTAGCTTTATAAGAAAGATTCACCGAGACACAGAAGGGCCTCAGACCAAGTCCAAATGTTTGGATGGAATTTTGTTTGTCAGAAAATGGCCTCGATATTTTACTACTTGCAATTACTTGTATCACTTCTGTTGGAGGAATTGAAGTATTGAGTGTTGTACATCTTTTACATTGTTCATTCTGCACACATGACATCCATTGCAGTCTGTCCGTCCCGGGAGAGGGATGTTGCATCTGTACAGACTGTAAAGCCCTCTGAGGCAAATTAGTCATTTGCGATTTTGGGCTATACTAAATAAAATGAATTGAATTGAATTGTGGAGGGAAATAATCGTCACGTGTTAACTGTCGCACGACGTTGGACACCGGAAAACTATTCGGACCGTCTCCTTCTGAGCCTCCTCTGCTTTATTCAGTGACTCCTGTTGTGGTGCACGAGGCCATTCGGTGGTCCGTTGGGGTCTGAGCCTCCAGCGGTGGGACTGAAACACGCTCACACACACACACACACACACTGGCAGAACTGGTAGAACTAAGTGAAGGAGTTGGGCTATTGTTGTGTTAGTCCTCGGGCTGCCCGGCTCTCTGGGGTTTAGTAGAACCTCGGAGCTTTTGGGAGATTGGAAAGAGCAACAGGAAGGAGATATGACAGCTACTCGCCTCTCGAGATGCAAACATATTGTGAAGATCTGAGACCCGGTCCCGAATGGCACTTGACAGTTTAACACTATCTCCCCCCACTCGCTCTCCTGTTCCACTCCCTCGTGCACGACTTCTCTCTTAATGCATGTGTTAGATTTACTACACTCCACTTACTGAATATGTTGCTGAACAGTGTACAGAGTCATATTTCCCGGATCCTCGCCTTCTTGCACCAGCTCCCGGTCCGTTATCCAATCAAATTCTGAAAATCACAATATAACATCTGAGGTCCTCCATGGCCTTGCACATGCTTACGTCAGAGGTCCACTTTGAGCCTGCAGCACTTTACAGTCCTTTGGATTTTCCATCCAAGCTCTTTTATTACACATCTCAAAAAGGCAGGGTTCAGTCTGTAAAAGACATCCACCTGAATCCGTCCAAATGGGTTCTGCTGTTTGCACCAGAATGTATTTCTTTCTGTGCGTCCAGCCTCCTTTTGTAAATTTCTACAACAATGTAAAACCTTTTTTAATTTTTTTTTTTATTTCACAGGTTGTTTTTGCAATGATATATTAGCTAGATGTCTAAAGATTTTTTTTTTTTAATTTGTGGAATTGTTATCTTGATACAAATTTGTCTTACTGTTGCAAGCTGACTTCATTTCAAAAGGTTACCGTCATCTCGCAAATAAGATAATTCTTTATCAGTTGAGTTTATATCCCGTCCCTCTCTAATACTCCTCATCTCATCCCTGTGGCCTACTTTGTTTTAATAATATGTGAAGGACAAGGGTTCAGCGGGCTCTAATAACGTCCAGCTTATCCGTCAACATGGCGCATGGGTACGCAAATGTGTAAAACCAGACACAGACTCTTTAAACGTTCGGACCACCCACCCTTGACAGAAGGAGAGCAGCATGATTGATATCTGCAGAACGGAGACACTTGTAACCAGAAGGAGGCGGAATACGGAAAAAAACTAAAGCTCTGTCATCAAACGTGAGCGATAATGAAGGTGGAAACTAATATATGCAGTCATGCCAACTGTTTCCTTTACCACACATTACTCTGTATCTGCATCTTTATAACTGTAGCTGTTGCATGAATTATTCAAGATATTCTACCCTGGGAACAAATCAACAAATGTTTTTTTTAGGGCAAATGCATGGGCTAAAAGAAACAGCATTGCTTAGAATAAAGTGTAATTCAGCGACAAGAAGCTGTCAGAATGCTTCCTTGACCCTTTGCCTCACTGTGACTTTAACTCTTTTCAGACTGAGGGATCATCCTTCCTGCAAATGGGAGCATCGCTGGAGCAGCAGATCATCAGCATGTTTAAGGTACAGAGAAGCCTCGTTTTAGGTATTGTTTTAATATGCAATGTTTGAGTCTGACCTCTGGCTGATTAACACAATGTAAGGACAACAATCAACGGGGAAGTCCATTCTGATTTGGGCATTTTAACTGAGATAATATATAATACAATATGACGTCTTTTTCTTTAATCAGTTAGGAAGATTGGTATTTCTGTATTCTCAAACCATAAAGAAGACGGATTGGAATAGAAGAAAACAGCAGTTGAGGTCCATACAAAACAGACCTCATCCTGGAGTCCTTTTCAATCATTCCAAATTCCCACACTTTTATGACCTTGAACCCATATTTTTTTGTCTTCTATCTCCATTTCAGCTAATGGAAGAGTACGACTGGGGCGAGTTTGCGGTGATAACCAGTTTGCTACCAGGCTACGACACCTTTGTAGATATAATTGAGTCCTACACCGACACCTCGTATTTCCTGTGGAATCTTCAGGACATCTTGACCCTGGAAATGTCTGTTGGGTCGAATGACGGGAGGACAAAACGCTTGCTGCAGCAGGTGAGCTGAGATGTAACAAAGATCGGGTTGCACTTCAGTTTCTGTCTTTCATTCATATTCAACAATATGTGAGAGTGTCAAAACACGTTCAACGTAGGTGTTGTCACATTTTAATCCGTTTACGTGAATAAATTAATTATTTTTTTTTCAAAATGAGGGAAAAATAACGGATGTAATAACAGACGTAAAAAGACATAAAAGGATTTGTCATGCATTGTCAACCATATTCCATGCCTACTTTGCTCTTGCGAAGGTGGCCTCAACTAAGGTCAACGTATGAGCCACGCGCAACCTGTGCGACGCAATCTTTTAAAAATTCAGTGTTTTTAACTGTCGTTGCGTTCGTTCTGTAAAAGCTCAAATCCCCACTTGGCGACAAACTTTAGTCAGCCCTGAAGTTTGTGCCGAGGAACAGCTGGCGCTACAGGCTCTCCGTGACCTACAGCAGCGCCGGCTGTGCTTTTCCCGCCTCTCTCCGTCTGCAGGTGGATTCTCAGGTGCTGATGGCGTATTGCTCTTTTGAGGAGGCGCAGTACCTGTTTCAGCAGGCCGCCGAGGTGGGTCTGCTGGGGCCCGGCTACATCTGGATGCTCACCAGCCAGGCCGTCGGCAACCCCGAAATCCCTCCGCCTGTCAGCTTCCCCATCGGCGTCATCGGCGTGATTACGGACCAGTGGAGGAAGAACCTGCGACAGAGAGTGAGGGAAGGTGTTGCCATCGTGGCGAAAGGAGCCGAGAGCTTCAAGAATCAGTACGGGTTCATCCCCGAGGGACACGGCAACTGCAACAAAATGGCTAAACACTCGGACAACAATACTCTGTTCAGGTAAGTCGCACTTTTTCGTCAGTGGTAGAAGGCGCCTGAGGAAAACACACTCATTCGTTCAAACTCTGTCTGCAAGCAATCGGCTCGTAGTCGCCAAATAATAGCCGAAAAATGAGCTGTGGCAAGATGGGGCAGTGTGTGCACCGGTTGTTTTAACCCCCCCTCGCTGTGCGCTAAAAGTAACGGCAGGGGGTCATAGAGCTCTCAGCTGTGTGTTACCTTTAACGGCCCCCCGAGGAGTAAGCAGGCTCCCGCTGGCAGAATGAAACAGGCACCGAGTGTGTGTGTGAGTCACCGCTTGCATGCAGCCGTAACAGGGAAACCCCCCCCCCCCAAAGAAAAATGCAGGTTTGCTGCCGCAGCGTGCGGGATAAGACGTGGACTGTACACACACACACACGCGTACCCAGGTGCCTGATCCTCTATGTGAAGTAAACGAGACAACACCTAATGGCGTGATCGTTGCACAAATAAGTCCAACTTCAGGTACGCGGCGTGGAGTTGAAAGAAGTTTGTGGTTTTAGTTCTGATGTGCAAATTGACCCGGGATTCATTATTCATAGCAACACTCTGTCAAGGATGTATACCTTAACAGGCAGGAAAATCACTCGGGAGGAACACTGTGCCCTCCACCAATCAGCTGCCTGTCTCATTCCCTAATGAGCTACTTCCAGTCTCCCTCGTTGCATTAAGCCCTACAGCGGAGCTTTAGGTTTTAATTAGGTGGTGATCATAGTGTGTGTTTATCTGTGTAAATGATATGCAAATGTTCCGGCTACGTTGGAATCAAATCAATCCATGATTGCAAGCTACGTACTCCTGAATCCATTAATCCGTTTCTGCGGCTCCGCAGGCACATGTTGAATGTGACGTGGGAAAGGAAAGATCTGTCATTCAATAACCAAGGCTTCCTGTCCAACCCCTCCATGGTCATCGTCGCTCTGGACCGAGACCGACTCTGGGACAAGGTACTGGTCACCAGAAAGGGGATCATGCTGACACTCAACAATGAGACATTTGTATGTATTGCATGTATTGTGGATTCACAGATTAGGAACAGTGATATTTTTTGCAGCAGTATTTTAAAAGACAATTCTCTTTAAGTTTCAGTTTAGTTTCAGGGGAATCAACTATTTCTATGTTTATTGTTGTTTGTTTATGCAGATAAAATTTCTACCCAAAGTTCACTATCAAAAGATTATTCTATGGTTATTGGCTGTAGCTCCCCAACAGGTCAAAATATTTTGTACACTAAATCTATGTAATATCTCTTTTAAAAACCCATAAATTATACATATGATTTGGCTGGATTTAACAAGTTTATGCCGATTGTTTTGGAGATGTCAAGTCTGTATTGTAATGAAGCAGAAAAAAATGAATTAAGCTAGTGGAGGGAAAGTGGGTGTGTTAAAAATCAAATCTCAAACAAATCACCTTTAAATTATATTTGAAGGTTGCTGTAGCTTTAAATCAATGTTTTTTTAATGTGTTCGTTTCTCTTACCGCTTTTTCACGCACACACACGCGCACACACACACACACACACACACACACACACACACACACACACACACACACTTTTCAAAGCCTGAGGGCATATTAAAGAAGTGTGAGAGAGACCTGAACATAATCTCACAGCTACAGTTGAACTCATTTATTTCTGGCCCGGAGAGACCGACCAGCTACATCAATGTCACCTTGTGGCTGGTGTGTATGTATGCGTGTGTGTGTGTGTCAACATGTTTAATTGTGCTGAAGTGGAGGTTTTGGTTGGTATGTGTGTGCAGATCTTAACGCATGTGCAGCCAACCCTTCATCGGTTCCTCACGTTGTGGTAAAGCTGATCGCGTGCGGTTCCAAAACTAACAACAAAACTTCACTTTAACAAAAATCTTGCTGTCCTCAATATAATCACATCACATGTTCTTCAACTCCACCTCACGTTGTGTGACCGGTTTTATTGTTCTTTGCTGGCATTGTTTGGGGCGTGCTGCTGGTTCACATTTAAGAAATAGCCAATAAAAGCTGGCTATTAGCGCTTCAATACAACAGACAGTATTTTGGAGCTAAAAAAACTAGATCTTTTTCTCATCAGTTGGTGGAGACCAAAGTTAGAGCTAAAAGAGGAGTTGGAATTATATTGCCAGCAATATGTTCTCACATAACTGCTCCATGTGTAAATAGGGTTTAACAGATTTAAGGAACCTCTTTTCATTTTATTTTGTGGCGTTCTTTTTTTTAAATGTGTATACAAGAAGGGTTCTAATGAGATTAAACCAATTAACAAAATCCACATTGCTGGTCTTAGTCAAGAACAGACTCTAGCATGAGGTCAGCCAGATGCAGGTAGGCTTTAATGAAAATGTGTTCACTCATATTCCCCCTTGGGAAGGTTTTAGAGTGTTCAAATTTGATTTCAATCAGAAAAGTTTATGCAGCAGAGAAGTTTCAAAAAGGTCTAAAGACCAGCTTCACAATATCTGCTCAAATGAGGTCTGCGTCACATAAGGAAGGATCAGAATGCCCTGAGGGTGCATTTTCCCACCTTTAATAAGCCTTTAATAAGGTCCTCACATCCTGAACAGGTGATCTGAATAAACCTCAAATCATCAATTTTGACATTGAGCTAAACGAATTGGGAAAAGGGAAATGACAGGAATGACATGATGAAAGCATCTTGAATGTTAATTTAAAATACATTCATTCAATAAAATCAACCTTTGATTCACAGATTGTTTGTTTGACTTTAATCACCTTTAATGACGTCCATCAAACAGACAGCTGCATATTTCCAGCTTACCCTGCTTTATTATTATAACTTGCTTTGGGAAGAAGTTAAAGAATAAAGCACTTTCTTTGATTTCTAGTAAATTCAATTCCAAGATCCTCGTACTGTGCTTTAATCCAAGATGGAATAACCAACAAAAGTTTTTGCACCTCCCCAACAGTGTGAGAATGACAGAGCTTCTGTTAAGTTCCTCCATGAGAGGACGAGACATCCCATAAAAGACGGATGGAAATGACTGATCTTCACAGATGGCGCTAAGAGAAAAAAAAAAAAAAAAAGGATTGTCTTGCACAGCGTACTGTACCTTCTCAAAGATTTGTAATTCATCCGTGTTTGACTAAGGGGAAGAGCGTTAGCAGGAGAACAAATCAAGGGTCGCTGTGAAGAAGTGTTCTCATTAAAGCTGAGAGGGAGCGAGTTTCTCACGCAGTAAGTCAGCTCAGTGCGGCTCATTAGGTGGGGCTCATGTGACAAACCGCCCTGGCTCTCGCACGGCGCGTTTCACTGAGTTCGGTGCCAACGCCGATGACGATTATTCATTGTGTGATCTGACATTATGCAGCAGTTCTGGTACACTTTGGCTCCGTTTGATCTATTGAAAAGATCAAGTTACATCTCCTGTGACTTCGGAGTTGGAGCCAGATGAAATGTAGAAGTAGATGTTTTTTTTTTTTTTTTTTTTTGTTAGTTATCCTATTTGACATTTTGTGAGCTGGTATACACGCTGGATTCCCAAATGTATGAGTCCCAGTACTGAAAAGAGTTTTTTGCACAAATTAATATTACTCTATATATATATATACATTTAATACGTAAAACACACGTTACAAATGACACTAATTGCCGGAACAGTTCCCATTTATAAACAGTGACATTTTAATTTGTTAATCATGTTAACAGAAGAAAATGAATTACTGATGAATCAGTTGAGAAAATGAACGGATATTTAAAGCAACATATGCTGGGATGTATTATTAATGTCATGCAGGCAGTAGCTCTTTGTTGTATATTCTGTGTTCTTTGCTCCTCATTCATGCATTAATGAACTCTCCTCATCTTTCATCTTTTAATTCTCTCCCTCCAGGTCATGCACATGCAAATTTCTCTTTTTAAAATAATAATAAAATAAAAAAAAACCCTCCCCCTGTGAAGTAGGGAGAGACGAGACAGGTGAAAAGGGAAGGGGTCGATATGCAAGAGAAGCCCGAGGGCCGACGTTTCAAAAAACCACGTGCGGGGTAACACTCGAGTGTCCATCCGCTCGCTCTCCTCCTCTCCAGGTCGGGACGTACGCCCAGGGGATCCTCCAGGTTCGCTACCCGGTCTGGCCCCGGTACGGCAGCTTCCTGGAGCACGTGTCCGACGACCGCCACCTGACCGTGGCCACGCTGGAGGAGCACCCCTTCGTCATGGTGGAGAACGTGGACCCGGGCACCGGCACGTGTGTCCGCAACACGGTGCCCTGCCGGCGCCAGTCCAATTACACGGCGAGGTACGCGCCTGAGCGGCTTGTTTGTTGGCTTTTGAGCAGGTTGCT
Organism: Pungitius pungitius; assembly: GCF_949316345.1. Lineage (NCBI taxonomy): Eukaryota > Metazoa > Chordata > Actinopteri > Perciformes > Gasterosteidae > Pungitius > Pungitius pungitius. The sequence continues at coordinate 13,381,639 of NC_084920.1, forward strand.
TTGCGGCAGCGTTCAGCTTCGCTGGTGGACGGGTCTCCCGGGTTGACCTCAGATCAGCAGGTTCTCCCAAGATTTGTCAACTTTTAGCTTGGATTGCACAAAATGGACTCACTTTTTACTGCACCATTCGGCCGCATCGCAGGGTCCTTGTCGGCAGATTCCGCTCCACGGAGCCCCCCGCTCTTCCCACGATTGCCGCCCCCCCCCCCCTCACATCCACGTCAACTTGAAAGTCGAGCTCGACGCTTTGAACGACAGAGTGAGCGGACCTTGATTCAAGAGTGTTTTTTGTTAGCTGCTGATTTTAAGGTGAAGAATGAACTGTCAGCCTCAACTATTCCTGGCTCAGAAGGGTTTCTGAAAAGTGTTGCCAATTTCCAGACAAAACAAGTGGCCTTTAGGAAGGCTGGTGCCTTCAGAACAACATTAGCATTTGGGATTATTGTGTTTCAGAAAAGCACTTTACGTCTCTCAAGGTAAAGCAGCAATTTCGAGCGGGGAGTCTTTTTTTTCGGGGGGGGAGCATTTCAACATTTCAAGTGAAACATCTGCGCCTTCCCTCCCTCTGACGCCGTGCCCCAGTTTGGTCCCCCGAGTCGAACGCCGCCGCCATTCCTCCACGCTTCATTAAAAGCGGGGTGATTGTGTGCACGCGCGTGCTTTACAGAGCGCGCGGCAGAGAGGAAGCCATTTAAGAGCCCTGCGACCCGCTGCTCAAACCCACGTGACAGAGGCACCAGATTGATTTGCACTCCGTCAAACAAACACTTTGGCTTCCATTGTTTCTGCGGTGAACACTGATATATATATATATTTACAACTCACTAACGGCTCTTTCTGGTGATTGTGTTTTGAGGTTAAAAAAACGCGAGCGGAGAGAAGGACAAACGCTCACCGTTCTAATTCCAGTCAGTGACTTGTTTCAGAGATGCCGGGTTTTCGGGGGTCCGATGCGAATCGACCTCCTTGATTAGCCTCGACGTGACGTGTCTGCGTCTTGGCTCATTTATCTCTTTTTTTTTTTTTTTTTTCATTGAATATTACAACTGATTATTTTTCTTCAGTGATTTATTCCCGGTTTAATGGGAACTAAATGCCCAATAACGCCTCAGGATCTGGCTGTTTCCAGTATCTCATTTGCATTTGAAAGTTGTCAGATTGCATTTGAGACAAAGTGTGATGCATAAAACCTGCTCTTCCTTTTTCAGAGGGGAGAAATGTGCTTCTTATCATCGACATGTTGTTATTATTTCATCTTGGATAGGCCAAAAACAGAATATCTATTCAGGATCTATTAAAGCCACATTATGGTTTCCAAAGCTTTCAATTGTTCCACTGACAGTAATTTACTATTCATGAGGAACTGATTTCCATACACAAAAAACGTAAAGGAATCTGATGACATCGGGAGCTATTTCGGGGCTTGTTCACGTCATGTCTCAGCCACCCCTAGAAGGGTCATAACTGTGGATGTATACGAAACATTCATGCATGATAAATAGATCCTTGCAAGGAGCAGAGGACACACACATTGTTCTGCACAAGAACCCGACAAAAACATTTGCTGCCAGTATTCGAAATGCAACCTTTGTGCGTGTTCTTCTGATCCCTTCGGATCGTCAGCTGATGTGTTTTGTTGGTAGAAAGGTTCCTTGAAGGAAGGCCCGGGGGAACCAGACACCACAAGAGTTTCACTCGAACGCACTGCAAAGCCTCAGCTGCTGGTTTGCATTTAAAAAAGGAAAGCGGGACTGCGATATGTTTGTATGTAAAAAAAATAAAAATATGTATGCTATACATACATACAACATGTCTTTGCTCACCACCTTCAGACCATCTCGCTCACCACATCAGCTTCATTTCCTCACAGACGGCTGTGTTGTTGTGCACACATTTGTGCCGTGGAAGGATCAGATGAAGGATGACACCATCATTCTGTGTGTGCCGTCTTGACTTTAGTAGTTTACCTTCTTTCTGTGTTTATCTCTCCTCCGCCACTCATTGGCTAATCCCCCCCCCTCCCCCCTCCCCTCCGAATAGCCAATCAGAGTGATTTTCTTCACTGACGGGCTCCGCCGCCACGGTTTCAACGTGCCGTAATTAGAAGAACGGCCGCCAAAACCGGGCAAAACGGTGCCAACAATGAGGGTCACACCGCTGAAAAGCCGGGGGCGACAGACGCTCGGCCTGCTGTGCCGGGGCGTTTACCCAGCATGCCGCACGTGTAGCCTGCCGCTGTAACTTGTGCTGAATCGTTACAGATTTAATGTGCTATACGCACAGATTGATCACCCTTAATCACCCAAACAACACAAAAACAAACAATTCCTCCTGTAAATGTCACGTTCGCCTCAGTGATTCCACATGTTTCCGTGTACGTGTGTACGTGTGTGTGTGTGTGTGTGTGTGTGTGTGTGAGTGTATGGGTTATGCAGATTGCATAGCTGACCATGGCTGGTGCATTCATTACAGTGAGAGATATGGAGGGGCTTTTTGCTGGGCGCGATGACACATTGATTGCCAGTAAAGAAGATTTATCTGTCCAACACGGGTCATCCGTCATGGGACAATGTTATCCTGTCCTACCCTCATTCTGCTTCTCTTTCCCCCGTTCTCTCAGGCTGGCATGTCCCATTTGGACGGTGACCAACAAACAGGGCGAAGGAAAGCGAGCGGGAGAGAGAGAGAGAGAGAGACTGCGACCATGAAACACAGTTAATCTTGCTGTCTGGTCTGAGCAGCTTCCCCGCAGAGCAGATGTTTAGGGTGATTAGGACTTTTTGTCGTGCTCATTAAAAAAGATTCCTTTCTTTGGACAGATGATGGCCTCCTTTGGCAGAGAGCTGAGATGAAAACTATAAGGAAAAGGGAAATGTCTGGTACATTATTTTTACAATAAGGTATTAAAACATTTACAAAAATAAATGGGGTCCTTTTTCCTCATGTGCTTTTGTCCTGGGGGGGGGGGGGGGGCTTAAACGGCTCAGCCCCTGAGGTCTCATTAAGGGAAATCATCATGCCACACGACAAGACATCTTTTTTGGACAATATCTTTACGGATTTCATCATGGCCGTATCCATCGGTCACGTTGTCTGTTTACCACGTCGATCTCCACGGCGCCTGGTCGTCCGCGTCGCGCTTCCTGGTTCTGCCGTTCACCTGAGAATCCGCCACGCTGCACCGGTTCCTGGGCATTTCTACGAAGCACACAGCCCCAACTGCTGCTGATCCTCCAAGGACACCGGGCTGCATGTGTGCATGTGCAAGTGTGTCTGTGTGTGTGTGTGTGTGCGGGTTGTTAGTGGAATGCGTACAATGGCGACAGGTGGCCATCTCCTGCAGCAATCAATTAACACACATTCATCGGAGCTATTGGCTCCCGTGAAAGAAGTGAGCATTACCAAAACACTTGAAATGCGTCTGAAATGAACTCGTACGCTGTTGAAAATAATCAACCTGAGTGTTAATCGCTCACTTGACTCTATTCAATTTGACGTCTGGCTCATTTATCATTTATTCGCTCACATGTTCTTATGCTGACTCGCTGGCGCTCTGAGGTTGTGTCAATTACACATTTAATTACAGATTTTACTCATTTTCCAGGAAGTTTGGCGGCATCGTATCAATGTGTCGCCTTTCACTTTGTCCACCGTTGCGTTTACTGTCTTTATTAACGTCTGTTTCTTTTTATTTTTTTTCCACCATTTTCCTCTCCTTCTGTTCTACACCCCATTAAGTGGCGAGGCCACAGAGTGGAAGTGAGTACCTCTCACATACTTCACACCTTAATGACCTTTGACTATAAGGCCACCGCAGTCACTCAAGCATCCGCCCGAGGGCTCTGTCACATTGTGCGTGCTTTGTCGTCTCCTCCGTCTCCATCGACACCTTGTTAACAGACATTGATTTTACTTAATGAACCAGCCATCGCCTGCCCTTCAAGATCCCCCCCCCCCCCTCCCCGCCATAGACAATGCTCGCTGCCAGCATGAGAGACCCACCAGCTAAAAATCCCCCCCGACTGCCATAGAGAGGTCTTTAAATCACCAGATGTTTTAAAAACGGTACGTGTGACTCTGCTTTTTCTCACCTCTTGTGTCAGTGTTATGGGCCACGCCGAGTCCTACACCAAACTGTGCTGCAAGGGCTTCTGCATAGACATCCTGAAGAAACTGTCCCGCACCATCAAGTTCTCCTACGACCTCTACCTTGTCACCAACGGGAAACACGGCAAGCTGGTTCGCGGGACTTGGAACGGCATGATCGGAGAGGTGAGCCTGAGGGCAGAGTCATTCAGAGGGGGATAAGCCCCTGAATGCGACAACAGGTGTAGCCGGATTTGTTCTATGGACAATTATCAGGGCAAAGTGTTTGGAAAATGTTCTTCCATGGATCTAAGTAAGATAAGCGCAGCTTCGGGCTGGGATTTGCCCTAATTATGTTGCAGGTGTGTGTTGAATAAGGCATGCCGGATATCAAATGCTGTACACGAGTGAATTTCTTTATTCATCCATTCAGTTATAAAATAGTGTCTTTTTGAGAAGATACCTGACGTAACAATACATTTGTGGCCAACATCACTTAAAGGGAATCAAAGTGTGACATCATGTCAGACACGGTTGACATATTATCACTTCATTAAGGCAAACATGTCCGCCAACCGAAAGGCACAGTTTGTTGTCTTCAGTGTCACTTGCACAGCGCGCCACAGAGATTCCCTTTGATGGGGTTTTTATTTAGGTCTGTGGCGTGAGGCCGTTGGTACATACGTGGGGCGAACACACTCTTTTCTCCCTCACACACCGAGCCACATCAAACGCGGCTGAATCTGAAAGTGAAACGACCTACACGAGCGTTCCTCAGGAGACACTTTGTGCCTGCGTTTCTGTGCCTAAGGCACTTTTCTCTGGGTCTGAATCTCTCTGTGTGTGTGTGTGTGTGTGTGTGTGTGGCTCATTTACAAAAAAAACATTTCTCTCTGGAAAAAACAAAACAATCTTAGACGTGAGCAATGCACTGAGATCGGCGTCTGTGACTGCACGGATGTTGGGACCAAGGGTTGAGTGAATGCATTGAACAAATCAACGACTGCATGTGAAATAATTGTATTCAGTTAAACAAAGATAAAACGGTGCTTGTTTTTGGAGGACAAACGACCGAAAGGCAATGTTAAAGATGACAAACCAAGCTAGAAATCTAGGCGTCATCATAGATTCAGACCTAAATCCGTAACAGCCATAACAAGACAATTACTAAACCAGCGGCTGAAGGATATATCAATAATGAGAGTACTCACAGTATTTCTCAACAATTTGTCCATTGCTTCATCTACAGTAGACAGGGCTGCTGCTGTGTGCTCACGGGTTTCTGCAAAGAGTCGAAAATCAAACGTAGAAGGAAGACTTTTCTGTTTGCCGCTGCCTTCGAGATTCCAGATTCAAGGATTTAATCAATGTCAATGTCATTTCTGCATTTAATATTTCCTTTTCTTTGATTCCTTAAATGGGTTCAATTGGAAGCACTTTGAATTCGCTTGTCGTTGTAAGTTGCCTGGCCTTGGGACAAATATTCTTTCTATCCCTGTCACGTCGAGCCAAACGGGGAGCACAAAGACTTTGTCACATCGTGCCTTGTGGCCACGGTGTTTTTCAAATGTTCGCTTAAACAAAGCGCGTCGCTACGAGGGGATGACCTGCTTGTCTCGCCCCCCCCCCCCCCCCCGTTTTCTTCTCTCAGGTCGTGTACAGACGAGCCGACATGGCCATCGGCTCGCTCACCATCAACGAGGAGCGTTCGGAAATCATCGACTTCTCCGTGCCGTTTGTTGAGACGGGCATCAGCGTCATGGTGGCCCGCAGCAACGGGACCGTTTCCCCGTCTGCCTTTCTCGGTAAGAATCGGGATCGATTGGTCAGCTCAAAGCGTCCTGGAGTTTGATGTGCAGGACGTGGCGGCGGCCGACGTTGCTGCCATCTTCTTTTCCCCTTGCTCCCAGGATGGCCTACTTAGTTCTCTCTCTGCAGACGCGTCAGGAAAATTCCCCATTAAGCTTTTATCCTGCTGGAGCCTACAACTAAAATCCCCTTACGAACCGCACACACACACCTAAATCCCCCTTTCCACAACCTTAAACAACAAAATGTAGCACAAAATCCTGAACAGTGGAGTCCTGTTTTCTCTTATTCTCATCTTGCTATCCCTCTGCCGCACATGGTGACCTCCACCACAGGCTGAGGTTAAGAAGATGGAAGCAAAAAGAAAGAGACTTACTTTAATCTTTTATGTTTGCTCCTTCCTCCTCCTCCTCCTCCTCTCCCAGAGCCCTACAGCCCAGCAGTTTGGGTGATGATGTTTGTGATGTGCCTGACTGTGGTGGCGGTGACAGTTTTTGTGTTCGAATACCTCAGTCCAGTGGGTTACAACCGCAGCCTGGTGAGCGCCAAAAGTGAGTATTGAACCTCCGCCGTTGATGTTTCTAAAGAGCTAAACGAACGGCCAATGACCATCCAACGGGTTCCCACCTATATCACGGATTTTTTTAAATTCGAATTTTTTCCAAAGCCTGCCTGCTGCGCCACCTCCAACGAGAGGAGTTCCCCAACAGGAATTTGGGGAAAGGGCTAATCAATCCCACAATGCAGCAGTGACATAGCATGCCGCGTCCCGCGGTCCAAAAGGTCATTTTCCCGTTTTAATTAGCATTCGCCGCGGCGCTAATCGAAGCGTGATTGATTGCGGGGGCACCCTCGGTCGCTCGGCAGAGAGCAATGGAAACGGCCCGGGGTTTGCTAAATTGTTCCATGGTTTGAAAGTTTACAGAAAGGGCTTGAGATGGCTCGGGAAAACGTGCATGACAAACTACAGATGTGATTTTTTTTCTTCTTTTTTTACATATGAAAGATGAAAAGATGGAGAAGCAAATATGTGACTTTAATCTAAGCTCTCAAAAAGGTCAAATTGTAAAAAAAAAAGGTTTCACGCACCTTTTCGAGGTGCTTTTTAGATAAATTTCTGCTACGATTTGGTACTTTGAGGAAACATTGTTCCAATTCAACCCCTGAAGGAATGAGGTTTGGGTGGTTTGATGGTTAGGGGTTAGGGTCAGAACAAAAACATCTGGTTTGCTTCTGGTTTCACCTTTTTTTTTCGTTTCACCTTGACAGTGATCGTCCCCTAACTTTAACCAAGCTGTCTCTTTGGTTGCATACATAGCCCGACCTTAACCATTGCTGTGCAAAATGAGACCTTAACCATTGCTGTGTAAAATGAGAACACGCTTGTATTCCTACAAAATGCATTGACTGTAGAAATTGAGATCTGCATCACTATTTTGGTTTTGGCTGTTGCAAAGGTCAAAGTTTGAAGACTGCACTTTTCAGACCTGGACGTTGGCGCCGGTTTGAAAAGCAAGTCCAGATCTATTGTGCTGCCAACGGATAGGGAGTTACGAACTAAAACCGCTAATGCTCTGCAGAGTATTCAAGTTATGATCCTTGGAGGAGAATCTTTTTAAGTGATTTTATTTTTCTTCTCTTAGAGCCCCACAAACAAAACTCCATCCCCGTTTACTCACCTACATCCGCATTCACATTTCACGTTTTAATCGCAGTGATCCCAAAATGGGTGAGAATAAAACCAAACTATCTGCTTGTCTGGATACCAAGAGACCTACAAAATATTTGATGTAACCCTATGTTTTTCGAACAGGATGTTCTAAAAAGCGATTCCTTTGCTCCATGTTACCCTCCTCCCTGCTTCCTCAGCCCCTGGCGGTCCAACATTCACCATCGGGAAGTCCGTGTGGCTGCTGTGGGGCATTGTCTTCAACAACTCGGTCCCCATCGAAAACCCCAAAGGAACAACCAGTAAGATCATGGTCCTGGTCTGGGCCTTCTTTGCTGTGATCTTCCTGGCCTCATACACTGCCAACCTGGCTGCCTTCATGATCCAGGAGCAGTACATCGACACGGTGTCCGGGCTCTCCGACAAGAAGGTAAGAGACAGGAATAGACGACGCCGCGGCCGATATCGAATGTTCGCGCAGGCACGCGGGGAAGCAGGGCGTCTTTGTGGGGCCGTGAGATATGGAGCAAACGGCGTCTTTTGTGCTCCCGCCGTCTCCTCTTTCCTCTGTTCACCCCCCTGCATCGACTAACCAGAGCATCAACCGGAGAGGCACAAAAGACTCGCCGAAAGGCCTTCAAGATGAAGTCAACTCAAACGACTTTGTTGTGAATGTCTGTGTCCTTTTTTCAAATCAGTGGGGAGTCCAGTGGCATGAATGACTAATCAATTACTGCCTTCTGTCAATTCAGATGGTGCCCGAGTCTCCACTTGTCCCGGAGTAGACTTGTCAGTATTTCGGTTATATCAATATTCGCCCTGTGCCGTCTCCATCTCGCTTCTGGCTCACATTGTTAAAAAAAAAGAAGAAAAAAATGTTTGCCAAATGTCAAGCGATTAAAAACAGTCAGGCCACAGAGGAAAAACAACACCCACTTAAATGTGTGCACGCAGACGCACGCACACACGTACACACACGCACTGAACCTGCAAAAAAGAGCCTCGGAGGAGCTTTACAAGAAGGCGTATCCTTCTACGTAGATAGCAAAAACAACTCCCCGGCGAGGATCAGCAGTGGCACCCCAGTGATCTATGGTTGTATTAGCTGACTACGTTAGCTTCATGCAGATGCATTAGGTCCCACGGCAGAAGGGACTGATACAGATGACTGTGCACAACACGACCTCGGCTGCCCCTTCATTCGGAGATCTCTTGCGCGACAAAGGAGCAGGGCGTGTTCAGGGTCGGGTGATGACTGGGCTTTGCGTCTCGCAGGTTTAAAGGATGAGGCATTTGCGATTGTATTTCTTTCTTGTTTTTAATAAATGCCATAAAAAGATCAAAATCAATGCGTTGATCCCCCCTCGCAACGCTAAGTACGAGCATGATTAATTTGTCGTCGTGAACGTGCAGCCTCGGTTAGGTTTAATGGAAGGAACTATTTCATGTGGAACTAATTGCTTCAAAGAGCAGTTCCATTTAAAGTATATATTATTAAAAATATCACCATACCTCAGTAAAATACACAATCAACAGCCACAAATCAATGTGAAGACTTTCAACAAACCCCTCTATGTTTAAGTGTTAATTGCCTTTTTTTTTGTCCTAGAACTCGGACTTCGAGTTAAAAAGTCCCCTTAGTGCACAAAGACAATGTCTTAAGTTTCTCCATCAATTTTAATGGAAGTTACTTTTGCTTTTAATAGAACAGCTGATTCTGAAAACAAGGAGTAGCATCTCAATCCAATCCAATGGCGTCTCAGCTGAAGAGTGATTACATCACAACACGTACACTCACGTTGGGATTGGCCCATTCATTTGCTCTCGGCTCAAAAGGTCAACGCCTGTAACCAAGATGAATGGATTTTTTTCCCCGCTGAAGGTCTGCTTGAGCTCTAACAGACGTATTTCTGTTTCGTCCAGCGTTAATGAGTCGGCTCGCTAAATTCCGTCAGGTTCGCATCGAAGTGATTGAGGATCATCTGGATTCAAACAGATGTGCGCCGACTGAAGTGGGGTTTACTCGGATGCTGGTGAGGGTTTGCGGTCCATTCAAACGGCATCTAGTTTGGCTGCTGATTAACTCACCCTCGGGGGAAAAAAAGGGAATCAAACTCTGAAATGGATTTAATTGAACTAAAAAGTCCTCCGTCCTCTTTACTTACTCCGCCACATTCATTCACCCTGGTTGCCTTTTTGCTCGTCTTTTTGATTTTCTTCCTTCCATACCTTTTGTCATCTCTTCTTAACTCCTCTTTCCTTTGCTCCCGTTTTTCTCCTCTTCTCTCTAAGTTCCTTCCTTTCCTCCATTTCCTCTCCTCTCTCATTCTCTCCTCTTTCCTTCCTTCTCATCACGATCATTTTTTTATTGGTACACTTTGTTCTTCCTCACTTGCCTCCTCTTTACCCGTTTCTTTACTTCCTTCTACTTTCTTTTTCTCCCTCTCTCTTTCATTGTGGTGCCTTGTGAGTGTGAGTCTCCTCCTCCCAAACCATCCTCCCCTATTCTGCCACCCCGCCTTCCAGTTTCTCTCCTCTCCTTCCCTTTTATCCTCACTCCCTTTCCTCTCTCGCCTCGTCTTACCAAATGTCTTCTCCTTTTCTCGCCCTCTTATATTCTCTTGTCTCCCTCTACTCATATCTTCTCCCTCCTTTCCCTTTCCTCTCATCTTTTGCCTCCTTACAGTTCCAAAAACCGCATGAGCATTACCCTCCCTTTCGCTTTGGGACGGTCCCAAACGGGAGCACAGAGAGGAACATCCGCAGCAACTACCCCGACATGCACATGCACATGACAAAGTACAACCAGAAGGGGGTTGAAGAAGCTCTGGAAAGCCTCAAAACCGGGTACAGTTCCACAAACATTTTAACTTCATTAGTACACGATTAGAAGAAGAAGAAGTTATATTTAACTGATCCTCCTGCCAGTGAAGACACGAGACGCTACGGTAATAGAAGTCACATTTTTGATGATACAGCGGAGATTTCGATGCTCTCTGTGATGTAGCAACTACTCGTGATTTGGGCCAATTTGATAGGTGTATTCTTAGATGAAAAGAATCATGTCTGGTGAAGCGTACTTTGTATAGAGAAGTGCTGCATAATCTTCACTAGGAACAAGCATTTGAAGCTATTTGCACATTTTGAACCCGGTGAGTACAAGCTGTGTACATTGTACTTTGTATTGTTTGATTGTTTATTTCTGGAAGTGTGGAATAAAAATTTGCATTTGAAACATGAATAGATAATCAGTGTGAGCACTTAGGTTTCTCTCTTGCAACGTCAGCCTGACTGAAACATCTCAACAACTACTAGATTGATTGGATTAAGACTTGGATTAAGGTTTGGTAAAGATATCGGGATCACCGGAGGATAAATCTTACAGATTTGGGTGATTCCCATTGGTTTACACTTTGGTACAACCATTCATGCTCCGCCAGATCGCGACAAGCAGTTCAAAATGTTAAAATAATCCAATTCTACTGCAGGATCCTGCAGGGTATGTGTGTGAGAACTTTGTAGGAGCTCGACATTCTGTCAGACAGAGAATACCCATTGACTTGCAGGAAGCTGGACGCCTTCATCTACGACGCGGCGGTTTTGAACTACATGGCCGGGAAGGACGAGGGCTGCAAGCTGGTAACCATCGGCAGCGGGAAAGTGTTTGCTACCACGGGATACGGCATCGCTCTGCAGAAGGACTCCCGCTGGAAGCGGCTTATTGACCTGGCGCTGCTGCAGTTCCTCGGAGACGGTGATCCAAACGTTACAGGATATATAATACACCACCCACGCCCGCATGAACACACTCTTACTGTCCACGGCTTGTGTTTAATCCGGTCCGACTGGCCCTCCGTGTGAGATCCATTAGAACTGGCTTCAGTCAGTTCAGAGTGTGCCGTGTCAGTGGGGAAGTGGGCTTACAGGGAGGAGTTAATATCCTGCAGAACAGTGAGGACTGCCAGGGATATGATTATTTCCATTACACACACACACACACACACATCCGTCCTACCTGTTCTCACACACAAACATACTCACCATGACAGCCGCCAGTGTGGAATAAATATCCTCCCTCCTCTGAGGGCTTAAGTGAACCCCACACACTCGCTGAGCTTTTCATGATTTAATAGGAAATGGTGTGTTTATGGTCAGCATAAGCTAAGTGAAGGAGAAAATGTCAAGTGCTCCCCGGAGGCCACTTGGGGGAACACACCTCAATAGGTGGCCACCTGTTCTAAGGCCTGGAGAAGTTTTGTGAAAAAAAAAAAAAAAAAAAACGAATGGAAAGTTCAAGCAGTTCTCATTTAATAGGTGCAGACATGAAGTTCACTCAATTTTCCTACTCAGCTGCTGTGTTTGTGTACATGTAGATATTGTGCAGTGTAGATATGAAAGACCCCTTTGTTTTTACTGTCCCGCCAATTGATCGCATCGAAATTTGGATATACGTTTTTGCCATAATAATAATAATGTCAGCATATTGGGTATTTCTGGAAGGTCTAGAATCATTTCAATGGATCAGGGGACCTAGAGAGGTTTAAGTGTTGAGGGCCCGCTTTTGTCTAAGGCTATTTGCAGTGAAAACCGTGTGCCTTGTTTTATGTGTAATCCCCCAATTTTAAGACAATGGACCAGGAAAACAATGAAAAAAGAGGAAATGAGAATCTGATTTCTTTAAAGCCCAATATTGAAAAGATCTTTAGCATCATGTGGCATGCAAGCAAGTGAAAGGAAGAATTATGCAAGTGTGTCATTGGACGATACAACACTATATATATCTTAAATTAGCATTGACTTTGCCTGAGAGGAAGCATCAATTATGCTTTGTTTTTCTTCAGGCCCTTTCTGCATTAGTTTTATTTCAGATCCAGTAAAGTGGATTTCAGATCACACACATAAACAATGTGTAACTTTCTTCAGACACATGCACTGTTTATCTAAAATAATAAAACATAGTTATGCAGCGCGTCAGGTTATTGTAAGCTATTGTTTCTCTTCTTCGCTCTGTCAAGTAATCTCATAGTCTCTCTTTCTCCCTCCTCTCCTCTCCTCCCTTAAACCTCCGTTCCTCCAGGAGACACTCAGCGCTTAGAGACTGTGTGGTTGTCGGGCATCTGCCAGAACGAGAAGAACGAAGTGATGAGCAGCAAGCTGGACATTGACAACATGGCGGGCGTCTTCTACATGCTGCTGGTGGCCATGGGCCTCAGCCTGCTGGTCTTCGCCTGGGAACACCTGCTTTACTGGAAGCTGCGACACTCCCTCCGCAAGTCCCACAAACTTGACTTCCTGTTGGCCATCAGCAGGGTGAGTCATTTGATTGATTTATTCATTTAAGGGTTGGTAAATTACCGATTTTTCACTTTATTAAACGGGCTGATTGGCTGGTTGCAATCTGAGTAGTTGAGTAACAGCTCCCATGAGTAATTCAAAGATTGGCTGGTTGATTATTTTGACTCTAAGTGGTTGCTTGCTTTTCTGTGCTACATGCTGTTTTACATGCAGTGGCTTTTATGCGATGATAAATAAGCTCAAATGGATTTGTATATTTGCATGCAAATGCCTAATGTCATTAGAGGGCCTTGTTAAGACATTAGCTGAAATGACACTGCATTGTTATTTAGAGGGAGAGGGGAGAGATAAAAGGAAATAAAAGCCGCAATAATTCTGGTGTTTACGCAGCATTTTTACTATATTTTTTTGGGCAATTGTCTTAAATCAGTACCCGTTGTGTTGAGGTCATTGTTTGGGAACAGTTTCTGAGGCAGGAAGCTGTAGTTGAAGTTGCAGCCAGGGAAATGTCCACGGACACCAGCCTCCTCTGCCGTACCATTACTATTGTGGCTGGATCAAGGTTTTATCAGATTAGCGACTAAATGACTGATGATCTGATCATTAATCCGCATGGGGCGGCCCCTAGGGCCAAATTAAATTTGGCTCTTTTAGCATCTCCCAACCAACTGTAAGCAGACAGCAGTCATGGGATTTGGCTCTGTGTTTGTCCAAGCAGTTAGAGAAGGTTTGTTCTGCAGGGGACTTTAGGCATGTGTGTGTGTGTGTGTGTGTGTGTGTGTGTGTGTGTGTGTTGTGTGTGTGTGTTGTGTCCCTTTATTGGGGCGATCCTCTCAGCTTAAACAACAACAGCTTAGAGTTTTTCCTTGAGTCCCAGAAGAATGCATAATGAATTTGTGACTAAGTCTTGCCTCAGTGATAAAATAGGATAATTTCTTTAGTTAACAGCCAGTTTGGTTTCTATTGGTTAGGGGTGGAACATTACTTTGAGATGCACAAATCGTTTTCTTTAGTGTAATGGTTTCCTTTGGGTCCATTGGGTTGATTTAAGGTTAAACAGTTTGCGGTTAACTATTGATTCAACTACCAATGATTCAGTGATTTATACCCTACTTTTTTCTTTTCCCACTTCTTCTTCTCTCCTCCTTATTTCTTTATCTTCCTCGTTCTTGGTCATCCTGAATCACCCCTCAGGGTATTTACAGTTGTTACAAGGGAATGGAGGACCCTGGGCATTCGTCTGGTTTTGCCAAACCAGACCTGACCTCCAACTACGCTCAAGCAAACATGCTGAAGATGCTTCGCACGGCCAAGGACCTAGTCTCCACCGCCAATGTTGAGACCTCTCTGGACAACGCCACCAAGACCATTCAGCAGTTAAGTCGTCATGGCGGCAGCTTGCCCGTTCGTATTCCACAGGTCGCAATGGAGGCTGTGCCAGGAGGATTTGCTTATATTACGGAGAATCATTGCCCCCTAACCCCACCTCTGACCGCTGTTTCCTCCCTAAAACAGCAGAGGGGAGTCACCAGGCCCACGCCACTGCGCTACACGCTCCCGACTCGCTCTACTCCGTGTCTGTATGACCGGCCACTTCCTGTGTCCAGCCTCAGCAGCCCCCACTTGGCCATGGGTGAGCAGCCACCTCATCAGCACCTGCATCAGTACCAGACGACTGGGAGACTGTACATAGACCCCCATCCTCAGTTGCCCTACATGCCCTACACAGATCTCCAACTTCCTGACATCTACGCCTCTCATCCGGTCTCCCTGCCTCAAAACCAGCATGGCCAAGCGGGCTTCTCCCAACGGAAGAGGAGGTCCAAGAGTTTCCAGTGTGAGGATGGGGATTTAGGGAGGAGAAAACACAGGGACCAGGAGAAAAATGACATAAGTCCGGTCTATCTGAGTGAACTCAAAGCCAACCACCTCCAAGAGAACCACATCTCCGCCCCCAACGTCAACACCATGTACTCAGGGGAGAGGAGGTGTCCCCGGGTAGAGAGCTACAGCTCCTGGCCCCCGGAGGATCTGATGCTGAGAGGAAGACGCAGGCACCGCCGTCCCTCCTTCCTCAAAGCGACTTGGGGCAGCGAGCAGATGCGGCAGCTGGACGAATCCCAGTCGTCCCAGTCCAGCCAATCCCCTACCACCCTGCCAGACCTGTTCCCATGCATTCTAACACCAACCACACCTGCAAAGCCCTACAACCCCGCCCAACTTCGAAACAACCTGTGCCTCCCCAGGAACCAGGCCTACCTCCACATAAGGGAGGACCAGAGGAGGTCCAACGGGCGCAAGGTCCAGAAGCTGCGCCACTCCCATTCCACCCACCTACCCACGTACGGAGAAGCGGTACGACACGGGACAGGGTTAGGGCGGGGGATGGTACGGAGAGCCACCAGCTTGCTCAGCAGACAGTACGCCCATTACCTGAACTCGTACCCCGGACTACCCATCTACCATGGCCCCCTAGACCTGCAGCACCACAGCCAGGCTCCCAGCAACCACCCCGGTACCAGCCCGGTGTGTCAGCTGCTGGCTTGCGGCGGTGGAAGATGTGGAAGCCAGCGGGCTCTGCTCTACCAGGACAGTGTGTATGGGGCCTATGGGGTCTATCAGGGTTCCCAGACTGGATCGGAGGCCCTGGCAGGTCAGGCGGCAGGGGCTCAACCTGCGGGGAGTCCCTGTGTACTTCGCCCATGGCGACGGGTGTCCAGTCTGGAGTCTGAAGTCTGATGGGAGTCGCAGAGGACCCACAAGATAGACACTGTGGATTGACAGAAGGTGGTCGATTCGTGTAAGAGGAAGGGATGGTATAACTTGAATTAAGTGTTGATTTTCTATGTGCCCTTGTACGGTAAAAATAGAAGTTTGGGTCTGCAAATTTTACATATGTTTAGGACTTTTTTGATGTATTCTAGAGTAAGATATGAAGACTGCACTGTTATCATTTTATCCGCAAGAAGGGTGTGGGAAGCTGGGATCAGCAGGTTTTTACTAACTGCTTTCTCAAAATGCTGTGATGTGTTTTCTGTGCTTTAAGATTTACAACAGTCCACAGTGTTGGCGCATGGTTAAACTATAACCAGTTTTCATGCTGTGTGTTAATGTATATTTTATTCTGGACGGTTGGGATTCAGTCTCGGGAGTCTTTGAATAAAGAAACCTTTTAACAGCAACTGGGAGAAATAGCGGCGTAATAAGGGATTGTCTCTTCAAATACAGTCACCAAATACAAGCAGCCATTGTGGCACAATTTTTGACAATGTACATATACGTACATATGAAGAGTCCAAAAGAAGACATTTAATATTAGAAAACCTGACTCCAGACACAGAAGAGCAGCAGTTTTCTAGAATGAAATAATCATTTAAGACATTTGTTAATATATTTAAAGTACTGTACCTTTAACTAAGTGTCATAATTTGGAGATCAACCCTTCGAGTCATCATTTAGGGATTAGTTAGAGGAAGCAGACTTTGTGAAAGCAGTCCATATGAACACAGTCTGCTAATTGATTAAAGTATTTGGACATCACTGACCAGTACTAGTTTTCTTAAACATGGATATTTCTTCCTTACTGGGTCTCAGTATGAGGCTTCATTACAGCACAACATCACACAGGGCCTCACAATAAATCAATTCTGCATCTTATTACTATATTGATATAAAGAAAATGTGGTATTTGAGGATGGTTAGTGTCAAGTTCATGTATTCTACATATAGTATGAATTTATTGTCACTCTTTGCATTTTCTAATCACCATTTTGGCACATTCTTTTTTGTAAAGCTTTTGCCAATTTACTTAAATATTTGTTATTACTCTATTAACTTTATCAGTTGGCCTATATATTAAGATTTCCATTGCTATATATTTTCCACTCTTTTATATCCACCCATTATCCCTGTTTTCCCCATCCCCTTTAACGGTTAAATGAGGTAATTAAAGATATTCTAGTATCTATATTACCTGGCTCCCTTACCCTGTATTTAATCACTTAGATCTATTAAAGAGCCTTTTGGATGAACGTGCATGTGTGCCTCTTCTTTTTAGAGTCTTTTTTGGTCAGTGCTGTTGTATTTCAATGGAGAAAAATTATGGGGGAACAGATCAACGTTTTGTGAATTCCATAAAATGATTCATGAGCAAATTGGTACCAATGTCATCCCTCTGTGGTTATTGTGATGCTACAGCCAGTGATTAGCTTAGCTACCAGTTGGTTACCAGTACACAAAAGCTCATTCATTTAAAGTTTTTTTTATCACATTTAATTCATATTGAACAACTGAGGAGCAAAAAATGACACTTTTTGTCCCTTTTTTTTTTCAAAGCCCTCAACCCAGGACTCGTAAGTGTAGACTACACCACGGTCCTGCGCTGCACATGTAGTGTATAATGCATAATCGACTTCATCGGGATGACCTAGCTCTACAGCATAGTGGACAACACCTCAACTGAGAGACAATCCACCCAAACTATTTAAAACCAATGAATTTATTGGTGTTCAAATACCTAATATATCTAAAACACAATGTATTTGTCAAGGTGTACAAGTGCAAGTGAGTGGGCGATACGTTCTCTGCAAACTATTGTTTATTGCTATCTGATGGTCACATAAGTATCTCAAGGACTTTTTCTCAATGCGTGACAAAAAATACTCCCTTTTTTTAATGTACTTTTGTAAGGCTTCTTGTTATTTATAGAAAAACAACCATTTTCTATTAGGCAGTTAACCGTTTTCATTTCGTTTTAGGTTATACTCAGTAAGGTAAACCATCAATTTCATTGAAATTAGACTTTTTGTAAATTCAGTTTCTGGTTAAAACTAGGAAAACTTCGTCAGGGTTTCCTTCCTCTGTCTGTTTCTGCTGAAGCTGTCCGACCTTTAAACTCGGCGCTCGCTTAAAGCAAGTTCCGGTTGAGATAAGCTTTCCTATTTCAAGGTGACCTGTTGCACTGGCAATTACTCTCATCTACGCTGCCGCCATGACGAGATAAGACCATTCAGGAGGCCAGGTGAGTAATGATGGAGAGTCCAAACATTAAGCGCTTTGATTTTTCCATTACTCTCTCACTTTGTTACTCGAGCATTGCCTCAGATTGGACCGTCATATTGATTTAATCCTCTGCGCTGCTACTGATCCCGTATTCTTTTGGTTCAAGGTAATTGAACTCCTCTTCGTCCCCGAAGAGCAGAAAGGGGCTCAGCGTGCCTCCGTAATTAAGACGTGCTTCTGTGACCTACATTCTCACAGCAAGGCTCAGTGCTAAGATTTACTGCAAATACCTGTTTACTGTGTTTGACTGTTGTAAAAAGATGTTGTAAATCCTGCCAGGATCAGATTCCAGTCACACGAGCATGCGTGACGCTCATTCAGCGTTTACGGGTTCACGCAGGCAAACGAATCCCTTTTCATAGTAAGTTTTTGTCAGACAACTAAATTAAAAAAAAAAGGCAAACTAATCTGAGGAGGCCCAATGAAGTGCAGGAGGAGAGATGGGCCAAGAACCGCAGGTGAGGGAAATGAGGTCATTACACAGGTGAGGGAGCTGATTGGCCGGGGAAAGCTGAGAGCAGGGAAAGGCTAACGAGGCTGATTAAGAACAGATGTGCAGTGGGCGGGAAGAGCTGCTCAGACACACGGCAACGGACTGTGCAGCTTCGCTTGGTCCTGAAACATATTGTTCTAACAATAATTATTGTTTTCACATAAATGTTGTTGGATGTACATTTGATAAGGTGTAATGAACCGCTGCAGGGTCACTGTTAAACAACAGCAAAGGTAAAGATATTTAAATAACATTGTGTAGTTTTTTTTATTAGTTAGATTATTTCTTTGAGAAAATGCAATTGAAAGTTTCGTGAATTAGTTATTAGCACAATGTTTTTTTCACAAGTAGAGAGGTCTAATGTTTATTGGCATTTTTAAGTAAAGTTTCACCCCCTTTTGCTCTGAAACGATATATTCGTTGCAATTATTCAAACAGCTGGATAATTAAAAAAAACACCTAGAAAGTCGTGTAGTTCCCCAACACCATTTGTACATCTTTTATGTTACATGTTTGGAACCCTGTGTGTACTAAATGTCATTAGAAAACGTTGACTGTGGAGGTTGGAGGCGTTTTATTGTGTTGAGTATAAATGTTTCATTGTCATATTGACAAAGTAGAGCACATCCACGCTCCTCCGAAGGAGAGGAGAAAATCATTAATTTCAACAGCCATTAGACAGTAAACACTCCTCAATATGAGGCCATCTGGGGCTCGATGTCCGAGTGTCACATTTAACTGATTTATGTCGGTGCAACTGCCACTTTTAAATCCATGCACATTTCTCATATTAAGTGTTTAGTTACAACTGTCAGCTTATGTTTTCATAATGGCAGCAGCCATCACATTGATCTACGCGTGAATATTTTAACAAATGTTTGGAATATATTTCCACTCAATATTTATGAACCGCAGAAGAAGAAACTTAAATAATAAAGGTCCCCTCATTTATTTACTCCAGCGATACCACGA
Source organism: Pungitius pungitius (assembly GCF_949316345.1). NCBI lineage: Eukaryota > Metazoa > Chordata > Actinopteri > Perciformes > Gasterosteidae > Pungitius > Pungitius pungitius. The sequence continues at coordinate 13,401,024 of NC_084920.1, forward strand.
GGCTGATATTTTACACTTATTTGATACAGATTAAAAAATTAAAGTATGAAAACATCATGGTCAGGCTGCACACACACGCACAAACACACCGCGATACAACAGCAGCAGGTCCATTTCCCTCAAGCAAAACACACTTATGTCAAACCCAGACGAAAATAAAGGATGGGAAGCAAAGGAAGAGATGAAGGACAATTAGGTGCCCAACCGACATTTAATATTCATATCAGGGTGACACAGGAGTCTGTAAGTCCCAACCTCCAAGCGAAAGCATTATTCATTTATTCAATTAAGCGCACAAACCGACGCACGTCCCTTCATAATTTGCCACCAGGGATAGAGCCACTCTTTTATCTGCATTTGCTCTTTTTAAACAAGAATATTCTCAAAAAGTAGGACTAAAACCCGGTGGTCGAGTGGATTTTAAGCGCACACGCGCTGCTTTACACGTATCCAAGCAACAACAGCATCCTTGTGTGGTGGGGTGGAACGCAGCCTTTCGGCTGGCTCCTCCCCAGCCAAACGGCCAATTAAGAGCAGGCCTTTAAAAGCACCTGCCGTCAGGGCCTCAAGCACCTTTTGTGTTGTGCTGCACAGGTATGTTTGGTGGTGTTGGTTTTTTAATGTCTCTAAATCCATATACTAACAGGAACCTTTTGTGTTGTGCTGCACAGGGACCCTGCTGCTGTTTTGCTCAATTCTATTTGGTAATGTGTTCTCTACTTTATTTCTTTGTTGTACTGTTTCTGGTGGTTTTATTGCTGTGTTTCGTTTGCCGTGTTAAGTAGACTTGAGTTTGTTTGTTTTCTTGTAGTTATCAGAATTTACTGTGGTTTTATTGCTGTGTTTCGTTTGCCGTGTTAAGTAGACTTGAGTTTGTTTGTTTTCTTGTAGTTATTAGAATTTACTGTGGTTTTATTGCTTTGTTTAAATAAAACCTTTACTTAAATATCAACTGGTCTCTGCCTATAGCCCACAGTAACTTATCTGCGTGCCTTGGGTGTTTTTCGATAGTTCGTGGGTCCCCAAGTGGCGTTGTTGACTCTTTCCCCTAACCCCCCCCCCCGTCACACTTGGTTCGGTTGTCGTCCTCGGAGGGCCGAGGTCTGGGCTCCTCACACCTCCCCGCCTCGCAATAAATTGCTTCACGTGTCGCAGCAACGGCTCCAGATGCTCCGATGTCACCTTGAGACAAAAAGCTCGCCTGCCCTTCCCCTCGCTGGTGAGAGGGAGCAGAGCAGATAAGAAGAAGAAGAAGAAGCCAGAAACGTGTGAAGAAATCAAGAGAGGCAGAGAAATATTTGGCACAATTAGGGCGAAGGAGGAGGAAACTAGAGATGGTGTAGAAGATGTCTGAGAATTATCAGAGGCGGACGGATGGAATACATTACGAGTGAGGAGGGAAGGAAATAAGGGGGGTTTTTGAGAGGAGATGGAGAGAATATGGTCAGGTGGAGGAGCAGATGGAAAGATAGGAGAGGAGAGTGAAGGGTGAAAGAGGGCAGAATAAAGGAAAGGTATTAGGTCAGGTGATATGAGTGAGCAGGGGTTTATTAAAATAGTTCCGTTGGATGAGGGAAACCGGGAGAACATTGGGGAATAAACTCCCATTAGTTGTAGCACGTCTTCATTTCCTGCCTGGAAATGGGAAATTTATTTACAATGACATCCTCATTGAAGGGAGATACACAAACCAAACAACCATTATTACTATTTCCCCGACGTACACGCGGAAAAACCTGCAAAAAAGGGCCGCAGCTCTGCCTCCCGCCATCACATTAACTAAATCATCAAAGCGTTACAGCACTCGGAGTGTGACAGCTGTCTGTGCACATGAGGACACTCTTTTTTTATTTTGCCACAGTACGCAATTTAACTTTGCATTTTAGAATCCGTTTTCTGAGTGTGCGTTCGCATGTCTGTGTGTGTGTGTGTGTGTGTGTGTGTGTTTGCAGATTCGAGACGGGACGATTGGATCTGCCAGCCGGCAGGAACGTTAATTACTTCAGCAATCTTCAGGCTCACTTCCCACTATCACTCCCATCTCTGGGAAGGGGATGAGCTCGGCCATTCAGGAAGCCCGAGCCTCCGATTCGAATCTGCTTCAGGGAAGAGAGGGAGGGGGGGGGGGGCGGCGACACAAGCGAAACAATAGAAAATGAAGCGCGGGGGCGTGTTCACCGTTGAAAAGTTGTCCCCGTAAAATTGTTCCCTTAACACTTTACAGAACAGCTGGGAAACAGACAAGGCACGCTCTGAGGCACGCCATCACTTCTCCGTGGAACTTTGTCGGTGCATTTTTAACAGTGACTTAATGAGGCAGATTCTACCTTGACAAATCAAGGTCCTTCTTTGGTTGGGGGGGGGGGTTACAGAAATGCATTTTCTCTTGCTCTCTTTTATGTCATTATCTATTTAAAAAATAGATTCGGATGACTGATGAAATCAATCTGGTCTCTAACAAGGGAACATTCATACTTATTTACTTACTAAAATTGCTTTTTTCAGGAAAATAAGACCTTTCAACGTAGCAAGAATACTGTATTAATAGATTGAAAATATCACTGACATGATCATTGAAATACTTTTTATAATAAAATCAATTTCCGAGTTAGAAAGTGGACCGAAGCAGCACTCTCACACTTCCATAAGATAATTCTTTGGGAGCATGCTGTGTTTATTACATTCATTTGAAATCTAACTCTAATAGTTACAACCCTAGACATACAGTATATAAAGGCTAGATGTCTTACGGCGGAGTAAAGAACGTCCGCACATGGCGCCCAATCTTGGTAGGGTGAGTTCTCTCACCCATAACATTGTGTTGGTAGTGGTACATGTACTTTAAATAATAATAACTTGCTCAATTTTTGGTTTGGTTTGTTATAAACGTCAGAGATGTAGTTACGACACTGCATACGTTTGAATAATGTTCAGTTTGATGTCATTTTCGTATGAAAACCCTTGATTATTATTCAAATTATTCATAAGTATGCAGCGTCATAAATATATCTCTGTATGGGAAATCTTGTACCCATTTTATTATTCTATTTATTATAACATCGCATAAATATTCATAGTGTGTATGCAGTGTCATAACTACATCTGACAAACCAAACCGTTTAAAAAGTTATGGTTATTTAAAAAGTACACTTATCACTACCAACACAATGTTGTCCTAACCAAGATGGCCGCCATCTGCGGTCGTTCGACTCCTTTGGCCGGCATCAGGGACGAGGCTGTGGTTACAACTCGCATATGCCTGTACATTTTAGTTTGAAACTCCTTTCTTTTTCTTTTGATAAAACAAACAAGATGAAAGGAAACGTTATTTCCAGGCGGCAGAGGTTGTGGAATATTCTGGTGTTTACATCCTGCATGGGACCTTTCTCTCAGCTTCACGTGGACCAGCATGACTCTTCATCCCTCCTAAACCGTCACCGATTTCCATTAGAGCAGCGGCTCCAATCGTGAGTCATTTTTTTTAATTTATTTTTGTGTACACAACATCACAAGCATAAAGGCGAGGATAAAGCCGTAACATCAAACTCAGAGCTGTAGCAAGCGCTCTGTGGGAGCCAAGCGTCGCTTTGGAGGATCCCAGTTGTGCGTCGGGTCATCAGATGAAAGCTACAGTGCGGTTAGCGGGTGTCGCGTCCTGTGAACGACACTCTAAAGAGCACAATGTCGCTTCTCCTCTCGTCCTTCCAAGGTGACAGGTCCTGGGGAGGGTTTGGCAATGATACCCTTCTGCAAATTAACAAAAAAAAACACGAGCCGCCGGCGGCACAGACAACACACATACACACACACACACGTCACATGTACACATGCCACATCATCAGAGAGTGTGAAGCGACATCCTGCGATCTGCCAGCGAGACACTGACACGCCGCACACACCGGAGGCGAGAGAAGCCGAATCCAGAGCCGTCGTAATTAACCAGTCCGAGAGCCAACCTGGTGATGAGCAGAACTTTAACCCTCTCTGCCAGAACGAGGTTCAGACCATCTGACACCCTCAAGGAGGCTCCTCCAACTGAGAAGGCAGAAAGAATTTGGGTTAGGATGTTATTAGTGGAGACTTAGTGGTTATCAAAGTTTGGTGGATTCTTAGCTGGAGATGTCTCCTTTTACTTGAAATGGTTCCTGTGTCTTTTCCTGGTCTTGTTGCTCACTGTTTGTTCATTGAGGCCACAATTCTACAAAGTTTAATGGACACCTCCATTGAAATCCTGTTGGTAGAATCTTCCTTCAATGAAAATGTTGTTGTCAATTATTTTCTCCCGTTTTCGAAGTAACACAACAACAAGTTCTTGAATGTTCGCCCAGGAGACCACTGTCCGTGTTATTTCATTCTATTTCTATATGCCAGACCATGGTGTTTTTTTTTTTAACTAAACATGACCACGTACAAAAGAAGAAGAAAGACAGTAAAGAAAAGTCCATTTTCAGTTCGTACCCCTGAGGAAATCAGCGAGAATAAGCCACTGTTGAGAGAGGGGATCCCGACCCGGTATCCGGTACAGAGAGAGAGCGACCTTCATCAGAGCCAGAGTCACGGCCTCTTAGCTCACACACACACACACACACACACACACACACACTTGATATACATTGTTTATAGGCATCAGTCGATAAATGGCAAGGGGAAATGTGTGCTATTGCTCGGTGGGGGAAACTGAACACGGCGGATCAGGACACCGACTCCTCCGTCTCACCCCCAGGCCTCATGTCAATGCAGACATTTGGGAAACCACATCACGCCTCCGGCTTTGATACTGATTTTCTGGTTCTGACGTGCTTCCTCGGGACAGCTCCTTGTTCTATCAAAAGCTTTAAATAGGACACAAGCAGTTGTTAAGAATATCTTTTCCTTGTGTATCACTGTAGGGAGCCCAAAAGGGGCCAAAGTAGGGCGACTTAGAGGGGAAGGACACATCAACTGCTGCACAGACCCTACTTGTCAACTTCCACTTACATTCTCACCCAACTCTACTCTAATGCCATGAGGTGTCATATAAGACCTGAATACGTCAAGATACTTCAGCCGTTTAAATAGAACTGTAGTTACAGCATGTATACCTCAAAACCTTGTGTAACTTCGTCCAAATGCAACCAACAAAAGAACTCTTCTTCCCGATGTCATGAATGTGAGCTTGGCACCAATTTTTCCCCAATTTATTCTCTGAAAAAAAGGAAAATAACTTTGACTTTGACTTTATTAGGCTCGATTTCCTTTTAGGACGTATTTCCACTGATGTAAAACGTTTTTTCCTGTTTGTTACGTCCACCGATAGAGGTAAGAGCTGTCGCTACATGAGTAGTGACGTATGTGTGTGTGTGTGTGTGTGCGTGTGTGTGTGTGCGTGTGTGTGTGAGTGTGAGTTACATCAAGAGCACAGCAGCGGAATGTGACAACTCGAGGGAGACGATAGGATGGGTCTACCTTATCTGAGTCAGCAATAACTACTTCTGACAACACTGATAGATTTTTCTGCGTGTGTGTGTGTGTGTGTGTGTGTAGGTGAGGCGTGTCGTGCACACGCCTGTGCGTGAGGCGAAGGAAGATAGCATCCCTGCTTTGGAGACAAGACCAATTTCTTCAGAGTGACTTACAGGTGAACATCTCTTCATTCTCAACCCGCTGCTCACTAAAGCAACTGAAGGCGACTTGGACCCAGAGGCCTTTTACATTTGATACCAATAGCTATTAGACATTAAAACCTTCCCGTCCCATGTTTGACATTGAAGCAACCACACTAACAGTTTAGTTAATTGTTAGGTTAAGTAGGTCAAACAGATTTCTGTATTTGACCGTTTAATCAGTGTTGTTTTTTGCACACACTCCTCTCGCCTCCTGGACTCGGCTTCCATCTTTGAGCTCGTTAAGGTCTTCAGATTCGGACTGCGTGTCTTTCTTGAGCTCATGCTGAAAACCATCTTGCGGCCTCCAGCTTCAGGTTCACACCTCGGTTTGATCACATTTGAAAAGTTCGGTTTCTCAGGTTCTTCTTGGAGACCTGGATCTCTGCTTTGAGCTGCTTTGAGTTTCAGTCTCCTGTCTGTTGCACCTGCATCCAATGAGGTCCTACAAGCTCTAATTTACCTAAAAAAGGTTTTCTTTAAACCAAAACCCAAATGGTACTAAAACGAAATCCAAGGGCCTGTGTTTGCCGTTGCCTCTGGTGGAGAAATCTAATTCAAATTGATTGCTACATAGTGGTTCATAACACATTGAAGAAGGATTTTCATTAAAAAGGCGATTGAAAATGAAACATTAGGAAATATCCAATTCACGTTAGAAAGTAATCTACCCTCCTTGCACACTAAGTGGTCCCATAGAAATGAATGCAGCATAGAGTGTACACAGTGCCAAAGGGGCTTCATTCCATTTGTACTGTAACAAAGATGACCGATCGAAGGAATGTGGACATGAACTTTGATTACAAGTGGGTCACCAAAAGAGTCCTCCACCGCCCCGCAGTCGCTGTGCTTTTGTCGTTTTGGCTCCCCGTGTATCTGAGCCCGTTCATTCACAGAGGGGAGAAAACATCGCGCTTTCTCATCACTCTCCCCGAGCCACCGGGCGCCGAGCCGAGGATGCGAAGCCCATCGTACCTGTCAGCACTCCGGGAGAGAGATCACCATCAGGCAGAGATGAAACCAGACTCACTGGGTTGGATGTAATGAGAGGAGAGGAGAGCCGGAACCAGGGAGGAAGGGAGAAACAAGACGAATGGAGGCAAGGAAAGGAGAGGTATCAAGGAAGAGAGGAACAAGGAAAGAAGGGAAAAGAGAAAAACATGGGAAAAAGCTATATAAGAAAGCAGAATGAACAAAAAGAGAGGGGTAATACGTGAGCAAAGAAAAAGTCTAATTAAAAAAGAAGGAAAGATACCAAAAAAAAGAACAGTAAGAGGAAGGAGACACAAGTGAAGGAGATACAAGTAGCAAAGGATGGAGAACAGGGAAGAAAATGACAGGACAAGACAAAAAGTAAAGCAGTGAGACGAAAGGGGGCAAAGGGGGTAGTTAGCAAAGAATTGGAAAGGAAAGAAGACGGTAGGACATGAAACCGCCCCAATGGGCAAAAAGGGCAAAAAGGGAGAGGACAGGAAGGGAAGGAAAAGGCAGATGCACACGTCTCTTCTCTCTGGCAGGTGGACACGTCCCACTGGAGACCTGCTGCACACTTTGCTGCCAGTCTCTTTGTTTGTCATGCTGACTGGTATCACAGGAGTATGTGTGTGTGTGTGTGTGTGTGTGTGTGGAGGGACTCTCTCTCTCTCACACAGGCAGACCAAGCTGGGGGGGGGGGGGGGGGATTCATTGGTAACTGCTACCCGTCCTCTTCTTGTTAAACAACATCGGGGTCGAGGACGGAAAAACCACCCGCCGTCGTTTTTTTTCTCCATCCAGCGAAGAAGGCGCCACACGTCATCACCCAGCCGGGCTGCTCCAGTTTGTTTGTTTGCTTATTTATTTATTCATGTATTCATTTGGTGCCTGATGAGAGAGCCTCTCGCATGGCTGCCTTTAAATAAAGCCTGGTGTATTCATTTATTACAAACACTCACGCAGTAAAGAAGTAATTGCAGCACCGAATTTAATACTCCTTAATCATTGTAATGACATTATGCACTATGCCGGTATATCGGGCTCTGTTTGTGAGGGCTTCTTCCTGACTATAACTCTCTCTTTTTCTTTGATAGATATTCACCCTGATGTTGACGGCTGAAGAAAAAAGGGTTTAATCCGGAAACTCGGTCGGGGTTTTATTTTTGGACGCAAAAATATGTCAGCAGCACGTATAGATCTAGTTTCTACTTTTTCTGTGATTAAGGAGAACCATGAATAAAAAAAGAGTGTTTTTATTTGACACATAATAAAACCTCTTCACTACCAATAAGGTGTGTAACACAGCTAACTGGAACTGGAACCTATGCCCATACAGTCCTGCACCTAAAAAAAGACATTTTTAGGTGCCAGATGTTGAAATGATTCTAAAAACCAACCTATTAGCGCTGTTTTAATGTTTTAAAGTCAAATGATTGTGACTGAAGCTGTTGGCCTGGCCTCTGTGCATCATGATGCGTTTCCATCAGCGCAGAAGGGAGGATGGGAGGTATAAATGAATATCTCCGAGGATTGTAGGCTGTCAGTGTGACTCCCAAACCCACTTAAATGGCTTCACGCTCTGCGACCTTCCTCATCTCTTGTGCCCTGCAACCTCGCAAACACAAAATTGGGACCAAGCCAAGCTGGGAAAAGGAAAGTCAAAATAAAAATGCCTTGTGTTTCCCGGGATGTACCTGAAGGTCTCCGTTCCTAGATTGGAATGTGAATGAATGTGTGTGTGCGTATATGTGTGTGTGTGTTTTTGGTTTCTGGAGTCATTTTGACCAGCTTACTGGGGACGGCATGTCTAATTAGGGACCGAATTGTGTCCCCATTTGAGTTTTACTGCGGCCCGCGTCCAGCAGGACGTAAAGTGGTTTCTGTCGTAACTGTAAGGTTAAGGTTAGTAATTGGGGTGAGATTAAGGTGAAGGGACGGGAGGAATTTAAGTCGATGCTGATCCCAAATGCACGCGCGTTCCCTTCGGGCCAATTTGATCTGTTTATTGTTCTTAATGTTGCTCGAAAAAGGTTTTCTTTTAGGGAAATTACTTCCCTTTTTTTTTTTTTATACTCCCATCCCTCCTGTCTCAGCGTGGATACGCGGAGACGCTTGAATTCCAAAATGGCAGCAACACGGGCGATCGAAAAAATTGCAAATGAATGAGAAAACTCTCTCTCTGAGTAGACAAGTCGACACGCAACGCCGCTGGCATCAACCCGGCGGCCAGTAGAGCAAGAACTCTTGATTTCGTCAATGATTCAGGGTCAGACCATTGCACGCTTTTAGCATATCATGTAGAAGTAATATTGGCTTTATGAAGAAAATTGATCAAAATATGGCCTGATTGATATCTGATTGTGTCTGGCCCACATCCAGTGATCAGAACTGTGACCCGGGTCAGTAACATTCACACTTATCTGTGTGTTTACCAGAGTTATTTGCGATGCTGTCCAATAATGAAAAGATTAAGTAAGATTATACACAGTTTTCACAGCACTGTCTTAACTTGACACACCTTTCCTAATCACATTTTTAACAATTACTGATGATTATCCTTTGGTCTCTTTTTATCACGCTTTACGTCTACATGTTTTTAAAATGTGTCTTGACAAGGCCATGCAAGTCAATAATTTCATCAAACTTCCTACAATAAAAGAGATAAACGCACCCGCATAATCCCCTCTAAAAATAATAGACCGTTTGAAGCGGTTTAACCCGGACAAATCACGCTTCAAAAAGCGCCGTCTCCTGCGCTGACTGACAAAGTCGTCCACGCAACCCACACCCGGCCTCTCGCGCCGCCGCGTTCCAGCCAATCAGAAGGCTCGACAGCATCTCTCGGATCGCCGTCCTTCAAGTAGCCTCTCGCGCGTCTTCGGCTCGCGTCTCGTCTCTGAGTGGGAAATTGAAGATGTGAGACAAAAGGCAATTAGTTTTTTTTGTTGTTTTTTTCACCTGCAGGAGATTTAGATCCCACTGATGCTGACACATTCCTAATATGAGAAAACCGCGAGTGAACAGACAAGTGAACACAAGCACTGTAGGTGAAGCGTGTTTGCACTGCGATGTTGCTTTCTAGCGTTCCTCTCCTCCAGGGCAGACGCAGGCCGATCCAGCTCAGACTCCTCTCATCTGTCCAAAAAAAACGAATAGAGGTCCATTACGGCTCCCCCGCCCCCCCCCCCCCCTCACTTTCCCCTCCAGGGCTCAAAATGAAACAGAGCAGTAATGGGAACATCGCTCGTCCATCCCTCTTTCTCCCTTTTCTGCTCGTCATCTTTTTCCCCGCTTCGCGCTGCAAGAGAGAGACCCCCCCCGAAAAACAAGAGGTTAATGGAGAGGAGGGGGAGGGGGGGGGGGGGAGGGGGGGCGATGAATCAACTCCGTGAACAATGCAGAGATCTGAGTCTCTGTCGCCGTACTGTTTAGAACACACTTGCACTCAGCTCTTTGGGGCGAAAGCAACTACAACCGAACAAGATATCTCAATTCAGGTGATACTTTGGTGATATGATGATCATCATAATCAGCATTTGAATATCCCCTCCAAGAACGTGAGCAGACTCGCTCCTTGGTTATAATGAAATAGTGAAAATGTCTTGTCAGTGTGACGTGTTTAGTGGACTGGGAACTGCGCTTGGAGGCTGCTGCGTCTCCGTGGTAACCGAGTACCAGTGACAGCCAAAGACTATACTGGCATTTGGCCCCGAAAGGCTTGCTCTTCCCGCCCTGATTGTTAACACAGTCACACTTGTCATTGTCAAAGTTGTGCGTCTCTATTCTTTATGGCAATCATTTTGCCAGTGATGACACGAGGCAGCAGCTGCAGAAAGTAAACTTTCTCTCTACAAAAGAGTTTGCGTCATAAGTTTATTAATTGTAGACATGAAAAAGTCAGTTATCTGTTAGGACGACTCAGACACATTTTAGCAATGCTTGTATGAACATGTACTTTGTCTTTTCACATAAAGTATATTCCCACTTATTATTGTTAAGGAAAAGTAGTTGACGCTAACTGACTAGCACGTGACCACAGGGTGAAAATACGAGACAGTTGACGAACTAATCGCACTATACCAACTCACAAATGTGTGGACCTTCCCGCACTTTAAAGCCCATCAGGGGCTCTGTCTGTAAAGCCCGGCGGGCTGAATTGGGGGGTTTGAAGCACTGGCCGAGCGACAGTAAAAGACGTGCGTTTGAGAGTGAGAGGACGGACACAAGCATCCCGTTGTCATTCTGAGCAGGTCGCCGTCCTCTCACTGCCGGCCGGTTGGAGGATTTGACCTTGTGACCGATGCTGCGTGGTCATCACGCAGTCATGTTGTTGTCTGTGGAGCGCGTGGAGAATGGCCCGAGGTTAGGATGAACCTGTTCATCTGTGTGTGTGTGTGTGTGTGTGTGTGTGTGTGTGTGTGTGTGTGTGTGTGTGTGTGAGGGCATGACAGGTCGGTGCAGTGCTGTGAAGAGTTGGGAGAGTCGACCTTGAATGATTTTATTGATTTAAACTTTTCGTTACAGGGTGAGACGTGAGGGATTTGAAAAGGTCAGTCATGGACTGAATGAGGTATGAACATCTGCATTTTATACTGTCAGTAATTAAAAAATGTATATATATATATACATTTTCTTACATACATACTCTTAGGTGCTTAGGTAACAGCAGAAGTGCAGTGCAGAGCCCAGGTGTGGCTTCGTACGAGAGTATACATTTCAAAGTGGGAATCAGTTAGTGAATTTCCCCTGAAGGACTGAGCTGGGAGAAGCCAAATTCCAAAAGGGTTCAGCCTCTTGGGAACATGATTGACCTTCGCATATGCTTTAAGAATTTGCCCAGTATCTCAAAAACCCATGAACTGCTCAACCGGTTTAAAGGGTTCATCCTCCAGAAGAGACATTTTTCAAAGGGTAGTTCAGATTTTTTTAAGTTTAGGGTCACGTAGGACATTTAGTCGTTGTGGTAGAAAACATACTCTTCTACAGGGAACCACGTGCATACAAACAGCATTGCGTCTTTCAGTCTAGTTTCAAAAGACTTCTTTCCTTGCAGCAACAACTTCTCCCCGACGAGCTTTGCCCCGCGGAACCAGGACGACGGTCCACAAACTCCTGCCTGAACATTAAACCTGCGTCATTGTTCCCTCTGGATAATGGAAACGGAACCCAAAGTGACCCGACACGACTCGGCCCTGGGGCGGCACTGGAGGACGCACAAGCCAACACAGCGCGGCGGCGGCCCCCCCGCGGCGTCTTGGAGGGCCGTGGGGCGGCAGGTGCTGCAGTCGAAAACAGATGATGAGGAGGGGCCGTGTCCCCCCCCCCCCCCCCCATGACTTCTGAATAAAACACCGCTCTTCATCTCAAACTTTCTCTCACAGCCGCCATGTGAAACCACAGAAACACAAGGGTTTTTCAATAAAGTCGCTGAACTGTTTGAACGGTGGACATGATGGTGCAAGAAGAACATGGGATGACGTGATACTGTTACATGTCAATTATTAACTATCATGTGCAAAGAAAGCAATGTTCGATGAGTCATTAAAAAAGTTATTTAATTAATAATTATCTAATCGTGAAGTCACTTTGGGATTCTTGACTTTGGACCACAGCGCCTGTAATGACCTTTTCTTATTCATTGCAGAGAAACCGAAAAGATCATCGTCTTCGCTACATCACTTTAATAGTGATGTCCTACATTTTTACAAAAGTTAAAAAAATATAAACTGGCCATTAATGCATCAAAAAGTATTGTCCAGTTGTTTCCGTGTGTTAATCAACTGTTCCATTTCTGCCATGTGTGCCACATCCATCATCTCTTTCTTCTGCCCAGCCAAACCCTCCTTTAAAGATAATTACATTTACTTATTTCTCTCTTCCTATAACAGTGATTGATCTCACAGCTCATCAGCGGCAGCGCGGTAAGGGATTGGTGCTCTCCGCTTCAATCGAACGGGTCAAAAGGGAAACTTCTATCGCTACTATTCAAGATTTAAAAAGATCTCCTTAAATGTACATTGTAGTGAAAGCTTTGTTGAGCTTTTACAATGATGTAATGTTATATTACAACAAATATCCAATTCTACGTGACAAACATCCGAACATTCAATCTAGAGTTCAGATTATGTACAGATTATGGGACAAAAGAATGATATTATGCCGTCAGAGAGATACACTTTAAAGTCTATTTTCTTCTTGAAATTGTCATGAAATGTTCAAAGGTATATTTTTTAATTCTTTGATATCTCTTGACATAACATAAAAATGTATTCTGCCCCAACTTTTAAATATATATAAGGGAAGAATTAAAGCTCACGTTTCTCTCACTGTATATTATATAGCAATTGAAATATTTCAAGCAATAAAGCAATGTTGGAAAAATACACTGTCCCCAACAGTTTTGTCCTTTACTCAGCTCTTCTCTGACTTTGTCCTCCCATCTCGTGTTGACCCCAAAACAATGGGGTCACAGAGACATTAAGTACCGCTGACCCGGCAGGGGGAAGGGAACAGGCAACCGTTTATCCTCTTTATGCTCATGCATCTTCATACATGATCACAGGAAACTATAGATATCGGGTATCAAATGACAACAAAATAAAAACGATACAGAATGAAACATTGCGTTATCGCCCCCCACACCCAATCATATATCTTTGACTTGTCTTCAACGCCGTCTGTTGTTTGTCAGTAACCAATGTGAGAACATCATCGTCATCATCATTTCAGGACCTGCAACTGACTGCAGAGAAAAAAGAGTGTGAAGAAAGTGTGTGGCCATAGTGCACGAGGTGGACTATATACACTCTATGCACTGTTATTTATAAATATTTACTAGTCATCTGCCCCCTTTGACTGGACGCATCTCAAGCAAACTGCACAGTTGATTTTGCGAGAGAGCGATCAAGCGGAAAATTCAGGACCGGCCTCAAGGCTCCTGGGTTTTGGTCCCCGGTCCCACTATTGACCGAGGAGTGGAGACTGAAACAAAGTGGGAGGCTTTCTTGGCGACTTTGTTTGCAACCTGTGATTTTGGCGGCGACGTGGGCGTTTTTTGTTGTTTGTTGGGATTCTCGTCCCTCGCCGGTGCCTGTGGTAAACAACAGTTCCCACAGCACAATAAGAGGCGGAAAAGGGAGAAAAAAAACGGGCTCTTATCCGGAGGCTGCAAGACGGCCCTTTGTGATCAAACAGAGATGAGAGGAAAACAAGGGAGGCTCTGGAGGGAACACAGAAGAAACAACTGTGGTCCCCGGAAAGATTTGACGGCAGTTACTCGCTAAACGCACTTTAAAACTTTTTTACAAATTCAACAAATTCTGCATCTGTTAGGAGATGACCTAAGACGTCCAGAGAGGACTCGAAAATGGAACATTCTCTAAATTTCAAATTTACCTTGTGGGCAGTTGGTTGGTTGACCTTCACGTTCCTGTCAGTGGTTATGTATCCATCCAATCCAATCACACCCATGTTTAAATATGTTGTGGTAGCAAACACTTCATTCATAGTTCTATAAACACTCATATGGAGTTGTATTTTTCGGGCCAACGGGTGGGATTTAAATCCAATGTTCACTGGGTTCCGTGCTTCGGCTGTTCTGCTTCCGCTCCAGAAGAAAACACTTATACACTGCATTATATTTCCTTTAACATGATGTTAGACAGGGTAAAAGGCTGCAACATAAATGGGAACTAAGCCATTTCCCAGTTAGCTACAACACCTCATTGCACAGTCGCCGCAGCTGTACCCGTGTCTCCCAATCATCCGTCACCCAAAGGTAGAGTGAGGGAACAGGGTGGTAGGTGAGGAGCCAGGCGACATCAGAGAACATCTAGGAACCTAGGGCCTGAAGAGGTGATCCTCACACTCCATCCCACCAGTGCAAACTCTTGCATAATACTGCGTGTAGATGAGCATTCTACACCCAACATATGCTGAAGACTGCACACAGGCGTCAAGGCCTCACTTTGCCATTAATAATGTGCTGTTTTTAGAGATTTGCACCTGCCTCAGTTGAGCTGTGTGCTTTTGTTTAGCAACAGATTTTTCCCTTATAGATTTACTCCCACAGAAGCCCTGTAACAGTTCTTTTGAAGTTCTGAGCTGCTTTAATGAGTTCTGAACAAAGCCATTTGTTCAGCGATATTGTGTTTTTAAGCGTGCTAAATAAATGTGCACCTCGGGAAGTAATGTCGACCGGTGTCTTAAACGGGTTCTCTTAAAATATACTCTCCAAAAACCTGTGCATTCATATTTAAAAAAAAGAAATCCACACAATGTTTGATAAGAAACACATTTTCAGAATGAATGTGTACTATCAAACCACTCCGACATGTTGCAGTACTTCAGCATGTTATCCCCCACACAGACACATGAGTTAAGATGAATAAGGCATAAATAATACTGAAATCAAAATCAAAGCTTTGAGTGAGGGAGTGAATGCGTCTGTATTGACATTGTGAGCAAGCTGTGGATATAAATCATTTCCGTCACTGCAGGTATTACAGGCCTGTGCCCTGGGCAACTCGCTATGATTGATAACTCAGATGATTGCACTTTGCCAATGGGAGAAGGAGGACGAGCAGGGGAGGGGAGGGGACAAAAGGGGGGAGGGGGGGGGGGGGGGACGACATAATGACACTAATGATTATTACAGCGTTGTTAATACCCGAATCTTCTACAAAGTAGCTGTGAATTTATTCCTCAGAGACATCCTTTAATCCCCTGCATATCATTTTAGTAAAGAGTGTACCTTATGTGTGTATACATCACTCAAAAGTCCTTCACAGCATGAGGAACAGCTGTTGCTGTGGTCGAGTATTTGTTCTTTCAGTGTGTTTGGCCGATGCACATCACTGGTCTGATTCATGTCAACCTTTATTAGGAGGACTCGTCGCCCTCATGCAAACATTACGTATCCTCTGTGTCGCAGAAACATATGGCTGTTTATTATTAGGTTCAATCATGACAGCTGTCATCTCCTGTGGCTTGACCTGTCTGTGTGTGTGTGTGTGTGTGTGTGTGTGTGTGTGTGTGTGTTTGCTTTGCATGAAAGGTGTCACGGTTTGGGTCTGCTTCCTGTCTTATTTTGTAGTTTTCATGTCTCTTGTGTTCCTGGGTAACTTCACTTCCTGCCTTGTCCTGTCTTCCCCCGGCATTGTCTGCCGTGCCTGATCGTTTCCACCTGTGTTCAATCACCTGCACCCCCCTTGTGTATTTAAGCCCTGTGAGTCTCTTGTCTTGTGTGGCGTCATTACGTGTCGATGGTTCATGTCACGTATGTCGGTGTTTCAAGTCCAGGTCCTTGTTTGTGTTTCTTGGTTTTTGTTTTTGCCTCCTTCCTGTCGTTTTGGTTGGAGTGATTTTGATTTAGAGTTTTTGGACTATTAAAGTCCTTTCTTTGTCGCATATTTCGAGTCTGAGTCCTCCCTCCTTGGCCTCGCACCAGCCGTCGTGACAAAAGGAACTACAGTAAGAAGAAATAGCAGTTACATGTTATAAATACCGTCTAATGAAGTCATTCTGAATCGCAATACATTTTTCTCTAAATGTATCCGAATACAAGATTTTAAATATGGTAGATCTGGCAGTTAAATATAATAAATACACTTGGATACCACCTACAGCCAAAATATTTTGCTTGCAGAGCATTTTGCTGCAATTCAGTCAGAATTTAGATTATTGGCTATCGTTGAAAGTTTAATTTGTGTTTTAGTTAAATTCACATTCAAACGACAAATTCAAGTTGTAGTAATTACACATCGTTGTCCTTCCTTCCCGCCATCCTCGCTGCTGCCGCCGTCTTCGTCATCGTCCTCGCCCGCCGCCGTCCTCATCATCCTTTATTCATCATTCATCATTTATTTATTTGTAAGTGTATTTACGCATTTATTTATACATTTATTTATACTTAAGTCATTTTTTGTCCTCCATAAACAACATCAGCACACCTTCCTGGGAATAACTTGATGGCTTTTTAGTGAACTTTCTGGTGGAACGTCTTCTAAATGCTCCACCAGCTGTTCGCTAACTCAAATCAAATTATGAGAGTTGTGCGACTTGATCAAACCATTAAAGTTGTGGGTCGGGAGAGGAAATGAGTATCATGTAATCCGTCGTTAACATACAACTACTGATTATATCATCTTTTATTTTAGAGTCCAATGGTATTTCTCCAGGTGCAAGTTTGACTTCTGTTTATTTTAACACGTATTACCTGAATAAAACTTTTGAGAAATACAAAAAAGAGATCCCTGCCACAACAAATGACTTTTTTTCCTCTGAATGTCCCTGGGTCCAGTTGCAGGGTTCACTCCCTCCAACCCGGACCTGAGCGTGTTTGGTGGAACACGGCAGCTAAACGAAGTACAGAGAAAGTCCGGGTTAAGCCCCGCTGGGTTTTTTTTTTTTTTCTCAGGAGAACAGTTCCTCCAAAAGCGTCGTCACGGTTGGACTATCCTCTGCGAAGGTTGACGCTGCTCTCTCTAAATAAACTAAGCTCATGGAAAAACATTTGCTTTCTGCGCGGCTGAACCGACGCAGCGGAGCCCTGAGTAAGCAGCAGGGTGCGTGTTTGCGCGCCCTTGTACATTTGTGTACCTGTGTTTTTTTGTTTTCTTCGTGGTATGTGTGTGTTTTCAGCCCCGTGAGTATTTATGCACAAGCGCCGACACGTGTTTGCTGTTGGGATGATAGTCCCCACCCACCCCCCACACCCCTCCCCCAGCCAACAAACCGCCACATGTACCAATTATAGGGACTGTGGCTGCATCTCGCCTTTCAGAAAGCTTACACCAGCTTCTGTACCTGTGTACGTATATATGAACATACACAGGTACATACATATACAGCTGTATAGCTCCAAATGACCTTTGACCCTGGACGTTCATGGGGGATACTTGCAGAGGACACTGTGCAGGCGACACCCCCCGCTTCCCATCAGTGGGGTGAATCAATAGGGACACTGTTAAGCCACCCTCCTGTTTCAGAAAAGGGAGCGGGAGAGATAAAGGGAGTAACTGATGGATCTAAGAAAGGATTTAATGCAACAAAAAAAAACACAACTCGGAACATTCTTTGAGCTAAAAATAGATTTCATTTAAGACGGCGCTTTATGGATTTCTCATTTGAAACGGAGCAGTAAGACGAGGAGAGGCTAAATAAGAGAGCCGGATAAGTCACATGCTCTCAGGGAAGGAGGATGGAAGTGGGATTCAAAGGTAAGGATTAAGTGCAGAGGGTGTATAAGGTAAGTAAAGGGGAGGGGTGACTGGGTGAATACAGAGGAGCAGGGACGCCAATATGTAGATTAAAAAAATGCAGTCTTTAAACCATAAACGTGGCTGTACATGTTTACCTCTTTACTCAAGGTTTCATTAAAGGAGTTGGGAGTGAGAACTGGATTCACAACCAACTCACACACACACACACACGTGTTCTCTTGCATTTCCACTTCCTCCCTCGCCGACATGGCCGCAACACCGACACATTAAGAGCAAACCAGCAGCAATCGGCTCAGACACCTGAGCGCGCCCTAAGGACCCCCCCCCCCCCCCCTCCCCACCAACCTCTCCCCTGCAGGTGGAAGGGACTGCTGGCTACGCTGCAACAGACGGTTCAAAAGACCAATCAAAGAGGCATTTTAGAAGCACGAGGTAGATCGCTATCTGTGTGGCACGGGACACCTGGGCGGCGTGGGTTTTATTAGACGGCCACATGGCCGGACGTCACACTCGGCCGCTCAGGTTGTGCCGACAATGCGCGCTGACACAGCTTTTTTTAGTTTCTTTTTTTTTTTCTCGGGGGCCAAAGGGCGCTTTTTCAACTGAAATTGCCGTCTAACCATTTGGCCACTTGATTACTTTCCATCCCTATCCACAGATGTGGCAACCCTAGATGTTGTCGTCGTGTGCGTTTGTGTTTGTTTGTGCGCGTGTGTTTGAGAGAAAGAGGCAAAGACGGCGCCTCTCTACTCAGGGCCGACCAAACACAATCCCTCAGAGTTACTTTCCACAACAATTACCCTGTAGGGAGACAAACGCTCTACATTCATTTTGTGAATTAATTAAAGCAAGCGCGATGCACGTACCATTGGAAACAGTGTGAGTTGAATTACATGAAAAAAAACAGACCAAACTGTAAGAAAAACGCTAACTGGGTCTCGCGGTTCTGGACCTAACAACGGTCATCATCTTTGTATCGTACTACTTGACAATTCTGTCTGCGACAAATGAGCTTCATCAACAACCAATGTCTCATTATAGTCAGGAAATGTTGCTAATTCAAGAATTTGGCAAATTATTTTTGTACAATATCTGTGAAAAGCACAACCACAAACTTGTTCACTTGTGCTATTGTTGAGGCACTCGGAGCACTTTGAGAACACCAGAGAATCAAGAGCACCGTTGTTCCAGTCCTCATTTTCTCAACCCGTCTGTCTCCAATGTTTTCAGATCTCATCAATTACTCGATTACGGTCAAATTATAAATAATGAGGAAAATAAGGTTGTCATAATAAACCAGATTTGTCCCCAGGAGAGAGAGAGAGAGACGTTGTGAATGGATAAAATGTCCTCTCCTGCCAACAAACAGCCGGCCAGACCTTATTGAACTAATGATTGTGTGGAATAAAGTCATATTTGGTTTCGCTGAATATACCCTGTCCACCTCCATGTCCTTTAGATTGAGGGGACATTTGTCTTCATCGATAGCGTATTGAGACAGAGAGAAACAGAGAGTGACAGAGAGATGGTCAATAAGAACCACAAGATGGAGAGACTCCAGGACGTGGAAAGAAGGAAGCACACGGAGAAACAGGACAGAGACAATGGAGGGAATGTGAAGACTGGACATGAAAAATCATCTTCAGACCCTGTGTGGCTGCTCGGAGCATCTGGGACGGGAGGATGGACCGGAGGATAGGAGTGAGGTGACTAAAGTGTTTGCGTTGTCCCCTTGAGGCCGTGCCACCCGTCCTCTGGGGACACAGCTGTCCCCAAAGTCAGCACATGGCTGCTGGTCCGGGATCCGTGGAGGGGGACGGCAAGGACACGGATGCTGACAATGAATGGTTGTCAATATGGATGTGTAGAATGACAGAAGAGGGGTTTGCTCGGGCCTAAAAAGTAACTACCGCAGAGACAATCTTCTGTCAATAAGCTCCTGCGGGTCCAGAAGGAAATAAAAAACTATATAGAAACACATTTTTAAAAATCTGTCAAATGTCAAACCCATCGGAATTTTGTGAGAGTGTAACTTCCCGTTTGTAAAACTTCTTATAAACCTCACGGAACTCAAAGAATTAAGTTAAATGATGCCATGTGACAGGTAATGTGGTTGTTTATTTCCTTTTTTTCTGTGCCATTTAAATCAGGAAGGTCAGCGAGGAAGTAATTAGTGAACTTTTAACAGTGAGTGCGGTATGAAAATCGAACGCAATTGTTCTTCTGAGTTTGTATCCTTACGGTTGAAATGCACTTTGGATTAAAGCTAAACGACATGTAATGTAATAGATAATATGATAACGGACTTTACAATGCCTCACATCACAAAATAACTGCTGTTGAACTCTTAAAATGGAAAATGTTTCTATTTCTATTAAGAATATGGAAACCAACCCCCTGGAACATGCCTCATTTCACGAAATGGAGACCAGCTTGGACATAACTGCTTGGTCTCTCCACATTGGGTGTCCTCCAGTGGGTGGCACATTTTATTACTGACTTTTACGTGGCCATAAATAGCGCAACAAAAAGGCTGGACACTACAGGGCCACAAAATAGAACCACAACTGTGATTTAATTTCAATTTCACTTTCTGCGTGGCTGATTATGGTTTCATACAGCGTATATGCCTTAGCAGGATTTTTGTAGTCAGCAATATTTACTATGATATATATATATATGATACATAGTGTATGATAATTGGATCCACAGTTCATCTTCCACGCCAATCCATATCGCCCCCCCCCCCCCCCCTATCCTCGGTAATACGGGGGAACATATGAGAGCTCAGTCACACCCACTCACACACACAATAGCTGGTCATCTGCGGATACGCGGATGGAGCAAGGTCACCGCGGGCCTTTGTGTGGGCAGCAGCGTTGGACGTTTGGAATGGAAACTGCACTCAGCGCCACTTCAAACAAAGCGTCGCACCAAACCATTGTCCTCTGTGTTTGGTGCGTTTGTAGCTATTTTTATTCGCTTATTCGCTTGCCGTCCGAAAGGGGGCTGCTTTTATTGGGCAAATATATATATATATATGTATATCCCTCATGCTTTGGGGGGAAAACACAGTAATAACTCCACATCTCCACATCTCCATCTGGCTGCTTCGGGTCTAAAATGGAAGACGCCTCGGAGGAACAAACCACTGGCAAAACCAGGAGTCTAATTTGGCAAAACGCCACCAGCCTACAATGTCTACCAGGCCCAAAAATTACAAAAACAAGGCAGGCGAACCAATTGGATGGAAATATGGTTTCTGTGATGGAAGCAGCAGGAGCTCAGCTAATCTTGCCTTAATAGGCTTATTTGCCCTTGTGTTTTCTTTTGTTCTCCTTCTGTTGCTGCTGAACAATGTCAAGATCTCCTTTTGGACTTGTCTCTTAAATAGAAAAGGTGCTGCTGAGGCGTATGTATTCATCATCTGCTCTGTGGCCCTTTAACTTAATAAACATTGCCCTCAAGTTTTTAACCAACAGGATGTTTTTTGTCTTTTTTTTCAGACGAGGGGGGGTCGAGCCCGTCAGAGTTCGAGTGGCACAGTGTGTTACGTCAAATTAAAGCAGAAATACACTCTCCAGCCCCGAGGTCAAAGCTCTTCCTGACTATTAAAACTCGCTTCCCGACCGCTGACAGCGATGCTAATGACCACGTGAGAAGAGAGCCTCCTCAAACAGGAGCCATATTCCTCTCACGCTTCCCCCCCCCCCCCCCCCCCCCCACCTATTTCAGGAGACATGGGGCCTCTCTTCATTTGGCGGCGTGACGGCTGTGTTGCAGGGGGGTGTCCCTGCCGGCTGGAGATGACGGCTGCCGAGAGGCGGCGGAGTGACTGACGACTCGGAGATAGTTCGTCTGTCAGGCGGAGTGATGGCTGCGAGACACCGGCTGACAGATCGGGCGAGACGAGAGGAGCAGCGGGACGTGAAGGAAGGCCTGCCAGCTTTTTTACTCCCCCCTCCTCCCCTCCCTTGTTCGATCCAGGGAGACACCGAAGGTGGGGACAGCGAAAAAACAAAGCAAATCAACGAGAATTCAGAAGCGCTCGGCAGGCGGCCATGTTGCTTTTGGATGATCAGGTGGCTTTTCTTGTTTAATGACGGTTTCAAGGGGCACCAAATGTGCTCCATCAATCTTGGATCCTTTCGGCGTCCTTCTCCGGCTTCAGAGATTGGTCTGCGGATGTGCGAAAGCCCCCCCCCCCCCGCCACACCCCCCCCGCGCAGACGTAACGAACGGCCTAATAAGGCAGCTCTCTAATCAGCCAAAGGATCTTAATTAGTCTTTGTGCGATTGTGGGAGAGCAGCACTGCTCTGCCTACGCTCTCAATCAATCACATTTGAGTCAAGTGGAAAAGTGTTGAGGGGTTCTATGTTATTTGTCACTGAAAAAATTCACAATTTGACAATTTTGTGGTTTGTAAAATGTCTTGTTGGAATCATTTGCCGTGGAATTTAGATCTGAGAAATCCTGTTCCCATCAGGATGATTTGTAATAACTGACCAAAATGCCTACAAAACTATACGGCCTCAGCTGTAGGGTCGTTACTGGTAATGAGCAAGTGTTCAATGAGATGGAGGTAAACAGTTGTAGTTAATTGTAGATATAATAATGTGATTAAGCCAAATTAGACCAGATTGAACCTTAGTATTTATCGGCAAATGCAAGGCTGCTACATACGTATGACTGAGCAAATTACACATTCATTCTCATCTGTATCCAATTTAACTCAATTGTTACGTGCCGCCCCCCCCCCCCCCCCCCCTCCCTCACTCGCGATGTGCCAATGCTAATTTTCCAGTTTGGTCCCAAGTTGAATTTGAACCTTCGCACCGTGGAAAAGTCAAACACATTTGCATACGCTCGGCCGCCCAGCCGTCAATCATCCCCGTGTCAGGCGGGGGGGCAGGGGGAGGGGGGGGGGGCTTCTCCAGGGGTCACACCTGGTTTCCACGCTCAGGTTTGCCTGCAGGACATGAGCTGCACTCGGGCCCGTGTTAGCATAATAACTGCTTCTCTCTCTCTCCCCTCATTGGCTCCTGCCACATCCCTCTGAGACGGAGGCTCTGCGGCTCTCACGTTGCATGTTGTACACATTTATAAAGTCTATTTTAGTGAAGATTGCGGAGCAGAACCTTCGGGGAAGAGCGCGTGGTCCGAGGTACAGCTCCTTCAATCATTCAGAAACATGGTGATAAGAACCATCACTTTAGAACTTATAACCCTGGCGTCCCTCCTCAGACGAATGAAGGCAACTCGTGGCGTCCCGTCGAGTCTCGACTTTTACTGAAACAGAAGACAAGTGAGGTGGAGGATGAAAAGAGACTTTTTTTCTTTTACTGTATTTCTTTAGGGCTGTCAGCTCTATGTCTCACTGCCATCTTTTCTTCCTTTCTGTGCTCGCTTTGCTTCGTGACGCATCTTAAACGATGTCTCTATCTTTGTCTTTCAGTCTGTAACTTTTGCTCTTCTCGCCTCCCCCCCCCCCCCCCCCACCCCCCCACACACACACACACACACTCACACAGTCTTTCCTGTCAGGTTATCTTTGATTAAAACAGCGTCCCAGAGGTCTCACCCACAATCAGCACACACACACACACACACACACACACACGCCTGACTCCTTACGCACGGAGTCACACACTTACACACAAACCCAATCAGATAAGACTTCAAGTCAACACAATCAAATAGGAATAGGCCGTGTCACATTTACACTCTCGAGTCTCAAGTGTGCGGAGGCTCGATTGATCTGCCCCCCCCCCCCCCCTCCTCCTTCCCCCTCCTCCCCCCCCGATTGGCTTCCCGGTGCTCCTTCCCACGGCGATAATCTCTATTAAACCATCTGCCGTGTCATCTCTGTGAGCCTCCCCTCCGTCCTTCCCTCTGTCCTTTTGCCACGTTTCCCTCTGACCCCCTCCCCCCACCTTCCACCCCCCCGCTGGCAATGTGGAAATGTGCAATGTCTCCCCGTACAACCGGCGGTGAACAGAAAGCAGCACGTGAAAACAAAGTCCACAATTAGCGCGCTGTCCTCTCCCACAACATCTATGTGTGTGTGTGTGTGTGTGTGTGTGTGTGTGTGTGGGTGTGTGTGTGGAGGCCCTCCTCTGATGAACGTAATAGGCCAAGACAGATGGCCTCCTCTCCCACCAACCCGCCGCCGCCCCACACACACACACACACATACGCGGCCGTGGCTGTTGTAGCCTGTTCCTGTAGTAGCCTTATTCTGTCGCTCACGGCAGCAGGGGGGGGGGGGGGGTGGGGGGGGGGCTACATCTGTGCCGTGGCTGCTTGTGACGCCGTGACAGAAATAGAAGTGAAAAGGAAGCCGCCGTTTGAACCGACCATTCAGCTCTCTTGACGTCCCCGGGTAAAAATAAGCTGCCTGGGAGGCAGCGGGCTCTTTGGTGTTGAGCTCAACATCTGCCTGTCATAACCCAGCGCGGCGCCATACGGTGACGGGGGGGGGGGGGGGGGGGGGGGGCGCCACAGGTGTGTGAGGGCTTGTCTGAGACTGAGATCTCAGTCCAATGTTTTCACTGTTTGGCGTCACGTGTGGTCGGAGTTTTTTATTTCCTCGAATGACTCTTTGTCTGATGACGTTTTGGAATCGAAGGTCAAATCTACAGTAGCCATTTTCATTATCTTCATTCAAAGCAAACAATGTGGAGAACACGTCGAGATATGTTCAGTGGAGACGATAATTCAACCAGAATTGACAGGTGAAGTACACTATGGAATAATGATGAGGTTTCCTCGTGTTTTCATTGCACACATCAGCCCCTCTGACCCTACGATGCTTTACTGAAATATTGACATTTTATTGTTACGGCTGATGCTCGATCTTCTGAGAGTTTGCTTTAAGCCGTCGCAGTTCTTCATCCTGCTTTAATTAGTCCCGTTAGCGAGGCAAGACCGCAGCCTTCGGCAACTGAGGGGGAAGAGGAAAATAAATTGTTCGTGACGTTGTTAATTGTGGTGCTACTCGATAGAAATGTAGTGAGTGTAAATGAGAAGAAACCACACTCGTACAAATGACAATACTCTGACGCATTCTGTGCACACAGTGTTGATTGCGGTAACAACTCCATTGATTGGAAGCAAATGGCCTGCGTTAAGAGGGTTAGAGGCGCAGCATCCCCTCGTGAACCAGCAGGAGGTTGATGGAAACTTCCAGGTGAAGTATTTTCAGTCAGAAATCCGTCTTTCTACTTCCTTTGACCTACATTCTGAGCTCCGGTGGAAATGGGTCAGCAGGAAATAGGTGAAAAATCAACATTTCACACAAATTTCCTAAATGTTCTTTCGTTTATTTGCCATGTGTTGAACAAATGTGTGGTCTTGGCCCTTGTTTGTGGTTTGATTGTGTTTCCATATCAATGGAGTGAGAGCGTGTGCTGTGAGTCAACAAGGTGGATCATTGTTGTCTATTGTTGATGGATGCAACGGGCTAAGAATAACTTAAGGGCACAATAGAGAAATGAATCTGTGTCACGAAATCCAAAATGCAATTACACGCAGTCATTTCTGCAGAAATCAACAAGATGATTAAAGTTTGAATTACTCATTTGCAGAGACAAGCAATAAAGCCTTCTTTGGCTATGTTATCTGGATTTGAGTGCATCCAATGCAAGGTTTATCATCCATTATTAATAAGTCTTATATTAAAATGAATATATGGAGTGTTCCTGGGCCTTCTATTACAGATTGGAAGTGGTCTTGTTGATTAAACACTTCACGTGTTTGACGCATCGTGTGTTTATGCAAATACAAAGGCAACAAAACAATGCATGTACTCTATACGTATGTATTTCATACCGTATATATATATATGCCTCGATTGTTGTGTCAAACACACGCATGTATTAACGAGTTGTATGAATATGAAACTCTAAACTAAAGCTGCCTGAGCGAACGGTGACCTTACGGATCAAAACATATGTATCATTATGACATTTTTAATCGTCAGCCTTGAAAAAACACATTTTTATTTAGAATCTTAGAAATATTTGCTTCAATTTACTAATCCTACAATGGAAATGTTGTTGCCTGTCGCTCGGTCAATGATGCTTTTTTCCTTACGTAAGCATAGTTTCTTCCACCAATTTAACAAGTACGCAGTGGACCAATTTGCCACCAGATTAAGTTAGTGAAGAAGTGTGTGCGCCTCTTGTCCACCGGTTGCTAATTCACATCAATATCACATCAATTATTTAAGTGTTTCCCGGCCTAATAAAGTTAGGATTAGCACAAGACCCTGTGTTTGGACGCCTGCAGCAGGAAGGAACCAATAAGAGGTGTAATTGGAGGAAGAGAAAACGCCTTTGTCTTGGCATGTTTGATTTAACGCACTTCTGGTCAAGGGGCGAGTGCACTATTCCCCTTGGATACTAGATACATGCTATTACAAACTGCTTTCAGAGAAGCAACGGAAGGTGAACCAATTAAATCCATGTAAATATCTGACAATATCCACCGATATGTGGAGTCATTATTAAGATTGTTTCAAAGTCTCAAACAGGTGGTCCAATTCTTTATTAGTGCACTACTACGGTATCTACGAAGCACAGGCCTGCCATCTAGTGTTCATTCTAGTGTTCAACACTGCACAGAGATGTTGATGCTTTTGTCATCACATGACTCTGGCTAAAGTAAAGTAAATTGGTAAATTTGGTCACACGGCATCTGAAAATGTGTGAGTTGATGTTTGTTGTTGCTATATTAAAATAAAATAATCAATTTTAGCCATAATTCAATAATCACTTTGCATCTATTAGTAATAGCACATTTTTGCCAGTCTTGGGTTTGAGCCTTTGGCTTTACTTCAGGTTTGAGTAGCAAGCTAAAGGTTAATTACAACAAACAAAAGGCTGATTAGCGTGTGGTGAAGTAGCACATTGGAAGAGCTGCTGACATAAGCCCCTGCACTGCACTTGAAGGTTTAGGGTTCAAGCCCAGTCTTGGGTTTGAGCCTTTAGCTTTACTTCAGGTTTGAGTAGCAACATACAAATACAAATACAACAAACAAAGGGTTGATTAGTGTGTGGTGAAGTAGCACAGCGGGAGAGCAGCTGCCACAAGCCTGCATTGCACTTGAAAGTAGTGGGTTCAAGCCCAGTCTTGGGTTTGAGCCTTTGGCTTTACTTCAGGTTTGAGTAGCAATCTCAAGGTTAAATACAACAAACACAGGGTTGGTTTGTGTGTGGTGAAGTAGCACAGTGGAAGAGCTGCTGACATAAGCCCCTGCACTGCACTTGAAGGTTGTGGGTTCAAGCCCAGATGTGGAACTAGCATTTAAAAAGAGTTTTGAGGTTTAGCTCATATGATCAAGGTTAAATAGGAGAATCAAAGTTGCCAAAATGTGACCAGGACTGGTAGTGTAGGGGTGCAAGCTAGAGCCCAGAAGCCTCTGTGCGCACCGCCAGTGGGTTCAAATCCCGCTCGTGCCAAGTCTTGAGCACACTGCCGCGGAGGTAGTAGTGGGGGCATTGTCCCCACGGTTGTTTCGGAGAAGTGAACCCTAGGGGTTATGCAAAAAGACAAGGCGCGTTCACTTGAGTTATGATGGCATTGTCAAGAATGATGAAGAATCTTTTGCTACTGAATTGAATTTGATGTTAATTGCTTTGCTTTAGCCTTTTAGCACTTTAGCCATGCTACATAGCAGAGGTGGGAACAAGTCACTGTTAGGCAAGTCTCAAGTCATTGCCCTCGAGTCCCGAGTCAAGTCGAGTCAAAGCCAACAAGTCTCAAGTCGAGTCACAAGTCGTACCATTTTAGTTTCGAGTCCTTTTATTATAGTGGGGACGGGGAACCCTGGGTGATGGCGCTTGCCTTTTGACGGGAGAGAAGGCCAGATGAGTCAGTAAAGATGAGCAGATGTGTCTCATTCAGTGGTCACACTGACATGAAACTTATTACAGCCTCTGAGGGCATTTTTCAAGACAATCACATGTTTGTCTACTTCAGGGCATCCTGTGGACAACCTTAAACTGACAGTCTGGCACAGGGTGTAGATTTGTTTACCCTTTTTAGTGCATCCACCCTCCAATTCTCTGTTACATTCAAATTCAACTCACTTGTGCCTTTACCAATCCAGGAAGAATGAATAGCATGGTTGATCCTCCAAGATGCACCAATCCGTCTCTGGGGCAATATCCCATTATGATTTTTTATAAATGTCAGTTACCCAAAACTGAAAAAGGATTTAGGAAGAGCCACCATGTCCCTTGAGGGTTGAACCCAGATAAGGTTTAAAGTACAGAAATTTGGGGCATTTGGCATTAGTGACAGGGACGTGTAGGTTGCTCCATCTAAGATCCTTCCAGTCATGTCATGGGAAAAAAAATATTGTGAAAAAAGTCAAAATATGTAGGGTCAAAAAAGAAAAGATTTCTTTTAAATAATAGGTAAAAAATTATTATAAAAAAATATATGTAAGGTCAATATATATATAATATAATATATAATATATATATATTATTAGGGCCGGGATTCGATTAAAAATATTAATCTAATTAGAGGCTTTGTAATTAATTAATCAAAATTAATCACATTTTAATTGCATAAATATTTGACCTGAGAACAGTGAAAAGTAATTTTTTTCACATGGATTTTTATTTTTGTTCAACCAATTCCAGCAGACAAGTGTAGAAATAGCATATTTAGAAATATAGTACTTTCAGAAATAAGGTAAGTAGACCTTCTGTAAACTAGGTTTTTTTAAGTAGACCAATACTTTCAAGTACATTCCGAACATTGGTTATTTTTTCAGACGTGGACTTAGTTACCCTGGTCCTTAAACCAGTCATCTGGTGCAGTGTGGGTTGGGTGTGGGTCCTTGTACTCGGGTCGGGCTAACGTCCACGCTAGCTGCTAATTGTTTTGAGTTGAGGTGGTACTCTTATCGACGCTTCCATCCGTGTGTTTATTATAATAAGATTTCCCATTCACGGGGCCAACCGACACGGTCTCGTCAGCTTCTTCGTTCATGTTCACTGTGGTTTGTTGTTGTCTGAAGTCATGAACGCTAGTTGGTGCTCCAGTATAATCGGTCCTCCGAAACTCATCCAGTGACAAACGTTCCGCGGTGCAAAAAATAAGTGTAAAAATGCGTAAAAAATGTTTAATGTGTTATTTTTTGTGTAATTAATTAATCTTAATTCACATTATTATTAATTAATAGTAATTAACGCGCTAAAGTCCCGGCCCTAGTTAAAATACAACTCAAACAAACAAAGCAGAAAAGAGACATTTGGAGGAATGTGTCCAGGTGTCTGGTGTGTAAAACGCTCCCCTGGTGGGGATCAGTGATTGGCCGAGGAATGGGGGCGGTCCCAGTGGACCCATCAGAGAGTTGGATGCACCAGTTGGGTGAGACTTCAGTAACTGAAGCTGTCAGAGGAAAGTGTGGAACACGCGAGTCTTCAGACTTCTGCATCCTGGCCTGCTCCCCTTCGAGAACCTCAACACCTTGTACAGACTCGAGCAGCTTCCCAAGCCGAGGAACGGGGACCAGCGAGCCGGCCGCTTGTCCCCGCCGAGGCCCCAGGAAGAGGAGGAGCGGCGCTGGAAGACCTCCACGTCGACCGCGCACTGACCCGGCGCCCACTGGGACACGCGCACCAGGGTCACGGAGGAGGCCAACCCGCAGGTGTGCGGCGACACGCCGTGAAACACCCACTCCCCCGGCCTCACGGACGCGGCGGCCCTCTCCCAGACCAGGCCGGCCTCCTCGGACACCCCCATGCCGCTGAGGTTACACAGGGCCTGCAGGCACACCTCCTCCAGGGCTTCCTGGCCAGGGAAGCGGAGCAGGGCGTTGACGATACGAGGCACCGCACCTCGACGCAGCAGCAGCTCCTGCAGCTTGGCTGAGGACGACAGGGAATTGCGTAGATTTTATTTGTTTACTAGAAATGGCTTTGTTGTACTGTTTGTGTGACCTGATGTCAAACACCGTGCAAAAAGCGCTGAGCAAGATAGAAGCTACAACTCCACGGAGGACGGGTCACCCATGCACACGCAATGATCCGTTTGTGTTACCTACAGCTTTCATAAGACATCAGCGAGATGGCTCTTGCGGCGTGAAGGATCACCTCCTGGTCCGGACTGGTCAGCACGGACAGCAGAGCCGGAACCAAACCCGCGTCACCGAAACCTTTACGAACTACAGCTGAGAGGGAACAAAAGGATCTCAATACCCGGAGGAGGAGGAATGAATGGATGAAGAAGATCCAGCAAGGAGTCAAGGGGCAGTCAACAGGAAACGCACTTCAGAACAACAGGGGCTTGAATGCGGTTCTGTGTTCTAATTAATCATAGACCGACATATACCTGGGGGGGGGGGTAAGAACCTACATTCCTTGGCGAGTTCAGCCACCAGTTTTGCGGTGAGCCCGGTGAGAGGCCCCCGGCTCCTCAGAGACAGGGCCAGGACCGGCAGGATGCCGCTGATCACCACCTGCTCGGCAGCACCCTTTTCTGGACACCGGCAGAAGAAGCACAAATGCAGACAAGTCGCTGATGCAAATACACAACAAGCGCCATGATCCCTTTAAGAAGCCTCACAAAAGTTGGTCTTTATGGAGCACATGGAGCGTTTTAAATTGGTACGATTGGGTCCTTTAAATCGTCGAGCGGCGCCGAGTTGAATGTCCTCTGCTTGCTATCCCCTCGGTTCCTCCCTTTCTAGGAGACACGAATGCAGCTTACAGTCTACCCGAGGACACACACTTGATCCCCTCACTGCATCCGAACCCACAGCTCCCCGTCTCTTTTATCTTTCTGATGTAGCTGCCACTCAAGAGCGGGAGGCTTTATGTCTCAAGGTATACGCGTTAAGGAAAGACCTAAATATGTAAATGATGTGTGACCGCGGGACAGTCGGCGTCTTGCAATTCAAATCACACCAAATGCAGGAAAAGAATAAACCATTTACTAAAAGCATGCTTTTGAAATAAGGAATTGCTGTCAGGAAGCGCTGAGGCTTGAGGGATAGCGTAGCCTGTTCATAGCTCAAAAAATATCAAAATAATATCAAAACTCAAGTGTGTAGTTAAGAGTGTAAATGAACTCACTCCTCTCCACAATGTTGATGAGCACCGTGTCCAGATGTGGTTTGAGTTCGTCTGTCATCAGTTCCAACCCGAGCACTCTGATGGTGCCTAATGCATTGTTCAGGTTGTCTGTTGGGGAGATGGGTGGATGAGGGGGGGGGGAAAGAAAGCAGAGCAGAGAGAAATCCTCAAGAGGAGAAAGTGCGATCATAAAAAAAGGGGGATGCAAGATACTGGGAGTATAAATGCAGCAGCTGGGAGACTCCATCAGAAGAGAGTAAAGACTCATGCAAATAACTCACTAAGTGGAGCAAAGAATCCCTTTATTTCTACGCGTCATCCTGGCTTTATTTATCTATAGTATGGTCGTATCACTTAGAAGTACAGCAGGGGGGGTGGGCGAGAATCCCATTAGTTTCACAGGTATTTAATCATATCAGGGAAAATTAAATATAAGATATATAAATATTAAAAAGCGAATGTGTGTGTGAATAGCTGCACCTGGCAATCTATCCAAAAGTCTTAAAGAGACAATTTACTAAATAAAAACGCAGCTTAATAGGGGGTCTTTTAACACCTGCAGTTTCCCCCCATTTTCTTTCAGTTGACTCAAGCTGCAGCAAGTGACCCCTTGTGATTGGTCGAAACCTCCTCCTCCTCCCAACGCTTTAGTTCAAACACTCACGTGATCCTTGGAGAGGTTTGGCTCCGACCTCCCACACAGGTGTTTTCAGTTAACTGGCTGATTAGACCTGCATCATTCTGATTGGTCGACGAAGATCCTCGTAGCCCCGCCTTCCTTCAACCTCTTTACTCAGCCACGGTGAGTCTAAACACCCCGTGTGGCTGTTTGGAGGCTTTATTTTCCATTAGCTGGGACGACGTGTGTGAAGTTACGTTATTTTCCTCCCATCCCAAACCTTCTAGAAGACGGTGAACCCTCGTTTCTGGTTAGTTAAGCCGCTCTGTGGTAAATACATGCTGAATGAAAGATCCCACCCAGTCTATCAGTAACGACCGTCCTGTCCCACTCACAGTTTGGCGTGGAGGTCTGCGTGCGGCTCGACCTGCGCTTGTCCACGTGGCGGCGCGTGTCCGTGGGCGTGAGGGGCACGTAGGTGTGTCCCATTCTGCTGCGGGCGGCCTCCAGCGGGCCGGAACCTTCTCGGGCGCACGTCTTGGTGCGGAGCCAACAGCCACTGCCTCGCCGAGTGTGTGTGTGTGTGTCTGTGGAGTCGTCAGCCGATGCTTCCAGAAGGCCTACTCGCTTCAACCCTCCCCTTCCTCCCCCAGCCCCACGCACGCTCCCTTCCCAGCCTGCACTGCTCTTGTGTGCAGCACAACAACCAGTTGTCTTGTGTCCGTCTTTGTTTTACTATAACTGGCTATTTGGAGCAAATCCCCTCTAAAGCCGCTCTCTCTCTCTCTCTCCCCCCATGGGTGTGTGTGTGGGAAGATGTAAGCATGCACCTGGATCACTCTCCCGCAGACCTAAAATCTCCCACAATGCCTTTCAGCTTCTGGTAAATCCACAGGCATAACAACAACAACAACATTAGAGGTGGACACCTGCTTTAGAGTAAGGTCATCAAATCCTGACATCTGGGATTAAAATAATATATAATTGCCTGTAACGATCAATCGAACCCTGAAACCCCGAATCAAGTGGGAGGAAAAATTATCTTGCGACTAAATAAAAATAAATGTATCACAAAGGCAATAACCCACTCGAGGTAGTTGAGTACATTTTTATACTTTGGTTCAGACCAACAGCCAATTGCGTCTTTAATCAATAAATACAACCGGGGAAATAAAGGACATTGCTGCATCGGTAAAACGTCTGATCCAGACCTCTGATGTCATCGGTTCTACCTGCGTACTGCACACCTGCGCATGAACATGCATACAACAGATCTCAGGTGGGGATTTCATGGCATAAAAAAATAATTACTGGATCGAGTTCCACTACACACATACGAAATATGCTACTGAACTTAAAATGAGTAGTTTGGCATTGGGAGGGGGATGGGGGGGGGGGGGGGGGTGCTCATTAGCTTCCCCTAGCATTAGCGTCAGCTGCTCTCTCTCCTGTCCTTTCGGTCGCGGTGTCTCACGAGGTGTGAAAGGCAGCAGTCAAACACCTGTTCACTAGCTCGACGTTCTCACTGTTGATATTAGCTGCTCTGGTACAGCAACTGAAATTCAGCCAGTTACAAGTCTGGAAAGATCTCCTTCATAACAATGTTTTATTGTCTTTTTTCTGTGCAGATTAAACATATGAGACTAACGGTGTTCCTTTGGAAGCTTGGTACCATTGGACGGAGCTATGCTAGCTGTTGACACCTCCCCAATTCCCCACTTACCAGTCTTTATGCTAAGCTAATAGTGTGCTGCCTCCAGCTACATATTTGCAGCAGCTCAGCTTGTGCAGTCCGTTTCCCCCATCGCTGAGAATCCCTTTGAATTGTTTTTTTGTTTTTTTTTGGACCGGTCACATGACCAGGTGTCACACTGTTCCGGCTGCATTCAGTTCACAAGAAACCGCCTCATATCCAACAGAAACCAGGGTTAGGACGTTATTCTCCACGTCATCGGGCTTGCATTGTTCCGCTTGGGTTTCCATGGGAACCGCAGCTCCAGCTTCCGGCCGCATCTTCTTCCTGGATCGGCCCCGCCCTTTGCCTTTGGAAGGGGCCCTCGCCGCATCCTTGGCCCCCGCGGACACCTTGCGCGGCTTCTCGCTGTCGCCCGAGCGGGCTTTGCGGTGCCGCCTGCGGATGCGGCGCATCGGCGGGCCGGGGTCGGCCGGGTCCGACGCCGCCGCCCCGGAGAGAATCCGGATCTGCTGCTCGATGACCATTACGATCATGTCCAGCGCCACGTCCAGCGCCCCCAAACCCAGGCCGTGAGTGACGTTGTCGAACGCCCCGCTGTTCACCGGGTCCTTGAAGCACCTCCTCATGTCCTCCAGGTGGTTCCTGAGGGACAACGAGAGACGGTCATCACCCGGCATCGCAACGAGGCCTCGTCACTGCAAGGGGCGCGCGGCACGTACTTGGTTTCGATGATTTTGGACCAGTGTTGAACCGTGTTGGTCTCGGGGATGAGCTGTTTGGCCATGTTGCCGGAGTCGATGTAGTCGTGGGCGAAGTCCTTCATGTCGTCACACAAGGCCCCGGTGTCGCCTAAACACACGTGCACAAGAAAATCAAAACTCACTTCGCTTCCACGGCGCCAACGTGGCCTGCGCGCCAACCCCCCCGCCCCCGCCTTCCCCGCCACCTTCGGTGAGTTTGGAGAAGGAGGAGGACACCGAGGTGGTCGTGCTCGGCGTGAGGCCGAGGACGTTGAGCGACTCCAGGAGCGTCTTCTTGCTGGCCGGGCCCCGGCTGACCCGGGTGTAGGCCGCCAGCGAGCGCAGGGACATCTTCTCCGGGGCCTGCAGGCGCCGCTTGATCTCCTCGTACGAGATGAGGTATTTCCCTGGAATCAACGAAACGTTTTCGAGATTTGGCTTCAAAACTAGAAAGGCTGCGACTGTTCTTTTTTTCGACTCGCTGGCAACTCACGCGCCTTGGATCCTTTCATGTTGGGGTCCAGCAGTGACGACACCTCGGCGAAAGGCATGCGGGCTGCGGACTCCGGGCCGGCGCCGGCGTCCCGTGGCGCGTCCAGGATCTGCGACACCAGCTCGGTCTGCACCGGGACGGAAATCTGCATCTGGGGCATCTGGACACTGGGCTGGAGGCTGTGCATCTCCGTCTGGCTCTGGTCCAGCGGCGCCTGGCCTTGCACTTCGGGGAGGATCAAGGTGTTTTCGGACAGACCCTGGAGCCCGTGTGCTCCGACACTGCCCGTTTGCTCCGAAGACACCTGGTAGATGCCCATGACCGGTTTCACCATAGTGAAAACCATGTTGCCCTGGGAATCCAGACCCAGAACCCTGGTGGACGGGTCCATGTCCTCGCCGGGGTGCTGCCTTTGTGTTGGGAGCGAGGAGGCTGCAGAGGCTGCAGAGGCTCGAATGATACGATCAGGTTCACCTCGGGGAGGACCAACGTAGTGATGCGGTGAAGTGAAACCTCTCACCCTCAACTTGTTAGAGCGCGTCCCTGTCGCTGTAGAGGAGTATGAGGCTCATTATCTTTCGTTTCAATCTAGAAAAAGAAAAAGTAAAAACAAAAGTCGATGTATATATACATATAAATGATTTTGAAGCGAAAGCGCTGACTTAATTATTTCTGGAACGAAATATATTTATGTTATGAAATGCCTTAACAATACCAACTCAACAGCAAATATGTTTAAATAAAAGTGGTATGCTTGTATCCCCATGTGGACATTAATCAAAGAAATGAGTGTGCTCTTCTTTTTGGATCATTCTAGTGTGCAATAAGTAGACTAAAATGATATGCAACTATTGAACGAAATATACCAAGATGGGGGTATTAATTAAGGTCCCAAATTGTTGCGCATAAAGTGAGAGAATGTGAAAAATACAAATACTGAGTTCGTGTTGCGTTCATGGACTTAAGGACAAAACAATCCAGTTGGTTATTTTCTCTCAGCTCGGAATCTAAAAGCAGTGATTTGTTTAACTTCTCATTTTGTCGGTCAGTATTAACACCTTTAAGTTAAACCTTTTAAAAAGCTCTGACTCGGCAGTTGGCATGTCGTTTTGTAAATAAGAGACACTTTTAACTCGGGTCGCTTTATAATCAACCGCTGAGTTTAACGATGACCATTCAATCCACAATGCCACGGTTAAAACAAACATGCATCATGGCTGCCGAGCACGGCTCTGCTAGTTTTTTTGTTGTTGTTGGTTTTGTTTGAAGAGCAGGCCCGAGGTGTTGCTTTAAAAGACTAGAACCGAATCACAGCGTTGTAGTCCTGGTCGGGACCGCTTCCCGGTGAAGGCTGTCCCACTCACCGAAATCGTCGTTTTTTTTCCTGCTATAAGGACACTGATCCTAGAACGGTCCGTGTCGAAGCCAGCGACATTTTTCCTCCTTCTCGACTGTTGCCTCGGCGGGTTGCAAATCAGCTCTTCGTGCACTACCGCCCGGGAGCCGGGTTCTCAACGCTCATTGGTTCATTGACACACCAATCACGCGGAAGTAGATTCCCCATTGGATAAGAACGTCTAGAGTTAAAAAGAGGAGGCGTGATATCCGATTTAGCGTCATACAGAATAAAAAAGGGTTGGGTTGTTTCATCTCTTTTTTGGAGAGTCAGTCACAAACTATAAAATGTTATAGTATATAAGTGCAAGAAAGTGAGCTTCTTTTTTCCGTGATAGATGTGCCTGTTTAATTACTACTCATTACTCATTGAAGTATCAACTAGGCATGTCAGTTTTTTAGATGCTTACTAGTGAGATGGAGAGATGAGATTCCTATAAGGTTTCATTGGTCAGAGCAGTTTCTCATCTCTGAAATAATGTGTGATGCAATACAGACCCAGGAGGCAGAATAATACCCTGAACATGTCACATCAATCCTTATCCTATCATTTTATGCATATAGTTGCCTTCAACATTCAAATTAAGGGGGGGAAAAAACAAATGAACGTATTGCTTACGATACGATCCAAAATGAAACATTTTCTGTGCTTTATGTGTTGATTTTAATCCTGACCCAGAGGTCCGTCCTGTTATATTTCATCCCCATGAACAATTTCAGTAACGTCCTGTTTAAATACCCAAGACTCTCATCTCAAATTTGCACGAAGGCAGAAATGAGTGGTTTTGTGAAAGACACTTTCTCTTTAGCTCCTGCAAACACACAACTCGCAGGCAGCCAAGAATTTTTCTGCAGTCAGTAAATTGAGAGTTTTGTACCAAAAAAAGAAGAAAGCACCTCTTTTTAGTGATCTCATTTGAATTTATTTTGGTACAAATGAAAAAAAACTGTACAAAATAAAGCATAGAAAGTAGCAATTATGAAAACAATGTTGACGACAACAACATCAAAGAAAAGGCAACACACAATTACATTAAAATTACAGCCAACTAATCTGGAAAAGCAACTTGTGGTACTATACATCCACACAAACAGACATGACATTAAAACACTCACGTTTGGGTAAAAAGAAAAGGCAAAGACGCGGACGAGTGAGAAGAAGTGCACAACAATCAAGATGATCCGAGGTTGTTGTTTTTTAACGTCAAATATTAGTGTGTCATTAAATTGGAACAACCTCACTAAAAGAAAAATATTTGACAGTAGGCCTTTTACAATTTGTATATCGCCATTAGTAGAATATCCTGTCTGCTTCTTTCTTTTAACGCTTCGTCTAACAAAACCAACCGTATCCCCGTCCTCGTTTACGACGTCACCCTTTAAGCTTAATGCTTCTTTACCAAACCGCACATACTCAAGAGCGCACAAACATTAGCACAGAGAGCTGGACGCCAGCCCGACTGACAGGACGACACGAGACGACACGCGATGCAGCACGACAGCAAGCCGCAGTGGAAACACTCGACAGGACGGAACACGTTTCGCTATCTTTGGCGTCCGCAGTTGCAAAGGGTCTGCAGCCGAGCACAGGGCGGACCCTTTGGGGTGCCGTATTGCCTCATAATCCTGCTCCCGTCACCCGGGGGTTGACCCCCCGCACACCCATTAAATGTGGGGGCGATGGCTCAGTGTCTTCGCGCGCGCTGGCCCCCGGTGCCTGCAGTGGCGATGTGATGGAGGGGCTGGGGCTGACGCAGCTGGGCCCCCCGCTTCAGGCTGGAGGACTCCGCGTTTGAGCCTGCGGGGGGAGACGTGAGACAAAGAAAAAGCTCAGCAACGGGGTTGTTTCGAGGGGGGGGGGGGGGGGGGCACGTGTGTTGGTCTGCAGCGGCGGCGGCTCACCCGTTTGCTGGGTGCTGTGGGCCGCCCGGATTTTGGCGAGGGGAGGGACCCCTCTGTAATGGGGGCGGAGCGTCGGAGCGGCGATGTGGAGGTGGTGGTCCGATGTGCTGTCCAGAGGACGGAACCTCTGGGCCGTGGTCGTCTTGGTCTGAGGGAGCTGCGAGCGGGAGGAGGAAGACCATCACGTCACCGACCTGTCCGGTACCGCGATGACTGTGTCGCGGATTCGCGGCTAAAGACGGAAAAAGCACTCACCGCTTGACCGGTGACCTCGAAGGAGCGAGACCGCCTCTTCTTGCGGCGAGCCTCGAAGTCGGCGTCGCGCGGCGTTTGGTTCTTGGCGGCGGGCTGGCGGTTGAGCGGCCGCGTCCAGGTCACCAGCAGGCCGGGCCCCTCCCCCGTGCTGCTGGACAGGTTGTCGTCCGAGGTGGCGTGCCGGAGGTCGGGGCTGGGCCGCCTGCCGCGGCGAACCGGCAGGCCTCGCCGAGGGGCTTCGCTCAGAGAGGCGCTGCTCTTCTGCTTCTTGGGGTCCAGGGGCGAGGGGGGAGGGGGCAGCCGCAGGGCGTCCGCCTCCAGCGCTTTGGAGCGGCGGCGCGCTGCTTTCACCACGATGTTCTGGACCCCCTTTAGGATCTGCTGCCGCTCTGCGGAGGTCAAGAGACGGAAGGAGAGAGAGTTACTCACAAATCATCACGTTTTGATGGTGGACCACCTGACCAGAAGTGTTCCTTCTCCAACCTGCCAGCTCACCACTCTGTAAAAGGGGGACGTCGGCCCCGGCCTCGCTGCTCTCGGTGGATGAGTCCAGGTGGCTGCTCACACTGTGGCTCAGAGGGTTGTAGCTCAGAGAGCTCTCAGGGAGCAGCGGCTGGAGCTGCAAACGTGACACCAGGCGGAGCGGCACATTAGGGTCAGCCCTTTGCTCTCTGTCAGAGGTCAGTTCGAGCGGCCATCGAAAATTAATTGTTTGCCTCTGGAAAATTATATTTTCGCTTTGAAGAGGGCATTTGAATCTTTTTACTTCAACTCGTCGGAGTAACACTCATTTATACATTTGCTTTGAGAGACAAGGAGATGGAGTTCATTTAAATTTAATTTAAAAGGTATGTCTTTTGTGGACGAACGTGTAATGGTAAAATATGTTATAACAGAGTTATGCTAATAGGGGGATGATTAATAATTGGTAATTCAAAAGTTTCCCTTTGCAGCACGAAGAAAGGCACGAGTCAACGTGCTCTCAAAGGAACTCTGTTACTTAACCATGGTTCATTTCTCACTTCATATCTCCCATGTGGTCTAGTGGTTAGGGTTCGGTGCCACTGAGGACGACCTTTGTGTTGTGTGTACAAAAACTCTGCGTTTTGACCGCTCAGAGACAAAGTCTCCGCAGTGTTGTTTGTGTATTTGACCTCCTGCGTGCAAGTAATTAATAGACTTTTACAACAAGACTGTTTTTTATTAAATAACCCTAGGAACAAAATCATCACATGCGAGTTGCAAAGGAAACGGCTTGAATTCACATTGCTTGAAGTGAAAAGCAACACCTGACAGTATGAGGCACCTCTCAGGGACAGCTATTGGAATGAATATTGCTTATTAAAATGTTCCTCACCTCTCTGTTGCCCTTGCCGTTGATGTGGATGGGAGGCGGGGGCACCGCCGCTGTGTGTTTCATCTGCCTGGCGTGAGGACTGCTCTTGAAAACTCTGTTATTGTCGCTGCCGCGTGAAAAGAGAGGAATAAATACAAAAAATATGAATGTGGTCACGGGAATGTGGATGTTTTTGTGGTACTTGTCAAATCAAAAGGAGTGGTTGTGTTTAAATGGGAGCATATGAAGACGTCCTCCTACAGCTCTGGCTCAGGCAGGATGGGGGGCAGAGTGTGTCTCCGGGTTTTGGCGGGGCCTCGTCTGTTATCCGAGCACATGTTGCGTACGCTCTCCTGGTCCGAGTCCATGTCCTGCATGTTGTCACGACCCTGACCGGGCAGGGTGATCTTGGGCAGAGATCCCTCCTGAAAATGATTATTGATTATTGTTATTATAGAAGCGCTGATCATTGATGTAAATGGGATAGTCTCGTTTTTACATTATATTTTAACTTGTGGCTACCTTGATGGTGTGCCTTGTGGTCACTTTATCCAGGGCCATGGCTCGGTCCAGTTTCCTCTCATCCAGTTCCCTCATGTACATCTCATACAGCTCCTGGAGGTGTGGAGGTACCAGCAGACTGTGGTCTGGAACACAAGCACCGAGTACAATTCAGTGAAGTTCAGTTCACAAAAGAAAACAAAAAAAGACCAGATTCATGGTTTTTTTTCTATAAATCACTGCAACTTCATTAAAGTTCTTGGTGGGCTCCACAATGTAGAAAGGGACTTCTTAATGATAATGAAAAGTGCATCTTTATATATATATATAATACTACATTGGCATCAATACATGTGTCTTCTTGAATAACAAGGAGTCATATATAACAGGGTTTTAATGTAAATAAACCAATAAACCAAATAAAATAAAGTATTTTTTTATGCATTATAAGACAGCAGATAAGATCTGGGACGGTACACTTTAATATTCACTCCAGCTGCTAGACTCACCAACGATGAACTGTCGCTGCTGCTGTATGATCTCGTCACACAGGTGCCTGTGCTGCTCGAAGCGCTGCACCACAAAGTTTTTGTGGCGGATGACGTTGTCCTTGAGCAGCGCGTTGGACTGCATCTCCGTGTTCTCGATCTCCAGCTCGTGCACCTTGCAGAGGAGGCACAGCACCTCGCGCTGCTCCTCCGAACTCACGCGGCGAGGCAGCAGCTCCTCCAGGCGCCGGGCCCGATCCCGCAGCTCCAGGAACCTGCGCTCGAGCAACGCCTTCGGGAGGGGGGGGGGGGGGGGAGAACTCGTATCCAATCGGAAAATGCCATCTTTCAAAAAATATCCTATCTCAGCTCCAGTGTTCATGAGGCACTACAAGCATTTGGTTAGTTTAAATGGGGGGAAAGTACTTTAAGCAATTCCCCCTTCAAGAATCCTACCTTCTGTTTGTGGATCTTTTTCTGTTCCGCCATGAGTGTCACCAGGTTTTCTCTAGCCATGGCCACCTGCTGGGTCTCCGTGCTGTCCGGAGGAGACTCCGGGGAGTCAGAGTCCTTCTCGCTCTCGTCTTTATTGACACTTTCCTTCCTCCTTTCAGCTCGCCACTTCCTCCTGCGCCTGCTGCGCTCCTGCTCCCAGCTGGGAGAAGATAGATAAACAGATACCAGGTATAGCGTTCGGAGTACATGCACTAAGTACATTTCAAATGTTCCGTAAACAGCCCTTTAGTGAATGCCACCTACTGCTGTACATATGTTATCAGATAGAATAATAAATATATAAACACTGACTCTGCAATGGTTAACAGATGCTTGGAGGTGTCGATCTGGACCTCCATGTTGCCGTTTTCCAACTCCATCAGGTTCCTCCTGATCTCCATCTGCTGGCGGAAGGCATCGAGGAGCTGCTCCCTCAACTGGTCCATCTCCGCCCGGCTCTGGTGGCTGGAGTGGGCCTGGACCTCCGCTACGAGAGACGAGGAGAGGGGAGCCTTTTAAAAAAGGCAGCGTACAATACAAATGAGACGGTCTGGTTTGGCAGATGCGGGCCGCGTGGACCTTACCCTGGACGTGGCGGATGTCGGCCCGGTCCGCGTTAAGCTGGCGGCTCGTCTGATCCGCGATCTTCGCTTTGAGCCGCTGGATCTCGCTGCGCAGGTCTGAGATGATGTTTGTGTACTGAGCAATGTGGTATGACACATTTATCAGGTTCTTCTTTACCTGAAGTAAACAATGAGAATCATTTGCAACTGCAAAGCAGAGAATAAATCATTTCTGTGGAATGGTATGAATAACAGTCATGTCATGTGCGGCTGATCCGCAGCAGAGATGAAATGGGAGCTCTCACCCGTGTTCGTATGCTTTTGGCACGGTCGGCGTACGCCAGCGTGTTACGAGACTCCTCAAAGCCCACAGAGGCGGGGCTGATGTGGGCGATCATGACCGTTCGGCTGTTCCCGCCCAACGAGTCCTGTCAATAAAAGTTAAATATAACACGGACAGCGTCGGCACCACAAAACACGATCAAGTGACTGATTAGCGTCGGTCACCTATAAATCCTAAAAACTGCTGTACCTTTAGGAGCCGAGTCAACTTGCTGTCTCGATAGTTGACGTACTTTCCGTTTTTGTCACTCAGGGCGTTGATGCAGTTGCCCAAAGCCAGCAGGGAGCGGTTGATGTGAGCCCCCTCTTTCAGCCGCTGACCCCTATTCTGGGTCTAATAAATAGCCAGATGTCAGTGAGGGAACCTCTGAGCCTTTTTAAGTGCATCTTGGTTATATTATGCCTTTTATGACAGAGTAAACAGAGGCAGCTGATAGTAAACGAGGGGAGATAGAGATGGATATGAGGGGGGGGGGTTGCCAGCTGGACTTTATGATCATCTGGTCGGCGACTTAAATGTCCTGAGCGCTTTGTAATAAACCGTCACTGTATAAACAGATGAGCGATTTCTGTATTCCTCGCTGTGTACTTTTTCTTCTTTAGAACAGAGAAACGTGTCCTGTGGCTTCGGGACAATAAACAG
This sequence comes from Pungitius pungitius, assembly GCF_949316345.1. Classification (NCBI taxonomy): domain Eukaryota; kingdom Metazoa; phylum Chordata; class Actinopteri; order Perciformes; family Gasterosteidae; genus Pungitius; species Pungitius pungitius. The sequence continues at coordinate 13,443,423 of NC_084920.1, forward strand.
CACTCCGTTAGGGCTCGGTTTCCTAACGGAGGCCGTGTGTGCTCTTCATCAATAGAACGTCTCTGAAGCTGTGCAGCAGTGTAACTGCTTGAGCTCACTGGCTGCATGTTGTTCTCACGTTGTGCCGGCAGGTGGCAGCGTTAACACAACCAGCCATCGCTTCGACAAAAGGACGCTCAACTTGGAAAAGGGAAGACAACATAAATGGTGTTAAACATCCTCACTTGACAGCTTTAAAGGAGAAGGTCAAAGCAATAACTCAACCATGGGGGGGGGGTCGTCTTCTCTCCCTTTCTGACAACAAGGCCGAGCTCTTCTCCACACAAGTTCAGACACCAGAGACGATATTCACCAGGGCAGGTGACCCCAAAACACCTTAAAAACGTTTCGCTTTGATATCATCAAAGTCCTCATCTTAGACACTCTGAGAACTTGCATCTTATTATAAACGCTATCATTTTACTTTAGTGAAAAATCGTAATAGCATAGTTACCGGCATCTAGAGTTGAAGCATTAAGTGGCATTACAGCACAGATGCACATTGTGTTTCACTTTAATATACTGCTTTGTGGACTGTTACAAAGAGGCTTTTATCAGTCTCATGGGAACGTCACTCTGGACGGTTTTAGGAAACGCAAACCAAACAGATTGTCCACCCGTGAAACTGGCCTTTTGATTCGAACACATCCAGTCACCTGTGCTGCTCGCTCGGAGCCGGCGAGGTCGATCATGAAGAGGCGGGCGAAGCGGACCTCCTGCAGGAGGTCTCGACTGCGGCTCTGCTGCTTCACGGCAACCTGCAGGACGGCGTGGGAGCGGGAGGACGTCTGGTTGGCGGCCGTCGGCTCCTGGGTGCGCTGCTTGTTGCCCTTCATCAGCAGTTCCATGATCTGAAAAAACACGGCGGCGAGAGTCCTCAGTGATGCAATGTCAATATTTCTTTACCAAAAGAAATGAGTAGTCCCACCATTCAGAGTCAGGTCGCTTGTCTAACCTCTTGTGCATTGATGGTCGACACCTCTGTGATTCCAGCCACCTGAATCACGCCTTTAGAATCTTCCCTCAGGTCCAAGAAGCCCGAGGATGGGTTCAGCAGGTCGCGGATCACCTCATTGTAGATCTAGAAGGACACAGGATTACAGGAGAAGTCAGATGAATGGAGATGAATTTGAATCCCCCTTTTGAGAAGTGAACGAACGGGAGGTTCCATTCAGCCATTCCAGCCTCCTACACGCAACCGAGCCTGGTACAAAAAGTGCTGTAGTTTCAGAAGCTTGTCATTTGGAAACCACAGCTTGCTGGGTGGCAGGCCGTCATCAGAAGTCATTTCATGTGACTTTGTTGCCCTCAAGTTGATGAAGTTTTTACTGACACTGACAGCTATATATTGGAAGTATTATTGTTTCCATCTTGAAAATTGAACGTGATAAAGAGTCAGTGCTTAGGAACAATGGTGCACACACATTGAGCAGGTATAATGTGAGTGGACAGTTTAGACACCAGTCCTGTCATGCAGCCATGTGGTAGATATTTTTTCCAACGATGCTTCAAACCAGAAAAGTTTGTGATTATTCTCCTCACTTCCCGGAGGTTCCTAAACGTCCTCACGACAGGAGGAGAAGAACAGCGGGAACGATCTCTGTGTGTAGGAGCGGTAAATAATAACTGAATGTACCGATTTAAAAACAACACAGAGTAAATTCAATTTAATTCACTGTGTTCGTCTCTATGTGTGTGTGTGTGTGTGTGTGCGCCTCAAAGATTGCTCCCATGAAAAAGAGAGGGAAGAAAAACGAAGCACATGTGCCCCCATCGCTCAGCCAGGCTGTAAAATGGCGTTTAACGTCTTTGTGGCGAGGCGGCAGTGGCAACAGATTGCTCCCTGGAAACAGCAAACACACACACGTCTCACACGGCTTTGTGTCAGTATTCATCCCGAGGAGGCGTACAGGTCGCAGACGCGGTGATTGGCATTTTGATGGGAGTATTTATCTTCACCCACACGGAGAGCTACTAAAGAGCTTCGCCTCGAAAGACATTGTCAATCATGGAACATAATAACAGCTTTTGGCACCGAAAAACACAAAAGGTAATTCAAAACCCTCCTCTTAATGGACGAGATTTGTACCCAACAAGTGCTTAACTGTGACACTTTCATTTTCATTTAAATCTGTATTCATCATTTGCCATTTGCTTGTCCGTCTTTGTCCCTTTATTTTCTTTCTCTTCCAACACTTTTCTCTTTATTTATGAAATAAATGTCAAATTCCTTTTCATTCTTACGACGCAACAGCTTTTGGTGGCAAACCTAAGACAGAACATGAATTCACTTGAATGAGTCATGAGAGAATTTCCAGGATTCGCACAATATAATATTCACTGTATTACAAACACTAAGTCGCTGCTAGTTCTAGAAGAGGACCACTGCGAATACCATAAAAAAATAAAACTCCACTCAATTATGCCCACTTTAAATGAACAAAAGTCAAGAAAAGAAGAGCACAACCTCCTTCGATGGGAACACAAATGAACCGACTCATTGTACCCGGTGCTATTAGGGGCCTTGTCATGAATCCACAGCCGTCTTATCTTCAGCTCATCGCTAGCAACAAAAGGCCGAGATAATAACCAAGCCAACAGGAGATCACTCCTCACTTCAACCTACTGCCGGCTTCATCTCCAAACTCCAACTACAGCTCCATCCGTTAAAAAATCTAAAATCAAAAAGAAAAACGCCGTCAAAAAGATATGAAAGAAACACAAGGCATTTAAAAACAACATATATCAGCAGGTAATTCAAGTGTTTTGCGATGTGTGTTCATCTGAGTCTGGGCCTCTCTACTTGGCCCTGAATAAGGACGCGTGGCTCATTTTGGATGGGAAACAAACAAGCCAGGCCAAAGTTAAAGGACACCAGACGCACCTGTCTGATGGGCTTTGTTTGAGGAACATGGATCGTATCGGTGCGAACGGATGACAGAGGATTCCTGCTTGAGGCCTCGAGATGTCAAGCCGCACTTCACGTTAATCAGGGAATGTGTCAAGGAGCTTATAATGTTAGGAAACGGTGTGAAATTCGGACCTCCAGGTAGGACATGGAGACGCTGTACATCATGTCGTCGCTGGTCTCCTCGATGGCTCGGAACAGGTCGTTGAGCGTCCGGACGTAGATGCCCGGCTCCTTGTCCGTTCCCAACATGGTGTACGTCTTCCCACAGCCTGGAAGAAGCCGGAAACAAACAGCTAAATGAAGCTCAAAGCTGTGTTGACTGTGTCATTGGGACTTCAAGTTCAGGGCGTGCTCTCTTGATTTGTCCTTGACTGACCCGAGCACAACGCTGGACCCACACAAGCACACAGAAAATCACACACTAAAACCTGTGTTTACTTCCCCCCCCCCCCCCCCGCCCCAAGACCAGACTAGGATGGATATATCACTTAATAGAGCAATAGTGCTCCACTAGTCTTTGACAGTCTGCCTCCACTCGCTGGTAACAATGACTCATTTTCGGGAATTCAATCTGCACCAAAATGTAAGTTAAGGTATCTCAACCATCCCTGGAGAGTGTGCTGGCTGACCAGAGATGATGCACCAGAAATCTAACACATGTGTTTGATCTACCACCTTAATGCTCAGTTAAATGTGTGGGTTCTGTGCAACACACGCACACACACACACACACAAACCTGTGGGTCCATAGGCAAACACGGTGGCATTGTAGCCTGATATGAGGCCTTCAATCAGCCCTTTGGTTGTGGCTCGGTACACCTCCTCCTGCACAGGATAACCCGTAAAGTGACATAAATGACGTAAAGAGCATATTATATATACATAATACAAAATGCTGTGGCATATATTGTGTGTTTTTTTGTTGTTGAAACTGTTGCTGACCTGATTGGCCGAGTAGTCGAACGTCACATCAAACATGTAGGTTTTCTCCCTGGAGCGGTTGGCACGCAGGATGTCGTCGGGGTCCTCCATGGGGTCCATCAGAACCACCATCTGAAGAGCAGCAGATGGGAAAGAGGGACAGAAAAGAGGCACAAACTTGCGTTTACATCCAAGCTGCAAATGGACCAAAGGATGATGTCTCTGGAGAAGCACAGACGAGCTAACGAGACGTTCAGCTCAGTGCGCTGAGGGGTCCTTATGGAAAGTACACAAAGAATAAATACTGCCAATTCAACTCGGCTGGGATTGGACTGAACCAATTGAAGACCATGATTGTTACTGCTATCAACACATGTCTACTTCTGCTGAAGAAATGGGAAACGATTAAGAACAATCAAAGGAAAGATGTCTGCACTAGAGCAGACATCGTTTAGATGAGGGACACTTCATAGCAAGTACGTATGCAAATGAGCATCAAGTCAAGCCATCTGTCTGTCTGTCTGTGGACCTTAACGACCCACCATCAGCACACGTGTCAATCCCCTCGCACTGCGGCATCTGGAGAAGAGACATCGGCGCTGCTCGCAATGGCCTTTTTTTATTCTCTCTTTTTTTTGTGTGTGCACATGGCAGTGTGACACGTCTCATTGCTGCAGTCGTGCTGTGACACAAAGCTCTCGCCTCACCCTCGATTACCGGCGAATCACAGCTCTCCAGATGGAACATTTCAGGGACAAATCCGGAGCAGCGCGGCGTCAGACGAGCATATCGGCGTGCTGTTGACAAGCGATGGAGCCAGAAAGGGAGCCGTCGCCCGCAGCGTCGGGACAACGACCGTCCCTCCCCCACGGGGTTCTGGGTTTGAATGTCGTGCTTTGCAATTGGTGGAAAAGTTCGAAAAAAAACCTAAATGACCCCTCGAGTTTATTTCTGTTTGTGGGAGGGGGGGGCTGCCGGGTTTTCTAGGTGACCAGCTTTATTTAGCAGTGGGCCTGGAGAGCCCTCTGAGGCCTGTAACGCTGAATCACCGGCCCGTTTGATGGCCCTCTCTGCCAATGAGCCGCTCACTTTGAAGCTCCTCGATTGAAATTCAAGGGGAGCGATACGGAGGCAGAGTAGAGATGGAACAGATGAAGCCACACTTGGTTTGTCTCTCCAGTTCAGAAAATGTGCATTTTCCCGCTGTTTTTTTAATTTTTTATTTGCCGAGCTTATAGAAAGGCGAAGACCAAGGGGTGCTCGAGGAGACACAAGGAGTAGGATCCTCTTGGCTTTCTGCTTCTCCTCCATCTTCCAGCTGCGATGACGTGCACATTCCCACCATGGCATTCACAGGATTTCGCTCAGCATCAGAGGCACTAAAGCTATTTAAGTTGGCGTCAGAGCCAACGTGAGCATGTTCGAGGGAGAATAAGGCGAGTCTCTTGAGTTGCCACGGGACGCGAGAGCACAATGATCACGTGCACAAAGGGGGAAATGTGTGAAATTAGTCTCACCACAAACCACAGCAGACAGATTGATATTTTCACACCCATTTTGAAAACATTTGGACTCAATGCACAGGAAACAACAAATAAAGCGTAAAGCAGCACTGGTATTCCCGCCCTGCAGTCAGTATTTAATCTTTCCCAAACTCTTGGCATTAACAATATCAGAAATGCAGATCGGTGGCGATGGCGCCGAAGCGTCGACACATCTGAAGGACAAACCAGGACAATCCGATACAATCCGCCATATGCAGGGTCTGTGCGAACGCAGGGGAGCATGCAACAATGCTCGTCCATCAAATCATTAAAAAGGGGAGGGTGTTGATAACACCTCTCGTCCCATCTGTCGTCTGTGTTGCTTAAGTTACAGCACGGCTCCGCACGGCAGCTGCTGCCCGGGCCGATCGCACACAGCTAATGAGTCCTCTGATAAGACTCTAAGATGCTCACCTTAAGGACAGTACACTGTGTGGCAACATAATACTGGACGTGTTGGCGTGCCAAAAGGGCCTGAAGCAGAAGAAATACACAGACAGATGATAAATGATTCCTTCATCAACAGCAACACCAGAACATCTCAGTTTTTGCGGTTTTGCGGCCGGTTGTGTTGATAGAGCGAGAACGTTTATTCTGTCAGTCAAACCGTCGGATCGGGCCCTGCTTTGATCTGTGGCTATGTGATATAATTGGTCAATTATACAAATAATTATACATTATATACCAGTTTATTTCTAAATAGATAAACAAATAACGAACAAGACTATTTCCAAACAACATAAAACCAGAAAATATTCACAGTTGAGGAACTGGGACGGGTTAATTTAGCAAAACAACATTTTTAGGGCCTGCTGTTGTTGCTGATAAACCTTCTGTAGATCACTTCACTGTCTCAACGGGGTTGACATCTCTTTTCAACATTGTTCAATCACCACCAATCGTCTTTTTGTCCGTGCATGGCTATAAAAAGAATGAAAAAGCTAAAACAATAGAGCAAAACGACGCCTCCTCTCGTGCGCACACCCAAGCGCACTGACCACGTGGAGGAGCGTTGGCCACCAGCACATTGAATGCTTCCTGCTTGGTTGCCTTGCACACAATGTGTAAGAAAGAGAGAGAGGGGGGGGGGGGGGGCTTAATGATTTCCATGAGACGGCTGTGTCACCACGTGCTTCTTTAAGACGACAACTGCTTAAGTACAAAGTAGAAACCTCACATTACGATGTCATTTAGCTGACGCTTTTATCCAAAGTGACTTACAGTAGAGGTACAAACTGAGAGGAACAAGAAACAAGAAAAGTGCAAATTCATCAAATGCGCCGATTTACAACTTGTTATGAAAAGGAGCCAATGTGGGTACAGAAGAGGAGCGAGTCCTGGTCGGCAGTCAGTCCAATCTGACCTTTAGCCGTTACTGACGGGTTCGGCTCGTTAACAGGGATCTTTACTGGACACAGAAATCCCTCATTTGTGCTCCAGTTGGGGGGATGTTAAGGTCAGATTCTCCGTCTGGGACCTAAACGGGGTTCAGTTTTGAATGACCAAAGGGCTAATTCATGGCCGGCACTAAAAGACACATCAGTTTCAACAGGAGCGGACCAGAGGGACCCGACACCCGCATGAGGTGAAAAGGAAAAGCAATTTCCTGCTCCAGGGCGTCTGTAAAAGCGGTGTCTTTTTCAGCGGTTAACCACGCCGTCCCCTTTCACGGCGGACATAACAAGCTGCAGCCACTTCGCCGTTTCTTTGTCTCGCTTTTCTTTGACGTGACCCAGAGGGGTTTGGACCCGACGAAACAAACGGTCAGAGCGTGAGTTTACGCTCACGTGGCCTTTGAAAAAGAGAGGCTCTTAAAATATTCATGTCCTCGCTCGAGGATCAGCCAAAACAACAGCTCGCTTATGCAGCGCCGTGGAACCAATTAGCGCCAATGGAGCCACGCGGACGCCGCGCGGGGCGGCGGGGTGTGACGGGGCGCCCCGGGCTCGCCTGCCGTCACCGGCTGATGACTTTTCTCATCAACGGCACCTGCTGTTCTGGTTCGCTAAAGCTGCAAGGTGGGGGGGGAGGGGGGGTTGACTCGGTTTATAGCGGCGCTAGATCCCACCGCGGATCCATAATTCAAAAGCCTGGTCGTGGTGCGGTTTCACGAGCCAGTCGGGCCGCGCGCTCCGCCGTCCTGTGCCGAGGGGCAGAAGGTTGCCAAGGCAACCGACAAAAGTCAGCAGCGGTGTGGACCATCGGCCACTTTCATTCGTTGTGCCTAAACGACGGCCTCGGAATCACTAGTAAAATGACAAAAGAGAGCAATTGGAAATCTCCATGATGTTAAGTGGGCCGACAGTTTGCTGGCCATCCCTCAAACGGTAATAACACAACCTTCGGTTCAATGATGGCCGTCCCTCACGGTGCACCGCGTGGAGCTTTTAGACACGAGAGTTCGGCCTTTTGAGCCGTTGACTTCCCCACCTGAGACTTGAGGTTTGATTAGAAGATAAATGAATGGTTCCCCGTCTGGTTCCAGTTAAGTATTTATTCCACATGATCATCCCAGAAAGGCTTCCCTCTCAATGGCGGCAGGTAACACCGGAGAAAAAATGAAGACACATCTTGTTTAACATTTCAAGGGTAATTAACGAGAAGATAAATGGCCACTTAAGCAGCTACATGGACCTGATACAATTAAGAACATGAGAGTCAGAGACAGGAAGGCTGCAGATGGAGAATGAATCTGAATGTACACACAGCGGTCACATTTATAGCCTACGCTTGGGTCCAGTGTTTGTTGCTTTTGGGTTTCAATGGTCATGAGGTCACAAGCTTTTTTTTTTTCACCAAGCTAATAGGGTAGAAAATGCATGTATTGGAGAGATTAAGAGACCGTCTCTTTACTGTGGGTCGTGTATTGTTAGAATATCTAAAGTGCATCTTGTTTTTCACACCATCGTATTCAGTATCTCACTTTGTTGTTACCATGAAGGAAAGAAAGTGGGGATATCAAAGGCCCCACCAAGTGTGTAGCATTTTCATCCGAGAAAATGGATTGAATTTAGTGTAGGTCTGCATAGTTACATATCTGGAGGACAGAAAAATGGGGTGTAAATAATATTACATTCATGAAAATAGTTTACAATGCAATGCATAAAATCTCTGCATGCACCCAATCCTCATCTTTGTCGTTTAGCAATGACGTCTGTGCGTGTGGAACAGCGTGAGGAATGAAGGCTCAACGCAATCAGGTCTCAGCGATGACCTTTGCGGGGGGGGGGGGGGGGGCACAATCGGGGACTGGTTACCCGATAGAAAACGCCTGAGCTGCCCTCTCTGCACCCCGATGATGCCGCCCCATATCCCGTTTCAGGGGCTCTGGCCGATCGGACCTGATACGGAGCGCTTGGTGGCAACCTCTGCTCCTCATTTGTGGTTACATAAGACGTCTGGCTGTGGCCGCGGGACGCCAGATCAGCGCAGTTGGACGCTGTGACTCAGACGCTTATATATGCAACTGAAGACACACACACTTAGCGAGAGTTCTTTAAAGATTTAAAGAACTGGGTGGCAGAAATTGATATTCTCTTTCTTTCTTTCCGCTGGGTTTCCCTTTCTCTTTTTTCCTTTTCCTCTTGCTTGCTCACTACCCTCATCATTTTCGCTCTGAAGCACGTCGATGTGATATTGGACACGGCTCGTAACAAAGGATAAGAGGAACAATATCCACGAAAGCTCCCCCCCGCCCCGACCCCAGATCTCAGCTAAGTGGGAAGGTGTGGTGCTGCAGGAGGGCCTCATTTTTCACCAATGATGTCCCCTTGAAAATAAAATAACAAAACGTGCCCATGAGCCAGATGTTCTGATATCAAACAAGCGTCTTCCTCTTCCTTTGTAGCAAATTGCATTGGTATTTATTTGGACACATTTTTAAACGAGATAATGAACAAAGGCCGACCCCCAAATAACAACTTCCTTGCCTGAGCTAATTAGGCAAATGAGCAGCATTTATCTACTCCGTGCCACCCAGACAACAAACATCTCAGGGTACAGCAACAGAACAGCTCAGTAGCTCCGAGACAAGCTGCTGGCTTTAAGAGTCACAGATAACCTGGAGGTCAGAGGTCAGCCCCAAACATACAAACGAGGACAATCAGCAATTACCAAGACAACAACACACATACAGTACACAAACTCACAGGATTAGGTAACAGCTCTGTGGTGGCCACGGCTCATCCTCCGGCCACGAGCTTTTGAGTTCCTTCAAAAGATTTTAAGAGGTCTTTAAGACTAAAGAGGAAGATTATTAAAACCAAAGAATTAAAACCTAAAATGTTTCCTTTACTGTGACTCATATGTGACACACCGTTCAGAATATAATCAAATGTGATATAGAACATTCCTCTCTCAACGATGTAAATGTGAATATAGCATTTTTAGAAATCTGAGTCACTGCACTTACTCCAGCCATGTGTTCATAACAATATATTATGGAGCGACCTCAATAATAACTGACTAAACATCCTGTGATACTGGAATTCTGTGTGAAGCCTCAACACTTTCAGCAGGAAGAATTGCTGCCTCCAAACCAAACACGTGAGCCGCTAATTTGGATTTGGAAGTCAGTCGGCTTCCCTCTCAGGTGGTCTTAGTTGCGAGGACACTGTTGCTAAGCGACTGACTACTTAAATTGGCATGTTTTGCATTTCAGAAAAAAAAAGGCAGACCCTTTCTGAAAGTGATGAATAATGAAATATCATAACTCCTGCGAGCTTTAGAATGAATTGACTTACGTCAAACAAACACTGTTCAACCAGCGGGCCGATGACCACGACGAAGAATGATCTCTAATTAATAGTTGCATTAAAGCGGCGACAGATTGTGAAACATTTAATACAAAAAAAGAAACCGTCTGGAAAAAATGTCTACTTCAAAACAGGAGCCTACACTTGAGATCTCAGAACACCAAAGCAATCACAACCTTCAAATAAAAAAAGAAAACTTACCACTTACACAAACTATAATTGGACCGTTTCCTTTCATTATATTGGAGCTGGCCTTTCCACATTTATTTCCCTCTTTCCTCTCAAACAGAAGAAATATTAAATCCAGAATGAACAAGTACAACCGACTGCAATTGTGTGTCCATCAAAGAACATTTTCTAAAGATGAATACGCTTCTTGCATCTCAGATGAACATTTAGTCCAATAAGACTTGCAATCTTTTCCCTTTTTAATGACATAACAGTGTTCAGCTTTATAAAGTAAAGCCTAACACTGTAATACAATTTAGTACTTTTTAAAAAATGTATTCAGATATAACAGATATTGTCAGTGTTTGATAGTATCTCTTCAGACACTGATGTCAGCCGAGCAATGATCCGAGAAAACTCGCTATTTCCAGGCATTTGGGTCCATTTCGCCTCCATCGGCCATGACCAATAGGTTGTCGTCCGTGTGAAAACACAAGAGAGGCCATTAGTGGATTTTTTTTATCCTGTTTAAATACACATGACATGGCCCAGGGGACAGCGATGACACAGCGATGGATGGGAAATAACACACGTAAACGTGGAGTGAGTAGGTCCAGTACTAAATTGGCAGTAATGTACTGGCACAAATGTATCCTTTATTCTTGTTACATAACAAAGATTTACATTGATCTTTTGTAACTGTAAAATCTGAATTTTAGCCAGAGCTGTTAGGCTGATTATCTTTAGTTGAAGTCCCTCTAACTCGATTCATTAGCATGTTGGCATGGAGATTCATTGGAGGATTTCCCACATTGGATGTTCCTGATTGAAAATCACAATTGTCATTCATGATATTTCTGCATGCAGTTCTCAAAAAAAAAAAAAAAAAACCAAAGCCGCTGGTGCTAAAATGACTCATCTGTCGATAAAGGAAGGTAAGGTCGGGTAACAAACAACATGTTGTTATGACTGGAGTATGATTAAGGAAACACCTTGAGGGACTTAGTCCCACCGCTGCCTGCTTTACGGGAGCTTCAGATCTTGGACTCCCTGTCCTGATCTGCCACCTGTTGCTCTCCCCGCCGCAGCTTCCCACCGCTCTACTCCCATTTCACCTTTTGTGTGTGTGTGTGTGTGTGTGTGTGTGTTTAGCGCTCATTCGATTACATTTGTCTGTGTCCAAAGGGGATTTAGAGAGAACGGCTGGCGATCACGTTCATCAACCGAAACCCTGACGGCTCCAAGAAAGACGGCTCTGCTTCCCGCTCATTCTGTTCCACAGAAGACCGACTCCTCCTTTTACAATCGAAATCTAACCTAAAACAGGAGAGTATTCTGCATCCTAATTAGCAGAAGCCCTTAGGGTAGTTCCTTCCTTTACAATCGAACCCATACAGAGTTCAGGATGACCCCCAAGGACCCAGGATAGGAGTTTTTCATTTATTGCTTAATAAACTCATTGGGATTCCTACCGGTGTGCATTCCAGCAGAAGCTTAGCCTGTGGCCGCTCGGGGGGGTTGACCAGGGGCCATAAGCGTGCTTTTCCTCGAGTACTAAAAGCAGTTCAGAAGATCTCACAGCAGGGCCGCTCCAGAGCCTCCTTCAGCGGCCGGTCACACGGAAGACGTCACTTTGCCTAAACTTTGTTTGATAACAATACCAATGAAATTCATTCTATTCTCAATATACAATTTGGTACCACTGTAAAAATGACATTTTATTTTGAGTAATGATATGTTTCTTATTTCTGTGAAGAAGATTCAAACACATCATGTAACATTATATTTACTATTGAAAACAGCCTGAACGCATCCCAATGCCGCTGTAGCTTATCACAAGTTGCTTGTTTTTTTGTTCCTCCGGGTTTGTATCCTCATGGTTGAAATGCACTTATTGTAAGTCGCTTTGGGCAAAAGCGTCAGCCAAATGACATGTAACATGAAACGTTAACAGGGATTTGTTGTTCACGGTGTAGCGGTGTCAGGGTGCGTCGATAGCGAGTTATTTCTGTGCTTTCAGAGGACAGTCAGCGTCGGTCTCCTCTAAGGTTGTCATGACATCCCTATACGCGGCATTACGTGCAACGTACTGCATCTGACAGCAGCAAGTTCCAGTTTATTTGGAGTAGAAAACCTCTTCTTATTTGTTTTCATGGGGGAGATGAATCACCTCATTGTCTCCTTTCACTGACAGACCACTTTTGAGATTCCCTTTGTACTCCACAAAAGGCACAAAATTGGCCAATTCGTGGCACACTGTAATCAAGTAGTCCTCCTTGGACCGTAATTGTATTAAAAAGGACTTGATCTTCACAAAAGAATCAAAGAGTGGGGCGGGCTGACATTCTCTCAGGAATCTTAACGAATCACCGGTTGTTTATTTTTTCCAGTCTACTACTGCGGATGTGATAAATAGGGGCTTTAAGGTCCTCATCTGCACCCATTAAAAGCACCTCTGAAGAGATGACCATGAAATGCCACCGTCAGTATGCCTTACGTCTGTTGTTACCTACACTTAAAGTCCCGGTGGGAATTGGCTCGCCCGACAATCTGACCAAGCCCCAAACCCCCCCCCCCCCCCTCCCCCCTCCCTCCAACCGAAATAGAGCCTTCTTGCCATGTTGTTTTTATTTGTTCTTCCAAAAAGGACTGTACTGCTGATGAACAGGAATAGCAAAAACAAAAAACAATGGCCCCGACCTTGTCTGTGTGTCTCCATGGAGACGAGGCCTCGCCATAGACATTCCTCACTGCGGCCGGCCCCGACCAAGACATGCCCAATAGGTTCCATTCCTGCAAGGAGACATCTAGATATACTGTACATGTCGCACCATTTCTCTCCCTTGGGATGAACTTAGATATCCCTCCTACTTAGGGAGGGGTGACATAACCTCTTTGGGTCTAGTCTGTTGCTATTAAAAAAAGAACTAGTGGGTTTAAAGATCATCATCGCAAATCATGAAGAGATAACTGTTCAAAGTATACCAGCAGGGCAATTTGTCTCTGCGAGAGAGAGAGAGAGAGCAGGTGGCAGTAGGTTTATCCTGGAGTAAAACCCATCCGATGAGCTCATCCCTGCAGGGCTTAGTCGGCTTCAAGTTGTCTGTTTTCGGCCAGGGGAGCCCGATCCGGGTACTATCAGCGAGTGGTACCGGTGAGCCAAGAGCACCCTGCTAATCCGTCTGAGCCCTGTGGACCGTATGTCTCGCAAAACCAGGTAAACAGGGCAGAGAGAGATTGTAGGCACAGGACACATCTGCACACATGTGCGACTTCAGTCTCACAGCATCCCTGTGGTGTTGTTGTTGTTGTTGTTGTTGTTGCTGCTGCAGCTTTCTCGCTTGTGTGTCCACTCCATTCATGTCAGGACAGCCCATGTGAGACTCCCTCAACGAGACTGTCTCTACAACAAGAGTGTATATTGTAGTCAAAGCTGACCCTGAGCGATGGAACGCGCCCGAGTGGACGGGATACGACCCCATCGAGGCCAGACGCCGTTCTTCCGTCACTTTGTAGTTCTCTCCACAGATAGGAATATGAAAGACACCAGATGAAACGAGCTGAGGTTTGTTGTGCTGGAGACAATAACAAGGCCTCGATGGGTTGGCGGTGTCAGCGCCGGCGCCACCTGCCAGCCGGGATGCTCTAATCCCCTGTGTCCAAGCCCACTATAATGATGTCATGGCAGACAGAAGTGCTGATGCCGTCCTTAAGACCTGGCGTAATTACTTCTGAGAAGACACACAAGTCCCGTTTCAACGCCGCGGATTACAGGTTTGTAGAAATCGGCGAGGCACCGCGGGCGGCTGTTGCTACGCTTTTCATTTCCCAAGACGTTCATTCACGCCGAGGCAACGGCACCTCAGCGGGCTGCCGGCCGCTTATTGCTTGCACTCCGGTATCATCCTCGTCGCGCACTAACACCGTTAGTGCTGCTAAACGGGGGCCCCCGGGAGGGGCCACCGGTAAACGCGGTCCTCGTGGAGTCGTCCTCCCCCGCATGGTCAAAGGGTAACGACCTCCCTGCACGCTGTGCAGCAGCGGTCGAGCCCTGAGGATCCATTTGTTGATTATTTTTATTTTTCGCTCCTGTTAGAATGAAACATGTCGGTCCAAATTGAAATCTGTACCACAGCCCTCTGCTTCTGGCCATCATAACGAATGCACATTTTGCTTATTCACAAACGTTCCCGTCACGGTTTACTCTAATGGGGAACACAATTAGCACCGCGGCTCCATTCAAAGCTGTTTAGCTGCCAAATGAATTATACAGCCATCTCATGCTGAGTGGGGATGAGGCACAAAAACACGACTGTTGGGAATAGAGTCAATACTTAATTTTGTTAGTTTACCTTTTTTTCACATGTCAACATTAAAATACACTGTAAATTTACAGAAATTTTACGCGAAAAAAGGCAACAAACTTGCAGTTTATCATTATGAAATGAAAATATTAAAATGCCGGTTGGGATTTGACACATTCCAGTCCCTTAACAGGTCTCGGGGATGTGATAACGAGTAGAGTAAAGTTGTGGCGCCAGACGGCAGCCGATAAAATGTTGAATTAGTGCCCTCAGAGCAGCTACTCATCGCTCCAATAGCTGTTGCTTAAATAACACGCTGGTCACGTTGCATTGTGGGTAATGTGATGATCTGATTCTACCCGCATTGATTTTGTTCTTTGATTTTCTTTTTTGTTGAGAGTTGGGCACTGTTATGAAAGGGCAACATTTATGAAGTACTCTTTCAAACCACTAATGACTGAAATGACTCCAGAGTAGTGAGATGAATCCAAAGGGCTGATTACTGCTTGCTCTTGTTCTAACGCTTTGTTACCCACCATCAAAGGGAATAAACCACGTGAGGTCGCGTTACACAGCTCTGCACTAATTGATTGTCCAATTAAAGCCCAGTCACTCACTACGGCGAAGCATGGGAGACATTTTGAAGCTTTCAAGCAGCCATTAGAAAAAGGTCAGTCTCGCTTGCTACTGGTCTGAGTCATCCACCGTTCATTCGTCTATAAAAGAAATGTGCCATTTGAGCTTTACAAAAAGAGTCTGGTGTTTTTTTGTTTGGTTTTTCAGCTCCGTAGAGATACCTTATCTGTGCAGCCTCCTAGAAACAGAAAGAGGCATCTGAAACCGAGACAACGGCACACACACACACGCACACACAGACCCCGTCACTCACTTGCATACCGTATGCACATAGAGGTGAACAGGTTACTATCACACACACAGCAGTAGAGTGAAGGCGGGCCAGCTCACCTGGTCGTCCACTCTGTGGGCCACGACCGCAGCCGCCTCCTCCTGCTCAGCGTCGCTGAGGGGTCGGATCCTCAAGGCCACCTGCGGCACGGGGCGTGAACACAGTCAAGCCAAAGTATTCAACTTGCAGACATTGTGAGTGGATTTCTTTTTTTTTTTTTTTTTTTGGATTAATAATCTGAACATTATTGGTAATTAGTAGCAGCACATGCGTGAATTTAGCTCTAAGATGAATTCCATCAAAATAAAGAAATAGTTCACACAAGAAAAAGAAAAATATCCTTTCAGAGGGAAAATATGCAATTCCTATTTAACACTGGATGGTATTTTGTGGATAAAGATCGTATTATTCTTATATTATAAACACTCACACAGAGGCCCCCCGATTTCATTCATTTAAATCCCTACATGTTTTTTTCATGCTGATGGGAGCGGATAACAATAACAGTGGTGGTGTCCCCCCTACCCAGAGGCTCATGAGCAGGCACTTTCTCTGTTAGCACCCTGTAGAAAGTGTATTACACGCTGGACAAGGTGGAGGCAACTCAAACAGCCACTTCAATTATTCAGATATGAGCTGCAGAACGCCGTGCAAAACACCCTCGAGAGCTGCTGCTAGGAATATAAAAAGGAATTATCTTGCTACTGAAAAATAACCGGAAGAACACACTTTATCGGGTTACACTTGTGAACAATGGGATCCAATCCAAAGCATGTTCAGCCACAAATTCTGCTTGAACCTAAACCAGGGGGACACGGTCATGTATATGTGTCGGTATTGGGTCCATAGCAGGTGACTGCATGTTATGCACAGGTGTCTTCCACAAGAAACTCAAGAGTAAAAGTGAAGAAAGTATAAAAAAAATAAAAAAAATGGACGTCAATGGAAAAATAACAGCATGTCTGCATATTTCTGAAGGAGACTTTTGCCAGGTTTTACACCTGAAGGATGCAATGAGCACCTGTACGTGCCCCCCCGCAGGGGCCCATTGTCCCTGTGTGGTTCCTCCCGAGTGTCAATAGGCACGACAAACAATTGGAATCAGCCCGTAGTGAAGGGTAACCCACCTTTAACCACGACCCCCCGACGAGCAACAGTTACGTCGAACCGGACTTTACAGTTAGCTGCATTCCTTTGTGGGTTCGTGTCTTTATATTAAATGGCCGTTGACAACATGTTTTTAAAAAGGTCTGAACTCGGCTGAGTAACGAAGGCAACGTGGAGGAGGGACACGGTGCAGTTGGGACTCACGGTCAGCTGGTGCTCCTTTGATTCCCCCGTGTCCTTCATGGTCCCGGGGTGAAGGGTAAAGAAGGTCAACGGCGGACGGGACACCGGGACACCGTCATCTTCCTCCTTCTCCTCCTCCTTAGCGCCGCCACCTGCATGTCGAACCGCTCGCGCACCTACCAACGAGGAGCTCGGTCTCTGAGAGCAGCTGCTACGACCTCCCGCCGTGTGTCTCTCGCTCTCTGCTTCCTATTGTTGGTCTCCTCTTCCTCCTCTTCTTCCTCCTCCTCCTTCTTCTTTATTTGCCCTTTTAAAGTACATCGACGGCGCGCCACCTCGTGCCGCGCGTTTTCCACTCACGCGCACGTCGGAAACGCGACACACGGGAATTATTTATTAGACGAGGAGCTGTGGAGAGGTGGAGGTGGAGTTCAGGGTGGAGGGGGGACGGGAGGGGGCACCGACCGCTGCCCACCTGCTACAGTCACTTCCTCGTCCGTTGCGCGCTCCTCTCCGCTGCCTCTCGTGTGGAGGCCGTGCGCGGGTACGCGTGCGTGTGCGTTGTCGTCCGTGGTGATGAAACGCTAACACTACTCTAATTAATAATAATGTAGTTACTCCACTTACGCTACATTTATTTGACTGCTTCAGTTATGTCGATTTTTATTTCAAATAAAAAAGATATATTTAACGTTGCAATAAATACACCGTTTGATGTAAAACGTAGCAGAAATTCTCATGTTCATTTTTTAGTTTTTTTATTACGTATTTTTCTGCAAATCAGCCATCTTTTTAATCTTTATACTTGTGTACAAGCAGAACCAAGGTACATGTTGTGTCTACTTGTCTGAGTGGTAGTTTACTATTTGCAGTTCCAACAAGGAGTTAAGCTGCAGTCTTTTTGCTACGCGATGCTGACATCTGCTGGAAGAATAAAACACCTTCACGTGGCCACACGTTTCAAACACGTTGGCCCCACGTGTGTGTCCATCACAAAGTGCCCAAACACAGTACAGTACACGAGTTGTACTCAAAAACAGGTTTATTCAACTCACAATTACACATGTAAAATCAAGCACCATTTCAAGTGCCTGTTTCAATGCAACATGCTTAGAAAAAAGTGACACGGACCGACAAAAAAAAAAAGTAACTGCATGCATTGAATCCCTACAGTAATTCAATGCTAGTCAACGCAAACACGTATTGTTGGGAAATATATTACCTTAATATTCTCATTAATTACTGTTAAAGCAGCACAGCTTCCCGAGTCATTACAAACTGCAACTTTTAGTTATATTAGCGGGATTAGACATGTGGAGAACATTAATTAATTAATGGCCCTTTAGGGACGTACAAAAAAATAGTTATCCTATGTGGGATCACCACATAAAACTAGAAAACAATATATATATATATATATATAAAAAATTGGCACGTTGTTTAAAACAAAAAAAAGCAAAAAAAACCAGAACCTCCTTGTTGTTAATGTACAATTTATATACAAAACTGGGGTTTCAAGGTCATCTCGTCTCATTACTTAAAGATTCACTTGTCTGTGTAAAAGTAAAGAAATACCTGAACAATACCTCCCGCTGTGTGCTGCCAATGCTGGGCTTGTGCTTCACAAATACCGAGGACAAAGTTTAATAAATCCAAAACAACAAGTTAACGTCAGCGGTTATCTCTTTGGAGACCTGAATGTCAGTTTTGCAATGCAAAGAAAAAGGGAGGTCGAATCATTTTTTTAATGGTCAAGCTTATTCTTTTCGTTGATGAAAACAGAACAGCCCACATATGGTTCCGCTGTGGTCACACCGCACGCCGCTTTGGCATCCTGCAGCGATGAGGTGTCCCGCTCTGCCCTCTCTGATGCTGGGAGTGTGTGTGTGTGTGTGTGCGCGGCCTACGCTTGAAAGTCGCTCCCAAAGTGTCGAATCTGTTCCTCCGTCATGGACAGGTAGGTGGCCCGCATGCTGGGTGAGTACTGTGGAGGAAAACGCAAACAACTCAGGGGAGGTTTTCACAAAATGAGCCTAGCCTGTCGCTATAAAGAAAAGGGGGGAAACAAATGGCACGGGGGGGGGGGGGGGGGGGTTTTAACAATGAATCCACTGAAAACCCATCTTTTGAGAATCTATTTCTCACCACTTGTAGAAGGGAAGAATACTTTCCTTTATTAAAGTGATTCCTTTACCATTTCCCAACTTTTCCAGCAGAACACATGCTCCCTATTTCATCACCAACTACACAACGCTCAGCCTGTTTTTTTTTTGCTCCTGCTGCATTCTTTTCCTGCTGTCGGCCATTTTTGGACTTCGGGTCTGCGCCCCTCCGGACTTGTTTGTTGGTCCCCGTGAGTTCAACGAGCTGCGAAAACGAAGTCCACATCTCCCTGACGGGGGTCGCCGGCAGAGAGGTCAGTGGTGCCGCGGGGCGCTTTCTTACATTTTTCGCACGCGGCTATGGGGTCGCCGCTGGGTCTGAGCACAGTTGTCACCTTCCACAAAAGAAGCACGCCACAAACACTCGGGGGGAGACACCCTTCGGGCCCCGTGGAGTTGGAGTGTTTCATGCTCAAAAGATAGATTTTCTGCAGAGTATGCCTTCAGAGTATCATAGCGGCTTTTCGATCCATCTACACCTGGATAAAATGAACTCGCACTTTGCTGGGAGTGAACGACCGGAGCACGAGCTGCATGCACGCGGAGGCTGAACTGTGAGGAAGCCGAGGGAGGGGGGATGGGGGAGGGGGGGCAGGAACACAAACCCTCACAGAACCCCCCGGGCGGGCTCTCTCTGGAATGACGACAACAGGTTGTGAGTTGAAAAAGCCATGCCGGACGGGAAAACTGCACGGGGACCAAACAAACGGATGTGAGGTGGAGGAGAGGGTCAAAAGGCAGTGATGCAACAAAAAGTCAGGGAGTGGACCCCCCCCCCCCCCTCCCCCTCCCCCCGAGGGATGAGTTGAAAAGACTTACTCGGTTTCTATACTGCTCAGAGTATACCTCCAAAAGTTGAGTAAAACAAAAAGAGGGGGAAATATAGGAACGAAAGATACAAACAGACACATGACAAACAAACAAACAAAAAATATATAAAAGAAGCTGTTAGCCGCAGACTATCGCATGATGCTGCACATCAAGTCATGAGAAGTTCAATTTACAGTACTTATTCAATTGGAAGGAGGTCATAAGGCAAAGTACATCATACTTTTGTATTTACAAGTTGGAAATGTAGGTTGGTGAAAACTTGACATTTTCTATACCTGCAAACTTTAATAAAACTGTGGTAATGCACGACTTAAAGAGTATAATATTCTTTTCATTACATACGTTTGATATGAATTTAGTCAGGGCTTCCCGAAACAATGTCGATCTCAAGTAGAGTCTAAACCTGCAGAATGCATTGAAGCGCCGAAATTCCATCTCGCCCTCGTACAGCACGTTATCAAGAGGCTGTGCTTGAATCAAAAATGAATCCAGAATGTTTCTGTATTCATCTCTGTGCTGTAGAGTAACGAGAGAAGTGGCCCAGCGAGGGGCAGATTAATTCCACGTGTAATAAAAACGTCAGTGTCAACAGTGAGAGAGGTTATGGCTTAGGACCCGGGTCACTCCCAGTGTGGCTCAATGATGTGCATGATTAAATATTAACCGCATTACTTCTCCTCTCCTTGCTCTTGTACTGTGAGTCAGAGGAAGGCACGCTTTACAGCAAAAGAGTATCTGGTTAGATGCCTTTTGATCAAGGAAAGTTTATTGGACTTGTCTTAACACGTGAGCCGAGTCAAAATGTGAACAAAAAATATTCAGCAGCGACTTCTAATAAGACTATTTCCTGTGCTTTGAGCGGCTAATTCTGTCTATGACATCAGAGGGAATCATCAAAGGAAGGCCTAGGCCTCTGGGACCCAACGCACCGAGGGGGGCGGAGAGCCTCGTCCGATCAGAGGGACGTTCTCGTACCGCGGGTTTCCCCCGAACAGAGCCGTCTGGTTCCTGAGAGAGAGAGAGAGAGAGAGAGAGAGAGAGAGAGAGAGAGAGAGAGAGAGAGAGAGAGAGAGAGAGAGAGAGAGAGAGAGAGAGAGAGAGAGAGAGAGAGAGAGAGAGAGAGAGAGAGAGAGAGAGAGAAGCGGCTCGTGAAAAAGGTCTCGGCGCGCTGAGGTGTCGTACTGCTGGTCCCCCCCGTCGGTCCACTCACATGTACTCGGACAGGGGGGCGCCGGAGACGGCGGGGGCCGGCGGGTGGAGGCTGTTCTGGCTGCCCATGCTGCTGCTGTAGCTGCAGAAGCTGTGCATGTTGGTGAGGTTGGGGTTCTGGGAGGCTATCCTCCTCGCCCGCGGGTTGAACGGGTCCTCCTCGTCGATGTCGTCGTAATCTCGTTCCCTGGAGGGGGCGGAGGAAGGTCAGAGGGCCCGGAAGTGGTGGTGGTGCTGGTGGTTACAGTTGTACAGTACTACAGAACTACTAAGTTAATAAAGCAATAAGGTACGAGGGGCTGTACTTTATCTTCCAATAATGTAACAGTTTGAGGGTGTAGTTAGTGGCAACCCGCTTTACTAGTACTAGTTGTAGCCACCAAACGTTGTGTATCACATTTCATCAGTCTAGAGAAAAAATAGTCCCTGTCTAAAAGCTAAAATGTCAAAATCTATTACATTATTATTATTATTGCCGAATAATGCACCCTGTGACTCGCTCTCAACCAATGAGAGCGCTGGATTTCATCTACCCGTGTTATAAAAAGGTATGAAGTTACACGGCGATGTCGGGCGTGTGTATATTCTGCTCAGAAAATTGTTTCGGAAGTTCACGTTGCATAAGTAAAAACAAAGCGCCCCATTTTCCTTGACTCCTTGGGAGGGGTGGAAGCTGCACAGAAATGCGCGATGAGGCGGAGGAACGAACTGACCTGCAGGCGATTTGTCTCCACGCCCTGGGGATGGCACACAGCATGACCGTGAAGGCGCAGGCTGCCATGGCGGAGAAGAGGCAGAGGTAGAGGACGCCCTCCACCCCGTCGTAGCACACCCCCACCATGGCGTCCAGGTAGTCCTAAACGGACGGGGGGAAAAAAAAAGGACGGCACAGAAAAGACGCTTGGTGACTAAAGCAATCAAGTATGGAAGACTACTTTGGCGGGATGTTGAACATCATTCATGCAGTGCATGAATGTGACCTAGTTGATGCCAATTAGGATGCAGGGAACGAACCTTGTTGAGCCCCCTGCAGTCCAGCAGGGCGGTCAGCTGGTGCAGGCCGGCCTCCGAGGAGTTGAGCAAAACGCTGGATGCCCAGCAGGTCCCTCTGCGGAGAGGTCACCAGACCGACAGCATCACAGGCAAACACTGATTACACCCAACAAAGGAGGGGACTCGGCACAGCGTGAGCGTGTGACGTTACCTCAGCTGTGGGGGAAAAGAGGCACGGCGAACTGCAGCAGACCCTGGATCTGGATCTGCATGGTGGTCAGCGACCTCTGGAAGATGGTCAGAGGCTGCAAACAAGAAGTTTGAACGCACAAATCACGGAGTGGACTTCTTGGTTCTCAAGGCCGTATAATGAAGCTTTTGACAAAAAAACGCGGTGCACTTTCCTTTTTTATACGCCTTTAACAGAGGAAAAAGTCTTGGTTTTCTCATTTACTTTGTTCATGAGAAACTCGTGAGATGGGTGAATAGCAAAAAAAACACAAACATTTATAAAAGGAATAGTGCACAAATACAACAAAGGAAAGTGAAATTGGTTTTCATTTGACTTTGATAAAATATGTTATCGCTTGGTATAAAAAAAGACCCTTTTAGTTCACTGCAGCTTTGAAATGGTTGTGCAGCTCTGTGCTTCCACCAACAGGGGGCAAAATAAGCCTCCACATTCTGCACACTACAATAAGTGGATGATCACAACCCACCCGCTAGACAGCACTTTCTGCCCGATGTCTCTTATTTAGATTACATATGACCATAAATACATGAATCTTCTTTAGCTTGTACTCGGTCAAATGAAGTAAAAAGAATACATGCAAAGTAGATGGAGATAATGAGAATAGAATTAAGGGTGGAACTGCAGGGCAGAGAGAGAGGGGGGGGGAGAGGCCGTTTGGTCCCTCATTCAGCGGCTCTCAGGCGGACTTTGCACCGGTTGGGTATCCGTGCGATCAGAGGAGGGGAGACGCCGGCTTTGTTTGCGCCCTCGTTCTCCTCCTCGGGGGGGGGGGGGGGGGGGGGGGGGGGCGCGTCCCGTTCGGGGCCCAATAACGAGTACCCAAGCTCGCGGAAGTAGACGTACTTACAGTCAGCTTCAAGCAAGCTTCTCCAGTGAGAAACCTCACTGACCCCTCAGGAGAGAGACCAGAGGGAGATGAACCCAAATCCAGCCCTACTGTTTTTGTGGCTCTTTTGTTCTCCTTGTCAGAATAAATGACGAAAGGAGACGGAACAGAATGATTGTGACAGCACGTGGAGGACGTGATTGGAGGCTTGTGGTGCAGATCGGATCAAAGTCAGACAGTCAGGACTCAATAGAGAAAAAAACAAAAATAACTCCTCATCCACCACTGGTTTAGTGGATTGCCGGTCAAAATCTGTAGTTTTAAAGCCTCTTGGTTACATAAAACCCCCTCTTCATTGTTTTATTCATTATCAATTATTTATTATATCTTTTATAACATGTCAACCGTTCCTTTTTAAGATTTTGAGTTGATGTTACTAATTACTAAGACAAAGGTGTAAATTTCATTCTTTATACGCCAAAACTAAATACCTCTCCATTTAATTCAAGACATATTTTAAACTTCAGACCATATTTGAATTCAGGCAAACCTTTTAATTTGATTTGAGGGATCTAAACCGTATACGATGCATTCCTCAAAAAATAAGAGCTCAACGCGATTGTCTTGTGGTTATTTTGCGTTTTGCAGTCGGCCTGCAAATACCTTCTGTGTACGTGTAAGAATGTAAAAATATATATTCCCAGTTAGAAAATACCACTTAAGATCTGATGAGCCTGACACAATCACTCATTAGACCTCACGAGTCAACCTTCAGTCTGCGGATCAGCAGTTTCCTACCTGCTGGAAGGGGTTGGAGAGGGTCTGGTTGCAGTAAATGTAGTAATGAACAATATCTGCGGAAAGAAAACATACAAATCATGGTTTTGTTCGTTTGATCAAATGTGTTGACTTCCACTGGAAGGGCAGTTAGTGATTAAAAAAAAAACGCTCACCGGAGCCAATGACGCCCTTCGTCTTGCTCATGACGAACTTGTCGGGAGAAACGCAGAAATCACTTGTGCCCTGAAATCCAAACGGGAGACGAGTGAGAGCCGCCAAAAAGGGAAGCGGCCTAAAAGCGATAAGTGATCCTCGGAGTGAAACGAAGGAGGGTCGCAAAATTCACAAAAGAAATCCTCCACCTGACGTTAATAGTCCATTAAAGCCTCTCTGACTTCATTCTTACCGTCCACTCCAACATGACTCGACAGAAACCCCTTTTTTGACTCCTGTCAGTCACAAACACTTTTCCCTCCACCACACGGCGGCTCCAAGAGAGAACCGGAAAACAACGCCCCCCCCCCCCCCCCCCCCCCCCCCCCCGGGGTCAAACGCGCTGTGGCTTGACCTTCTCTGGGAGGTCGACCAGTGGATAAAAAGAGGTTTGTTGGAATTCCTGAAGCGAACCCAGTGAATCTCTGAGAATGATCTGAATACCCGCCATCTGCAATCATGAGTTCAGCAAAAGGGTGGTGGGAAAGGGGAAGGGGGGGGGGGGGGGGATTTATTATGCACCGATGCATTATGCATAAATCCAGCGGCGGCCTACACACGGTGAATTTAAAGACTCGCCCTTGCACACGCACAAAGATTCCTCGGGAAGACACACTAACGCACCGTCAGCACGCCACAGCGGCACGCCACTCGGTGTTTTCTTTTCTTTTTTCTTTTTTTTTTGTTCTTCTCCTCCGGCTGCGGTTGGTTGGTGGACACCATCATTAGAGCGCAGCAGACACCCCGGTTCTCGGTGAAAGTGGGACACGGCGGCCTCGCGTCGGGGTGCGTGAGGCCCAGGTGGGATTGCTCCATCGTCTTTGAGACAATTTAGAGCAGAGGTCCGGTTTTAGCACATTTTTGGAGAGCAAATTTGTAAGCAATTGTGTAGTCATTGTTGGGGGGGGGAAAAACTAAATGTAATTCGTATTCAGCCCACATCCACAGGTCTGTGCCCCTCACATTAAACACTAAATAGAGACACACAAATACACAATTATCCACACAGAGACATGATGTCTGCTGATGGAGCCACTGCACATTGCTCATGTAAGTGCTTTTCTTTCTTTCTTTTTTTTTTTTCAGCCGTTCGTACCGAGCTGAGGTGATTTCCACCATCAATCAGCAAAACGTTGAAGACAGGGAGGCTTGTGAAGGAGGGGGGGGGGGGGGGGGGGGAAATAAAAATAAAAGGAAGATGAAACAAGAGATACATTTGGTGCAACCGACCGGACCTCCTGCTGCTGCTGCTGCTTTCCACCCAAAGCTCATTATCCCCCAACTTCCCTCCCGTTGAACCGTCTGCGGCGCGAGTTCAAACACGACATCCAACAGACAGCACAGTGGGCCCCCGGGGGCCGGCGAGTCAAGACGCCACGTGCTCAGCCATGGGACACGCTTCCTCGCTGTGCACCGTTGTGGGTTTTTGTCCTTCTGGGTTGTTGTCTGCTGGGGACAATATCGCAAGCCGCAATGGGATTCGGATTTGGTTCTTGTTCTCTCGAAAAGCCCGCCAGGTGACAGAAGTTGAGAAATAAAAAAAATAAATAAAAAACTGCGAAGCAGCTCACCACGGCAGTGGCCAAGTCGGCTCCCAGAGAAGCCCAGCTGAGGACCAGCGTCAGCACTCCGAACACCATCATCCTGCAGGGACACAGGGCAAAAGGTCACGATGGCACTGAATGCATTTCAACCAAAGCCACGGCAACCGGGAAGTGATGTCATTCATCACGTCGTCCTAAAAAGGTGCGAGAGAACGTCGTGTTTGTCATTTATAGAGCCGCAATAATACATTTCTTCATCTTTTACGTTTATATGCGAGACGTATATTTATTTATGCTAATGCTGTACTGTGTTGACCTGCCAGGTGCATTCTATCGGTACTGAATCAGGTTGTGAGTTTTGTTTTGTTTTTAGCTGAAAAGTTATGTGTGATGCAGATGGAGTTTTTGGTTATTGACAGGAAGCGGCTGTGAGCCTCGAGGACCAGGATTGGTGATCTCATTGCCATGAACGGAGGAGGTCAGAGGTTACGTTCCCCTGGGAGAGGGACTACTTCCTGCACCCGTGAGGACCCAACAGTGGGCCATGATATGTGTGACATTAAAAGGGGTGGTGGTGAGGGTGAGGGGGGGGGGGGGGGGGTTGTACATAAAGGCGAACGTTGATGGGTTTTGTTTTAGGATTAACGCTGGTCTTAGATGAGCTTTTGTTACGTTAAATAATCTATTAAGCTCCTGTTGATTTCACCACTGTGGCCCTTTGCAGATGTTTCCCCCTGTCAGCACGCCACCGGTGATTAAATATAATTTGAGTATGCGTGTCCAGAACCCACTCATCTTTCAACACGCGCTAATCCAATCAAATTCCCCTGTGCGCCGAGGAGATACTGAGCTCCCGACACCGATTTTACAAGCCACCTCCATACTCCATACTCCCTTTATCTCTTCTCCCCTCAATGTCCTTACGCCGCCTTTTCCCTCACCGCGATCCTTTTTCTGCCTTATTTTCCCACTCTAGTAGTATGTCTGTCTCCCTCCTCCTCCTCTTCCTCCTCCTCCTCCTCCGATACAGAGCCCAGACACTTCCCCAGGGAACAGATGGCAAGGAGAGCGAGGTGTCACATCTGCCCCCCCCTCATCTTGAATTGAGAAGCAGAACAGATGCAAAGGTCGTGGAACTGTCCGCCGTGGTTTAACACCAGTGCGCTTATTTTGCCGCCTTGTACTAGTTTGTTTGCGTGCGTCTGTCCTGATCAAACCCTTAGTGCCCTCCCGGATAGACGCGACGAGGCATCACCAAGACGACCAGAAGTCACGTTCGGTGAAATATGAGATGATTTCACTTTCTCAGGCTTCCAAAAGGTCTTCCACCAAAGAAACCCTTTGTTCAGGGTCTGGAACTGTTTCTCCACGTATCTGCCAGGCTTCGCCTCATGGACAGTTGAACTGTTGAAGGGAGCGTCTTTGAACAACTGGGACATTGGCTGTCAGGGCGAAAGGGAGGAAATCCCCCCCCCCCCCTGATTGCCCTCCAGGCGTTCAGCTCTGTGCTCCGCCGGGCAAAGACAATTCACCGAGCTCCACAGAGGAGCAGGAACTTACACAAAGCACATCCAGTTAAAAATTCACAGAGGTAAATGAGCAGGGCAGATGATGCCAAGGAGGAGGTCACGTCACCCCGAGTTAAATCACTGTGGGAAGTTTACTTTCTTTCCTTCACTGAACCTGTGTGTAGTGTGACCACTTTAATACTGCCATAAAACTTCTCATCCACGTCTATGGGAGGCTACAGTGACCCCTGACATCCTTGAGTTCAAGTGGACGCATTTCTCTCTAAGCTGATGTTTAGAAAAGTCCAGGCCTATATCATAAACCACCAATGCACGTGTCGATTAAGGTCAGGTGGATTGAAAGAAAGCTGGGGAAGTCAATTAGCCTGTCAATCATCATAATCGCAGTGTTCTAATTTTAGCCTCCGCCTGGTGATTGTGATCCGTGGCAGCTACGGGTCCCGAACAAGAGATTTCTGTGGAATCGTTGTAGACATGTGTGCCACCTCTTTGAAGTCATTCAATTACAGGTTTACTGGACTCGAGTGTCAAGGGCCTTGGAAGGTTCACGTTCACCCGGTCGACGCATTGCATCGTGGGTTTCTGTCCCCACCCCCCACTCCCGAGCTGAATCCAGGAGGAGAATACTGCTCTTTTGTCTTCCAAGGAGTGTTACTACGTGTCGGGCCAGTTTGGAGCACCGGGAGCAGTTGGATCTGCTGCCCAAACGGCCTCCAACCACTTCCACTCCACTGGAAGGGCGGCATGCCTTGGGAGGGAAGACACTTTGGACACTGACTCATCTGTGTGTGTAAATGGGGTTGGGAGAGTGAAGTGAAGTGGGGGGGGCGGATTGTGGTTAGTAGGGCAAGTTTAGTGCGGCTCACACCCAGAAGGGACTGATTGCGAGAGACAGAGTGACTCTCTGCAGGCTCAACGGAGGCCCGGGTGGATTTCATGCCCTGTGAAAAGTGAAAAATCACATTCCAGTGGAGCTATAATTGAGTTACAGATACTGTAAGGAGATTAAGTGAAAGCAGGGGGCACTGCATGTGATATAAATATACCGTGCAGCCCAGTTTTAAATCGCGTATTATGACGCGTGGGAGTCATATTGACATACTGCTTTTATTGAGATTTATTTTCAGCACTGTCTTTTTATATTAATGACATATATTTTTTTTTACAAGGACATTTTAACGTAGAACTAAAATTATCTTCATTTCTTATTACGTTTTAATGAATTCTGCATGTTCTTTTATTTATTTTCCGTGTCACTTATGAAAATGTTAAATCAATCAAATATTCATCTGGAGAAAAAAAAAAAAAAAGGCCTAAAAATACGGTGCTAAATAATGAACGGCGTGAGGGCCAGGAGGCACAGTGCGCCGCGTCTGTTATCGCATGTAATTCATGTTATAAAACACATTGAAAGCCGGTTGACTGTTAAAGTGGGACAACAAATCGACAAGAGGCTGCTGATAGCATCAAACGGCTCCGTCTCTCCTCAAATCCAATTTGTAGAGAGAGAGAGAGAGCCATTGAAAGGGGGCTGTCGCAGGGCCTTCAGCCTGTTGGATCCACTTTGTCTTTTTAACCGACATTAAGTTAAAACAAGCATAGCAGGGAAACTGGAAGAAAACGTGAGTTCGGTGCGGTTTTAGCCAAGGCAACGCGCAAGAAATGACTGGAGAAGTGAGCATTAGACAACGTGCACGTTCCGCAGCACCTCAACCAATGGAATCCGCGGCAGCTGATGCAGCACAAATGCGACTAAAACTAAACGCTGGCTGTGATTTAATGAAGCCAGCGAGCCTTTGCGATCCGCCCCATCTCGCAGGCACCTCGGCCCCGGGCCTTTGGGGGGGTAAAAAAGTCCCACGTGGCGCTAAAAGCATCGCCTCGGCTCCAACAGGCCGGCGCGTCGGACTCACGTGGTGAGCAGCCAGCGAGACTGCTTGGCCAGCCCCAGACAGGCCAGCAGGCAGATGATCAGGTCCAGGATGAGGAGCAGCAGGTAGGTGAGCCACCTGCAGGGACAGGGAGACAGAAAAATCAAAACGTATCAGGAGGAGGCAAGTTAAACGGTTCATTTGGGGTTTGATTGGTGCAGTGTTTGCACATCGTTGGCCATCAGTAACAATGCCACGGCATGCGACCGTATAAAGAACATCGCGATGTATGGAAGACGACTTTGAACTCCGGGTTATATCCTGAACTTCTGTGCGATCTGACCACCAGAGGAGGCGCCCCCTGCTGACCGGAGGAGAGAACGCAGGTTCTTAGAGACGCGTCCGCATCGGCTTCCTTCAGGAAGGACAGACGGTCGCTGCGCCTCCAACGCCGTCTCCGGCTCCGCTCATGTAGCCACCGGAGAGTCCCACTTATTTTCACCTCAACGTGCTGTCATCTGAGGTGTGTGTGTGTGTTTGTGTGTGTGTGCGTGCGCTTTAGGGTGTAATCCTGTCCAGTGCGGCCTGCCTCAGTGTACCCATCTGTTATGTGAGCAGTGGTCAGTTGGAAAGCCTGTCCAGATGGTTAATAATGGATGGACTCAGATCCATATGGCTGAATGTTTTATGCTGTGAAACAAAGGAGGGAGGGGAGGGGAGGGGGGGGGGGGGGTTGTTACACATCGCCTTTCCACTTTGACTCAATGGATGACTCAAATGAGCGTCATCTTTTTTTTAATTTTTTATCGTGACCTTTTCCATTTGTTTTCCTTTTTCCGTTATAGCTCCTGAGCTCACGGGCCCTGCATCATTCTCCTTTTCTTTTTTTTTTCTTTTTTTCTTTCCCACCGATCTGTGTCTCCACCGAGTTCAAACACGCCTTCCCATATCTCCCCTCATCACTCACACCCCCCCCCCCCTCTCTCTCTCTCTCTCGGGCCGGGGTACAGCACGAGAGGCTGGGGCATCAGCGCGAGCCGTCTTAGTCCAGTCCGAGTCAAACTGCATGTAGCATGGAGACACACGTGGGGACACGGCGACCCAAAAGTCCAGCGAGAGTAGGCGGAATATTTATTTTGGCCCGCTACAGGGGGCAGCGGCACGGCGCCTGGTTCACGCTGGACCCAAAAGCACCGTGTCAAAGGTCATGTGAGCAGTACGCAGGCACGTTTCTTCGGTCGTCTTTAGCGCTCATCTCCCTCACCGTATGTCTCAGTGTGTGTGTGTGTGTGTGTGTGTGTGTGTGTGTGTGTGTGTGTGTGTGTGTCACTGTTTAGACACCAGTGGTAAATATGTGCTATGGAGTATTTATAATATAGTGAATGGATGTTGCAATTAAAACACCAGGGACAGGCAGCAGGAAACTACATGAGCTAATTTATGCAAATCAGATCATGTATATCCCTTATCTAATTGATATGGTTTACGGTAAGATTGTGTCCAAATTCATTCACTCGTTCATTCAACAGAAGTTGAAGTCAAGTACACGGTGTCCTTCACATATTTAGAAGCGTGTGTCTTGAGGTACAAGAAGGTTTATAACCCCCTGTCTTAAAATAGCTGAGCACTGCAGAGCTGGTTCACAAAATCTCAAAAACGTGCTCATGTTGTCAAAACCTGAGAGAAGATCAGATTAAAGAAGACGGGCAAAAAAAAGTCTCTTTTATGCGGCTCAGTTGAGGAACATGACAGACCCTGTGAGCAAGTTTGACAACTGGACTAAACATTCAAGGACCAGAACTTTATAACGCCAACTTTGAAGAATCAAATCAAAAACACACACACACACACACACACACACACACACTAAGAGCTTACAGCGTCTGCTCTCAGTTTGTCTGCTCTTAGTGGGGCTTTCGGGCCGAGGAAGGGGCGTCCCACTGCAGATACAAACACACGTCTGTTCCACATGAAGCTCATTGGCACTGGGCCTCGTTCTCCTTCATGATAAAAGTGTGTGTTATCTGTGATGAGAAGACACTCAGCATAATTGCCCTTCATACGTTGCAGTTGCTGCAAGTGTTGCTCATGATGTTCACGTGGTTGGTGCAGAGTGCGGTTGACCCTAATTGGTGCGAGCGACCCTTGATGGGCACGATTACAGGGGTCTTCTCCCAAATGAACCGCCGTATGAAGATGCAACTTGTTTCTTAAATATAAGAAGCATATTCATTAAGCAGCTCGCTGCTCATTAGCATTTTCACGAATCTCCTGATGCGCAGTAAACAACATTTCCTCTTGACTTCTCCCGATTTCCTGGATGTGTTCCACTTCTTGCGGAGTTTTTCTCTGCAGGGAGACGTGCACCGACACGTGCACTTTGCACTCTGTTCCTCACCTGTAGTACTCCGCGTTGGCGGTCTGATCGGCGACGGCGGCCAGGTCCACTTTGGCCTCCCCCCAGTCGGGCAGGCCCAGCAGCTGTTTGATCACGTTGTCGGCCATCTGCTGCATGAACTGCAGCGTCTGCACGTAGTCGCCCCGCGTGGCGAAGATCTCGTCCAGCCGGGCGAGGTGCTGGTGCAGGCCGCTCCTCATGCTGCCCATGGTTCCCGTCACCTGTGGGGCGGCAGAAGGGAGGAGGGACGAGAGAAAAGCTAATGAACTGAAACAATTTATGAGGCAAAATAAAGTCATGGATAAGTTAAATGTGGTGGTTAAAGTGGTGGTTGAGCTCCATTCAGGTAACAGTAACGCACGGCTTTGTGAAACCGACAGGAGAAAAACATGCAGGCTTTTTATCCTCCACTTTTCTACTAAAATAAAAATACATTGATAGATTTCTCCGTCAATAGACTTCGACTTTGGTCGCCTTTACCAGCCCGAGAAAGTTTGCCAGTAGTGGCCAAAGGTGAGATTATCCCGAACATGAGGCCGGTCTGTGCAGCAGAGCAGAGGGAGAGGAGGGGGGGAGGGAGGCCCGGAGGGTGGGGGCTGGGGGGCTTGAGGGTGCTGGTAGAGAGCCCATTTTAAGTGAACATTTTAGCTTGGACATCAGCCAAATCCAGGGAGCGCAAAGGTGAAAGAGTTGTTCAAGTCGACGAAGCCACCTAATCATCCAGCAACTCACTCTCCATTCCTCGAGGGGGGAGTGTGATCCTCTGAGACAAACAAACGTGATACAACAGATTGACTCGCACACACACACACACACACATCACAACTCCACTTCATCGGCCAAGCGCCGCAAAACCACGTGATCCGTGGCCAGAGTCCCCATTCAGACCCTCCCCGTTCCCTTGGCTTTAAGTACTCCTCACTTTGCTTGAAGGGGGCAGTTGTTGACAGGGGAATGGCGTTCACAGAGACATCCCGCTATTTGATCATTAAAAAGGGGGCAATAAACGCTTCCTTTCAGCTCCGGCTACTTGGCATTCACAGGAGAGAAAGAACTCATATTGTCGCCGCGTTTGTCCGGCAGAGGATTTGCTGGAGCCGAGGCGGGGGGGGGCGGGGGGTCCGCATTCCGAGGCCGAGTCAAACCCGGACGGCTGCGAACGAGGACGAAAACTATCGCTGGTATTTAGCATTAACTGCTGAGATCGAGGAGACCCGATTCCCGGTCCCCTGAGCATTCATCTCCCTCCGATGTTCCAACACGAAGCAATTTGCAGCCGAGCGCGTTTTGGCGCAGCGCGATGTTACTGCGGGATCGTCATTTGGACCCGGCTGAGCACACCGAACGAAAGGGAAGAACAAAAACAAAAAGGAGGTGGCAATAGATGACACAGTCGAAGCAAAAGAGAAGCGAAAGAAATGGAAAAAGCCAAACATCAAATGCAGAGTTAAGCTTGAGGAAAGGGAATCAACGAGACTCCCTTCCACTTTTTTTTCCCCCCCCAGTAATCCTCCCATAATCACTGGATAAATGGGAGCATCTGTGAAAGTAAAACAAAAGGTTAAGATGCAGGATGAACCCTTTATTTATTTATTTTTAACCTTCTCCAACCCGTCTCTGCTCGACAGCGAAGAGGCTTTTCTTCAATTAAAATCGAACGCGGGAGCTGGAGCGTGAAATGGAACACGGGTCTGAACTCCGCGGTGCTCGGCCTACGCAAAGATGGAGACCGGATCTTCGCCCCCCGCCCGCCCGCCCGCCCCCCCCCCCCCCCCCCGGGTAACGACGCCGAGCAGAAAACAAACATATATTCTTCCCTTCCTGCCTCCTCTCTTTCCTCTCAGATGCTCGATGACCACGGAGGTTTCAAAGAGGGGAGGGAAGCCGCTTCCCCGAGAAAACACACTCCCCGCTTCGTTGGTTTTCGCGTCCATTAAAATAAAACATCACCAGCCTGCTGTGGAAATATGGATGCTTGCAATTTACGTAGTGGGCCGAGTGCCAGGGGCGACCGAACCAGACACGGGGCCCCGGTTCCGCTGGCGGGCCAAAACAAGCCCATCTCCAAACAATGGGGTTTATTATCAGCGTGGCTAAACTCCCCAAATGTCAGTCCCATTACAGCGGGAATAAAGCAGGCCCCCGTCGGCCGGTCTCCAGATATCTTTAACCGCCTCGCATCCGTTTTAAAAGCGTCTCCGAATCGCGCCGCTCTCGGTGTGAAAGCGCTTTTGTCAAATTGACACTCTGGCCGAGAGGGACGGGGCTTCCTCCCCCCCCCCGTGTGCATGAAACAACGTCATATGCACAAAGTCCAGACCGTCACTAATCAAGGGCTCAGAGAAAGCAACGGCATCTGGTGACAAAGCGTCAAACCTCCTTTTTCTCTCCTCTCTTATGAACTCTCGTCTTTAGAAGCAAACTCGCTTCTAAACTCCTCTCCGAAAAGGCGCTTAAAAAGCCATTTGTGTGGGCCAGAGGGCAGCCGGGCCGCCATTGTCGACGATTTCAATGCAGATCTCAATCCCGACTCTGCTGCCCCCCCCCCCCCCCCCCCACCTCCCATCAAACGGCTTTGTCTCCGAGGGGGCCAATGGTTGATTAGGTGGGGGGAGACTGGGAACTGTGTGTGGCACACTGGGCTCTTTGTCCACACTTCGAGAACTGCACTCCTTTAACAGTCTATAGCGGCGTGCCATGAACTCACTCATGCACACACACACACACACACACGGGTTGAACGTGGAAATTAAAGTGCTGAAGAAGAACAAGAGGGGGGGGGGACAAGGAGCGGACGATTCAAGACAATCTACGTGAATCCAACGGCGCCACGAGAGGACGGATCCCAAACCGGCCATCTAAAGCAGCGGCGCCCGTCATCACAGAGCTTTTGGACACGCTTCCGGTGTGAACCATTTGTACGGCGAGTCGATCAGAGCCAGAAGGGGGGGGGGCCGAGAGCGACTCGCCGTTGCGATCCGAGGTCGCGTTGCCTTTTATCGTCAGTGGAAAAAGCACCGACGCGGGGCTGCAGGGGTTTTTTTTATGGCCCGAGGCCGCGCTGAGTCACCGCACTAAGTGGTTCGCATGCCACAACATTAATCTCCGTTAACACAGATGGAGACTTAATCCCTGCTCTTCGACAGCAAGTCTCCCGCGGGCCTCGGGCCGGCTGACGTGTACCAGCGCTGCGCTGCGTGGACCCGACACGAGGCGATTCAAAAGGGCTGCGCATGAAACCATTAAAAACCATCAAGACATAAGGCAAACGGAGATTTAAAAACCATTAAGAACATTGACATACGGACATTAAAACAACACAAGAGCACAAAATAGCTAATACGAAATAAGGTAAATTGCAGTAATGTAGGAAATGTCTGATTTGTGACTGAAGTTCTTTTTAATTCCCAGTGTTTGAAATGTTGGACTGTTTTTTTTCGGTTAGAATCCAGGTTCTGACGTTCCTTCAGGTCGAGTCTCAAACACGTGCACCTATGGCATTTCATTATTTCTGCAGGCCGAGATCCTTAAACCGTCTTAGAATTGCGTGAACTGGGATTACTGAAAAGCTGAGCTCATGCGTTTCCAATGAGCCCAACAGCGTCCACGTTGGACTACGTTAGTGCCCACGGTGACCATTTCAAACTGTTGACATCATTCTACAAGATGACTTACGGTGGACCTTTAGGATAAATCACAACCTTCAAAACCACAAACTAGAGACCTCGGGATGGTCATAAAAGGGTTTGATTTTACATGTAAACTGAAAGACAACAAAGTGCTTTAATGGGAGATTGTTGAATTTGAGCGTCACAGGCATTAATTGGGCTTTCCTCCTGTGTGTGTGTGTGTGTGTGTGTGTGTGTGTGTGTGTGTGTGTGTGTGTGTGTGTGTGTGTGTGTGAGAGAATAAAAACATCACAAAGCAGCTCTTTGGAAGCCTTTCCCTCATAGCTGTTTGTTTCCGGCTGGACGGGCTCCTCGTCTCTGAACCGAACCGGTGTTCCACCTACCAGACTGTCCACACCGCCCAGCGTGTGATTGGCGTTGTACAGGGAGTAGGTCAGCTGGTACACGCCGTCATTGGTCTCGCTGTTGCCGTAGAAACCCACACCCACCGCGATGCTGCAGAGAGAGGAGGAGGAGGAATGGAGGCACAGGTAAGTGGTGTACCTTTTAGAGAGATATGTACACATTACCTACAAGGACTCGAGCACACTTCAGTCATTTACTTTTCATTCTGGTGTTTGGCTTTTATGCAGCATTTTTCTCCATCAACTCTTGACTTTTAACATGAACAGGAAGAAGAAGAAAAATTAGGCTCTGTGGCCCGGTCCCTGCGATGAGATGGCGAGTAATATCTAATTGTCTAAACGGAGTGATTGGCAGTGGATTAGAAAAGCTGCGGCGTGTGTGAGCATGTGACTCGTGGGAGCAGCTTGGAGACACGTAACCAATCAGTGGAAGGGATCAGCCTTGATTCCTTCGGAGTAGGTGCTTCTTCCTTTGAATGTGTCCGTGCTGCACCACCATGTTCATCCCCATGTGACTTTCCGTTTTTACTCTTTGTGCACATCTTCCCGAGATGTTAAAAGATTAGCGCCTGAAACCTGGAGTCTGTGTGCCAAGTCTACTGCAGACGGTGAAGGGATCTTGACAGCAGCGGGAAACCGTTTGTGTTTCAGTCTTCATTTCTGTAAACAACCCTCTTTGAACTAGAAATTATGCAATACAGGTTTTTGACATGTGTGCATAATCTCAAACGGCTTCACTCATCCAAGGATTTCATTTGTTCAGCTGGAGCATGAAGCACCAACCGAATAACCATCAACCCGCACTCCTAAAGAGTCTCTTCGGGGCTTCTTTTCTTCCCCCGAAGCGCTGTGGCATTGTACCGCTGCATGATGGGATTTCAGAACAACCACAAAATCGTTCTCGACAAACCCACCCACCCCCCCCCCCGCCGCCGCCGCCCCAGTTAGACGTAGACTTTAAAACGCCTCTCGATGAGAACAAACTGGATTTATAGCTCCTATAGTCCCCAGCTTGAAATTAAAAACCACGCGTGCTGACTTTAGGGGAAATGATGAGCCCTTCATGGAATTTAAGCATGGCAGACCGGAGCTGAAGCACTCAGGAGGTGACCGGGACAACACCTCGGCTCACATATACCCTGGAGACAGGAGCACTGACTCACTGACTTATTAAAGATAATCATTTTTTAAAAATAATTTATTGTAATAAATAGCAAAGGGACAACTCAAGAGCCGTCCACCCAACGCTGTGACCCTTTACCTGATCACCTGGTTAGTACCAACCCCATGCAGGTAGACACCCCCCCCCCTCCCCGCTCGCTCGGCAGGTTCTAACACACACGCAGAAGATCCATTTACAGGCAGAATATGCATGAACCACCCGATCCCCCAAAACATCATTTTGGAGAGAGACAGCAATTGAAGGGTGCAGACCGAGGGCAAAGAGACGGAGCGGCGGTGGACAAACAAAACACGACAGGAAAGAAAGAGCAGCAAACATACAGGAGAAGAAGGGCCTCCCTCCATGTAATGATGAGCACTGCAACATTTTCTTTGTTGGTTGGGCTTTTTTTTCCCCCCCCAACAAAACTACAAAAAGAAGACGCACCACAGGAGTTTCTCTCCTTTCATCTCGTTGTGTCTGAACACAACGTAACGCATCGTATTGGGTGAAAAGTAGCTGGGAGAAGTGTGCAAATACTTTAATGGTATAGTCTAATTATTTTAGAAAACTGTGCAAAGAAAAAGAATAAGTCTCCTCCTCTGCTCCTTCCAGGGCTGCTGAATATCTACGGTCTGATTCAAAGGGAAGTAGACATTCCATGCACTGAGCAAAAATATAAACTGTCATGTTGATAAATGAGGAAGTGGATAGACGACATTGAGGGGAATTCAGAGAAGGGACCAAGAGCTTCAGCCTGCAGCAGGAAGATTTTTGACCTAAAATGGCAGCTGACATGACAGAAATAGACATTCTATCTTTTTCCTCTGTCTTCTCGAGGTCTCATCATGGGCAAACCACCACCCCCAAAAAATAAATAAGCAATACAAATTGCACACTCTGAGCACAGCTCCACTTTTAAACCTACAGATGCCCACAATTTTAGGCCTTCACACATAGTAAGTCATCAAAAATACATGACAAAAAGGGAAACGAGGGCTTTAAAGCAACGCTGTTCGGGATCCAATGGAGAGGAGCGATATCATGAAGAAGAGCGTTCGTGAGTCATCGCCATCACAAAGGTCGAGGGACCAAACGGGCCGACCCAGATAACACCTCCGTGCCGGCGCCGTGGTTCGGGGTTTGTCCATCTGCTGGAAGGAAAATCACAAATGTATTCTCCCCCCTCCTCCATTCTCATTTCCACTTGGCATCGGACACCTATCGCATGCAAATTAACCCTTCGAGTGCCCTGGAAAGGAGACTTCCCAAGGTTCCAGCTAAAGGAGCAGGACCTCCTGCTGCCTCAGATTCCTTCATCGAGTCATTGCTGGATCATACAAATGCAAAACCTAATAAAAGTCTTCCAAATGATGTCACAAGACACAGCAATATGTTGACCCGACCTCATAGTATAGTGCAATAAACTATCAATGAAAAGAGGATCCGTGGCCTAGTTACGGTCCAGATGTGTCCTCAGCGTGTGCACCGTCACAGCTGAGTGACAGTGGTAGTTAGGATGGACAGCCAATCAGCTTCTTTTTTTTTCTTTCAGTATCTAACGTAAAACCGTTTTATAGAGGAGAATTCTTGAAGATTTTGGTTTAAAATCAAATCAAGCACCCAGGACCGGGTGGGAACAGAAGCCCACTGCAACCGCAGACTGAACGTGTCACATGATTAGTGCTTTGGTGCCATTTTTCACGGGTGTAATTTTAAAAAGGTTATTTGACCGGCATTTAGCTCCGCGGCGAGGGTGGTGATTACTTTGAATGTTTCTATGAATACACAATCATCTCATCATCATGTGCCCCCCCCCCCCCCCACCGGGTTCCACAAAAGGAGACAGCGGTTGGCCCACAGGTGGCACATGACCCGCGCGCATCAGCATGCACAGCGGGCGGGCGCGCGCGGGGGGGGGGGGGGGGCCTCCCGTTAAACAATTAACCTTCTCTGGACGTACCATAACGCTCGAGGGCTCAATTGAATTAAGCCCACTGCTGGTTGCTAAACGGGGGCTGTCACACGGTCGGGAAGAACATCCACCCTGCTGGTCACAAATTCAATTTCCGTCCTGTGAGCGAAGCGCCGACTGCGTTGCTTTACATGTCTTTTTTGTACCTCTAAACGGACCGAATTAATTAATCTTTGCCCCCCGACGGTCTGGAACAGCGAATAAAAGTTTGTCTGGGGCATCACGGGTTGATCTGCCGTTTGCTTGAGACGGCGGCGGAGTGGAAAATGTCGGATCCAAATAGAAGTAATGAACTGCCGCGGGCTGTCTGCGCACCAGCTAACAGCTATAACACTGATATTATTCATCTCTAAATCACGCCGGGTCAGAGGTCATCCTTCAAAACACAGGAGCATTTCTCCTCCAAAAAGCGTCTCATTTAAATCCTTTGAGTAGTCTGTTGAACAATTCGCACATCATCATACAATAGACTAGATACTGCTTTAAATGAATACTTTATTTGGGTTTTGTGATGGCGACGACAGATCTGTGCCAACGGGACAAATGAGTGTGCAAACTGTTGTCGCCGTTAGCAACGCGTGACCCGTTTTCCATTATCGGCGGCGCTGCATTTTCCTGCCAGTGGTGTGAAACAGACGTTTTCCATAGAGGCAAAATAAAAGAGGATGATGGAGATGGAGGGGAAATTGGTTCTTTAAGTATTGTAACAGTTTAAAATAAAGTCCATTATCATTTCTGAACTGTACTTAGTTACAAGGCCTCAATGATATTTATACCAAAACTGTATATATTATGGATTTAAAGAAAGGTGTGTATATCACCCTTGTAATATTTCAGATGAATTAACAGGCTGCTGTGAGTTTCTCAACATGTTTACTATACAGCTTATAAGCTTCATGCCATGGTTTGCGTTGCATCGAGGGGATACGATTTGCACGCCAGTTGTCTGTCACACTGTCTGCAGAATATTCACAATACGCCCACATCAGTACGGCTTCTACCACACCGTTCGCCTCTGCTTCCTATAAGGGACACTATTGTGTGAGTAAAACACTGAAATGAGTGTGCTGAATATCAAAAGCGCCCACTCGGTTTTGAATTTTATGTTTTTTTTTTAATTCTTGATAGAAAGGCTCAAAGTTAGACAGACACAAAATATGTCATGGGACTTGTATGGGGACCCCGGAAGACCTCAGCAGAGCGTGTGTGTGTGTGTGTGTGTGTGACTTCTCGCCTCCACCATCTCTCACCATGTGATGAGGCCGGCGGCGACAGCGGACCAGGTGACGCAGCAGGAGCCGGGCTTCTTGCTCTCCTCCTCCTCGTCGTCACTCTGGCAGCAGCACAAGCAGCTCAGGTAGACGGCCAGGCAGAGCAGGTTGAGGCCGAGGCCGGCGGCCGCCACGCAGCCCAGGAATATGAGGGACTACGGGGGGGGGGGGAGAGGGAGGGAAGAGAGATTATTGAATGACTCAAGCGGAGAGTAGGGGGGGTGGGGGGGGGTCACCTATGACTAACGCTCCCCGGCCCT
Source organism: Pungitius pungitius (assembly GCF_949316345.1). Lineage (NCBI taxonomy): Eukaryota > Metazoa > Chordata > Actinopteri > Perciformes > Gasterosteidae > Pungitius > Pungitius pungitius. The sequence continues at coordinate 13,483,571 of NC_084920.1, forward strand.
GAACCAACCAAGATCATTCACGGGTTTTACATAAGCGGGGCAGGTTAAAGGGTGAGGCCCCCCCCCCCCCCCCCCAGTCTCCTCTGCTGGACAGGTCACGCAGCACATGGAAATCACAAGTGATCTGAATGTGCGTCATGTGATAATTGGATTAGATTCCCACTTCCCCTACTGAGGAACCAGAACGCAGTCGGGTGTCTAATCAGAAGAGCACTGTGACGCACACGTGTGGTAGTTAGGAATGTATGTAAAGATGTGCGCGGCAGTTATGTTCGCCGACACAAATAGTGTGCACGTTTGATCAAATGAAGGTAAATGTGAGATACTGCATGCGGCGTTCGAAAGAAGATCCTTCGCCCCAGTCTGCTCGGATGTAATGGCGAGAGAAATATGTGGCACTTTTGCAAAGGTTTTAAAGCCTCGGTGGTGAGACGAGAGGGGGCGGTACCCCCAGAGGAGTCAGAGGGTCACAGCTATTTCAAACTCAACGTTAAAGGTCTAATAAGAGCAGCTGGGTTCTTGTTATCCTCCCCGTCTCAGTCCTCCTTCAGCCCCCATCCCACCTTCTGCCAGAGTGGCCCAAACGCCTCACAGGAATCTCTGCATCCATCCGTGAGCAGATGGGTTTATTGAAGCTCGGTCCCTCCCCCCCCCCCCCCCCCCCCTTGACTCTTCCTTTTTTTTGTTGTTGTTGTTTATCTGAAATCTTTTTAATGCTGAGCCATCTGTTTTCACGCGGTGATGTGTGAGATGGAAATCCCAAACGGAGAGGGTATATGTCAGCGATGGCCAGGGGAGAGGCAGGTAAATCGCCAATTTACTAATCCAAAAAACAGCTGTTTATCTTTGCTGATGGAAAGACAAATAGATTTATGTAGACGTCATTAACGCGGGCGCGCTCGTTTTGAACCTCTGGCTCCATCTGTTGGGGCGCGGCGCCTCATCTTGGTCCCATTTCACGGCTACGCGCCGTCCACGTAGACGGCCCACACAAATAATTTTTTTTTTTTAAATAGGATTGATCTCCGAAGGCGGGACAAAGAGGCGCCCCATGCGTCGTCCTGAAGGTGGGTTCGAGGTTCGGGGTGAAACCAAACTGGGTGTAAATGAGGTGGTGACACGTTAAGTGACACTCGGGTGGATAATGGAGACACAGATTGTTTGACAGAGGAGAAAGGGGGAGGGGAAACGCGCAAGACACCGGGCCCCTCGCACGGTATCGCCACGGCGATGCGCGGGCCGGGCACGGAGGACGAGTGAGAGGGCGAATCATCAGAGCCCATTTGAATCAATGCCAGGCCTCCGTCTTGTGATTCCTCTGCAGCCGGGCAATGCCGAGAATAGAGGGAATGGGGCAGAAAGGGTGGGGCGAGGGGGGGGGGGCAGGACCTGGCTGGGGCCTCTACACGGATAACAAGGAGCCAACTTTGCTCCGTCGTTTTCACTTTCAGGGTGTTTGAGCCTCAGGACCCGCTGAAAACCCCTTTTAGATTTTTTAGAGTTGTTATCGTAGAAGTGTTATCCGACTGCAATTGCACTAATTAGCATAGGAATTTGTTAATCCACCCTAATCTAGAGTTTTTGTGAGATTATTGTGACCTGTGACCACCACATTAGAATCAGCATCAGTTCCTTCTTGAGTACAAGCTGAATCTCTCTCTCTCTTTCTCTCTCTCCCCCTCAGTAGGAGGCAGAGAAGTAATGGCTCCTGAATTATGTAGCAGCCATTCAGTGAGAGACACGGCACATCCCCATCCTTATACATTCACTTCACAACTTTCCATTTAGTTACAACAAAAAAAAACAAGTGGAATGTGCACACATTCGCTCTCTGCTAAAACAAATATCAACTTGGCAGCTTGGACCACTTTACTGCTTCCTCAATTAGTTCTAAATAGTCTCCTTTAAAAAAGCGGACTCACTATTTTTAACACCCTTATTTACTCGTTCTTTGCTCGAGGCGAGGGCGGAGGCGATGACACGAGGAAAGGAAGGAAGGAAGGAAGGAAGCTCTAGATGAGCGGAGTGGCGATCCCTGAGAAGAGGATGTGGAGGGGAGGAGAAGCTGAGGAGGAGAAAAAGAAAAGAAAAAAGAAGCAGGAGCTAAGCAAAAACAATGAGGAGGCCAGTTGGGAACGAGAGAGCGAGGGCACACGATAGAATGCTTAACAAAGGGGGGGGGGGGGGGCAGAGACACAGCTACCTCATCCACATGGCTGCCTCAGACGCACTCTTCATCACTCAGCGCACGGCCTAGTTCCTCTCCTATTGTAGATAGCTCCCCCCGAGGCTGGAACGTTGCATAAGACCCCCCCCCCCCCCTCCCACAAAATTGAACAAACCTACGAATCTCACTGCCGAATCTGCAGATATAAAGAACAATGTGCCATACGCTCTGCCCGAAAGGATGACCTTTAATTGCTAATAAAAACAAAGCTGCCAGCTCATGAAGTACATCCAATGTAATCCAATTAAAGCTCAATATTATTCAACTCACTGCGTGTCCCATCTGTTGTTTCGTCCATTAAATCTATAATTCTTTTGTATGAAAAGAGAATCAGTACTGAAAAAAGCCAATCCAAATGTGTTATAAATAGGCAATCAAGCTTCTGTTAAGTTCTGTTCAGTAATTGATTCATCTACCAAAGCCCTGTAGTCCAGGTATCCATATTTAATGGCTCCACATCGAGCCAGTGTTCAGTTTGCAGACTCCGGGAGGAGGATCCTGCTCCCAATGCACCGCCTCAATCTAACCTGAGCCAACGAAAGAATGACTCTTTGTTTTAGGTGATTAGAAAGTAATAAAAAAAAAAAAAAAGGTTATGAACATATTATCATATTGCTATGAATAGATTCCACGAAATGCTACTCACTAGTTGTCGAGGGACTCGCCAGTTCTCAGAAGGAAGAATTATCAAATTTTCACCCACAAAAGCCGACCTGAATGAATACCTTTGGACGAGCACTCTGCTGTTATTTAAAAGGTGCTTCAGTGGAGCCGAATGGAACCAACAGAAAGCACAAGAGGAGTCCAAGTGTTGTCTTTTCCTCACGCCGACTATCTATTTTTTATAAACACGTAGTGACCATAATTTATAGATGGAGCTGGAAAGCTCCTGCATCGACATTACCAAACTGTCTTCATGAATTGGTGGGAGTAGGGGGGCAGTGGGGGGGGGGGGGGGGGTTCCCCTTTGCAGAGCAAAAGCATTCCTTTTAAGAAGTCTTATGACGTCTGACACTTCCTCCTATGAGCGCCATCCAGGGCTGCGTTCCACGGCAAGGAATACCTTAAGAAGTGGCATCATGTCTATGAAGAATCCCCTCCCCCCCTCCCCGAAAGATCAATGGAGCGGTTTGACTCAATGTCTTCCTCCATGCTGCTGCCTGTCGCACTCTGACATACAGGGGAGCGCCCCCCCCCCCCCGGGGCTCTTTACGGCAGAGTGCGCAGGGCCGGGCCTGCCCATGTTCACAGCCGGGACGCCATTAAGTCCCAGCAAAAGCGCCCCATGGGTTATGGATGACAGGAGGAAGGAGGGGGGGAGGGGGGGGGGGGGGGGTGAGGGTGAGGTGTTCCGCTGCTCAATTTGTCTTCCAAATAACTCTGTGGGGGGGGGTGCTCTTTACAGGGACACCTTTGGGTGCACGGTGAAGCGGAACATCTCCCTTTGTCCTCGACACCTACTGCGCCTCCTCCATTCCGGGGGGGGGGGGGGGGGGGCAGATGTCGTAATTTGGATTTTCTGCACCCCCAACAACAGAAGCAAAGCCAACCCCCCACCCCCCCCCCCCGCTTCCTGAGAAGAGCACACTTCCATTGTTGTCTCTGCTGGAGGGGAATGTGGCTGCGGGAATCCGATTGTCCCAGATTGCTTCTTCACGTCCACGACACTGTCACACGGGGCAAGAGCAGAAGACCCCCCCCCCCAAAAGAACTTGGGACGAGAAGCTCGGAGATCAAGGCGGACGGATTCCAGATTCATTTCCTCGATACCTTTCCAATGCAATCAGAGCCGTTGTGGGAGAACAAAAACTGGAATTGTTTTGAGAGCCTCGGCATAATTTCCCCCCCATTTTCAATCGCACAAAAATAAACACAGCGAACGCGTCCGGTTTTCAAAACTGGCTGTGATCAGAGAAAGGGCTTCGTGTGACGGTGGGCTGAGACAACGTTGGGCGTCCCTTGGAGGATGTTATCGGTTTTCTAAAAGCAGTAAAAACACACGTTTTGCCCTCATGACCTCACGCGAATCCGCTCAGTTCCACGCGCAGTTCGCAAGGCCTTTAAAGTGCATTAAACTGAAATTGCTGAGCCTCCAAAGCCGTCCCCTCGATAAAGTGACGTGAAGACAAACACGATAAACCTCGAACCTCAAAGCAATAACGTTCCTGGACGATTGCATCAAACACGGGTTGATGTTGGGCAAGATATTCTTCAAAGACCAAGCGGGAAGTGAGAATCCAACGAGCGGAAGTAGATCGTTCATCGCAGGACGGCACCGACGTGCCCCTGAATTCTTCTCGCATAAGAACTGAATGTTGAAATAACCACGTATCAGATGATGTGCGTTTTACCAAAAAAACACCAAAACATTGACTGAGAGAGGAACGTGCGAAACTGCTGACTCATCTGTGGTTCGAGGACTCAGCGCCGCTCCACAAGCCGCTGTGACGGTTTTGGGAAAAAATTGGGCACAAACTTGTTTGGTTTACCAAGCAGGAAATGGGACGGGAAGTCAGCTGGATTAGGACCTGCTGACCGACACATGACGTCTGGCTCTCCGCACGCACACACACACGGGTATATTAGAAAAAAATAGGCCCCTGTCCTATTTTAGGATGAACCATCGCAGTTTTTGCCCTGGTTCCGTCCTCCAGGCCTCAGGACAGGATGACTGGGAGCGGAGGGATACACGGAACACCTCAGAGCGACCTGGCAGAGGAGATCAGCATCTATCTCAGGAGCTTGCGGATGCTTAACCACGCCGAGGCGTCACCCTCCTTCGGGAGAGGTCAGAAAAGGCCTGAGAGTGCTTAAAACAAAAGGGCCTCTCCAGTGTGTAACGGAGTTCCTAAACAACAATGACCTACTGTAAGTCGCCGCAACCACACTGGACCTTTTACTCTGCACTTCCAGATGATATTCTCCAAAACGTGTGTGTGTGTGTGTGTGTGTGTGTGTGTGTGTGATGACTAACAACAGCTTGCTTATTGTCATAGGACAGAAATTAGTGTACTCTAGTCGGGTGATTCAGACATTCCTTCACTAACAATCAGACAGAGGGAAGAAACCATCTACACACACACACACACACACACACACACACACAGAACCGTGCAAGACCTCAGCCCTTTGCATTCCATCACATGCAATGGCCCGAAGCCAGCAGAGGGGTCCACCAGGATGGCCTCCGCTACAGCCAGCCAATCACTGCTCCCCATGGACAGACTCAGCCGCTCGATGTCCTCCACCGCAGAGACAGAGGGGGGGGGAGAGACGTTGATTCAGCGGTTTGTGGACAAAAGAGCGGAGTCCCCTGTCACACTGCTCGATGAGTACGCTTCGGCATTCTTCCTTTGAACCATGTGGATCGAGCGTGAATTACTACCACGGCGTCTCGATACTTCACTATACCACACACACACACACACACACATACACACACACACACACACACACACACACACACACACACACATTCCCACGGTCTTCTTCAGCGGATCATCACGGCCGCTGCAGCAGTCGACCAAGGCGGTGGCGGCGATCAGAAGGAAGTCTGACAAACCCGGACCCGGGGGGGGGTGGGGGGACGTAGTGCCATGAGTTGCATTGCATTGGCTTGGAAAATGGTGTCGTTAGCTTTGGTGCTCTGCGGCAAATTGTTCCAATGAATGAGCGTGAAGGACCTGACCTACATCTGTAGAAGAAAAGACAAAAAAACAAACGAGGCGGGCTGCTGTTTGGGACGATGGTGGGTTCCAACCAGTGAAGCAGCAAAAGCCCATGGACTGTTTAGATATATATATATATATATATATAACATCCCCATAACTAGTTATTCTTCTGTCTGTCACTTCTTGAAATAATTCACTTCCACATCTTCATGAGGCCTTTCTCCGACCCCCCGCGCCCCTCCTGAAAGGCCGCTGCAATGAACTTAAAATGTCACCATCTCTCGGCCCACGTGCACCGACAGGAGCTGTGGCACTGAAAGATGGAACATTGAAATCATAAATCATTCACAGTATTTGACATGTGGGCACAAGCGGCTCATTAGTCACCGACTTCCAGGCTGTCACTGCGCCTGGAGCCCAGAGGGGACCGACTCTGACCTCCCCATGGAGAGGAGGAGGAGGGGGGGGGTCAACACTTTGCCTCCTGATCCACTCGCTGTCTTCCCCAAGGGACGCAGACTTATTAGATGGCTCCAAATGAATAATGAATGGAAAACGTAAGCAGGTCCGATTGAGAACAGTGGCATCTAGTTAATTTTTTTTTAGAATGAGCACTAAACACCCAGAATACTTTGTGCTGGTGTTGCTTGGTCCTCTCGTGGATGCGGCTCCTAATAGACACGAGGGGCCACTTGCTCCATCAACAGTGCACACAATGAGACGTGCGTGGAGGAGAGGAGCCACGTACACGGCGCAAACACGTCGCTCGTGGGGTTTCACGCGCACGCACTATTTCGGGGGTCCTTCGTCCGCCGTGACTGACCTGCTGGTAGTTCTCCTCCTCGGGCTGGAAGCTGCTGTCGACGGGCTGCAGCCTCAGGTTGACGTGGGGGAAATTGTGAAGCCAGTAAGTCCACCAGGGAGCAATGTAATCCACCCGAGCCGAAGACATGCCGCCGCCCCCCCACCCCCCCACGAGAAAGCGTTTAAAAACAAAACTTCTGCCGCGACCTGGACGAGCGGACCGTGGAGGTCTGAACCCCTCGTCTCGTGTCAGACAAAGGCGCTGATTGAAAGCATGCTCGCGCGTGGGGGGGGGGGAGAAGACACCCTCAGCCGCGCGCGAGAGACGCCGTGGAAGAAGTCGCGCGGAGTCGACACCGTTGTTGCAAAGTAAAAATCCAACGGGTATATATGTTGATTTTTTTTTTACACGGAGAAAGAAATAGTCACAGTGCGCGTCCTTGCGTGGACCAGCGAGCTCCTCTCCGAGCGGACAGCTGCTCCAGACTCTCCAGACAGTCACCGGCGGGGACGCGCACCGAGACAGGACCAGAGGATAGTGCGCGGGAGCGCGCAAAGACGCCGCTTTGAGGAGTTTTATAAAAATACCGGAACATTTCTTTTGGCATGAATGTGAAACATACTCACGTAATAAATGTGCTGTGGTAGGATTTTGATCTTCACATAATGTTCATGTTTTAAGTTTTGTATCGTTAGTTGATCTGCGAAATAAGGTGATCTACTGCCACCTAGGGGTCAACTGAGAGACTTACAACGAAGACGTTTATTCATGTCCTCTCAGGGGACGTCCCTGTTTCCACCAAACGTAAAATAACTGATTAACAGACGACCGTCATTATTTTGATATAAATGTTTATAGATGTATGGAGCATTAACATCTCTGGAGACTTCGCCTGTATGTTTTAGTGTAATTATGTATTTGCACAATTTAAGCCATACAAATGGGCAGGAACATCATACACACGTCTCTTTGCAGGTGCATGTAAAACGGCAAATGGGCTTATTTGTAATATCAAAATTGATCAAAAGCATAATCAACTTAACTGAAGTAGGACTTTAAAATGATCAAGAATATTTCCTTCACTTGAAATTATTTTAAACAGATTTTTATGTAAGGAGTCTGCTGGATTTCATCCCATTAAATGCCTGGTTTTATTCATTCATCACTTAGTTTTTCTTCAAACTTGAGTAAACATTTTCTAATTTAAATGAGTACTGCATAAACCCCTTCATTCACTACTGGTGATGCAATTACGGCAACATGACCTTTCAGGCTAGACTCACACAGAACTTCCATAAAACCTCCTTGTTAGAGGAATAGAGGGCAGTTTGGTTGATGCTTAAAGCTCAGATCTGACACCTCGCAGAAAGATGTCAGACCACTTGTGACCTGTTCCAAAGAGCAGGAAAACTAAAGCCCAGAACATTAATGCAACATGGAAATTTCAGTTTGAATGACTTATCGCTCTCTCTCCAATGTTTACATTTCAATAAAGCCGACAATACAGCAAATTACGTTTTCCAATTTTTATTACAATTATCTGTACATCGCGGATTTACTTGAGCTCCTTCACAGCCAAACCTGCAAAGACAAAGACTACAGATTAGAGAATATTCACAGGAACAAAGATTCACAGCAGCAGAGACTGAGGAACTCATTTTTCTGCAGAGACTTAAAACTATATTCCTCTTGTGATTATTTCTTCCAAGTGTTCTCGGAAGCAATGCATCAATACCAAATAATGAGAATCCATTGAAAAATGAAAATGACTGTAAACATATAGGTAAAACAATCTGACCAACATATGGCTTAGCAGATCACCAAAGTCCAATGTCGCCACGTGTTTTCCTGACACAACTTTGTCTTTTCTTGTTTGTTTCACTAGAACAGCAATTTCTGAGTCAATTTGATTTAAGACTATTTTAGTCATTTCCACAAAAAAAGTTCTGTTAAGCTTTGATAACGTAGACACAGTTCAAAACACACCACGTTAATACAGGGGACGTTCTGAAATCAATAAAGTAGATATCTAGGCCTTTAGAGTCCTGGGTGTCATCTGTAACTCGACCAAAGGGTGACCCATTGGGCGACGACCAACTTTTCTGATTAATGGGGTATTCGGTTTGTCTTTATAATCAAAATTCAACATATTGGTCTTTTATAATGGTCGACTGCCCACATTTCAAAGATCAGCTGAAACAATTTGAATACAAACCGCCGTAGCAGCATTTCGGCAAGAAAACACTAAGCCAGTAGTGGACCCAAACTATAAATTTAAACAGACAACTGCTGAAGATTAACTGACCTGGTGGCAGGGACTGCTTGAGCTTCTCAGCCTTCTCCTTGTCTGCGATGACCAGTGTGTACAGGAACTTGCTGCAGCGCACCTTGAACTTTACATTGTCCTTGTTCTTCTTGATCTTTACGGCTAAAGGAAGACAGTCGATGTTAAACGATAGAAAATCTACCTTGCATAAGAACCACTAAGAGCATTTGAACGATTCCTAAAACATAAAACGCTCAAATCAGACCATTAGTGAAAGTTAACATTTTAACTCACTTAGTCATTCACAAATTGTAAATGTATTTGCTTGCATGTTAACACATTGATGCATTTACTCCAAATATATTTGAAGAAACTAGAAAGTCTACTTCCTCTGTAAGAAAGTCAATCAGGAAGAAAAAATGTGGGGTTTAAACTTAATGCTCATGTTGACAGTTTGGTTGAGAAACTGCCAGTTGTGATCCGTCAAACGCCCATCAAAGGTGTCGACAAGTGTACACATTCAGTAAATGACCTTCATTTTACAAATATTTCAGAACTGTTAACTTACACTTGGCATCCTTCCTCCTGGCTGTCAGCAGGAAATCTTTGATTTCTTCAATCTGGCGAGGCTGCGAATAAAGAGCCGAGCAGACTGTTTATTCTCGAGCAAAAAGAAAATCCACAAATTGAGAATAAACAGCGTGATGTCAGGGGACCGGTGGAACTGGAGTTTCTGCTAGAGATCGAAACCCAGCACTAGGTCCATCATTACTCTGGCAAGACTTTAAAAAGCATCACGAGCACATTAGCCTGAGATGTTTGCATATCTTGCAGATGACACAATTAGAGCATTGTCTTAACTGAAAGTCAGCTTGTGGGTGACGTTAAAGCCTCCATGTAGCCGTAACTGTTACAGCCAACAGTACAGTAGACTTTTAGCTATAGAGCATCTACCCGAACGCACTGCTAGGTAAGTCACCTACGGCAGCGCAAAGCCAAGTAACTTTCAAACCGCACCGGGACCGTGGACACGCCATTCATGGTTGGCCCAAGCTAGCGGCAGCATGCTAATGCTAATCACAACTGCTAGCCGCTCAATAAAGTGACGATATATAAATCACCACTCTCATGTAGCGTAGGGACATGTGCAAGGAAACAATATTCAACATGTCCAGGTAGGCAGACGTGGCTTTTTCCATGTTTGTTAATGAGAAATGTGTCCTTACCATGCTGCCGTTTCAGCGGACTGAAGGCTGCGGAGGGGCAAAAAAAGATGGAGTCAGTTCACGGGTTAAAACAACGGGGAGAAAAACATTGAAAAGCAAATATGTATCTCATCATCTAGCTCTTATTTGGTTGAGTGTAAATTCACAGAATCGGGTATGTGGTTAAAAGCATTAAAGCGGATGGATGATGATAGAAATTGTGATTGTGTTAATGTGCGAATGCTTCACTCACTCAGTTCGCCGGAGAGAGGATGGAAAGGGGTGGGACTTCCGGTTATGGCGGAATTTATACCATGCTACGGCAAGTACGGAGGGACAATGTTAAGAAAGAAAGCGATTTACCCTTCGTCGTTTGTTAAGTCAAATAAATATTGTGAATAAAACGTCGAACGTTAAACAGTATTTCAATAAAATAGTTGAATATAGCAATCATTTCAATCCCAGCAATGTTTGAGATATAAACTATATATGAGATCATTCTATGAGGCATGTGCCATCTCAGGCTGCTGCTTGTCAATGATTTGCTGCCGTATCACGTAATTAATTTGGGGCTTAACTGGACATAGACAGGGATCATACAGGATTTAATGCCTGTAAAGCGTGAGTACCATTTAAGTACAGGGACCAGTGGCGACTGGCCAATAGGGGGCATGGGGCTTTGCCGGGGATATTTTCTAAAATTGATTGGATTGCCCTACCTAGAACATATTCCACCAGCCGCCACTGATAGGGACCATTGCTCACCTTCCGTCTGGCGCTTTTTTTTTTTGTCCTGCAATTCATTACGTTTGTTTGTCATCGAGCTCCACCAGTGAAGCAGCAACAGGCCATGCATGGACTGTGTCTGGTTCCTCTACCTCGGCGAGTTATGATCATAAACCTCTCGTGCCCATATGGCCAAGTAAGCCGCTACAACACTACATGCAATAATTGTCGAGTGTGAACCAATCCCTCTTCACCTGCACTGAGTACTTAGGAAAGTAACTCGGCACAAAGGGAGTTCTTAATGACCATTCAAGCATTTAACTCTTCAAAAAGCGTAAAGCTCTGTGGGTATGCACGCCGTCACACCTGTGTGGTAAGCTAAACGGTACATTAAGTCAAATTCTGCCTATTTCCGCTTTTATATTTCTGCAAAGTTCCCTTGGCCCAGTGTGATAAAGTAAAATATTCATTAGACAGGTAAACCACTGAGCTGGTTTCAAAAGTCAATTAAAGCTCCTCTCATGGACGATAAAACCTATTCAGATCTGGCACCTCCAAAAAAAAAGTGTCTCTTTCACGAGCAGGCGGAGGTTAAATGAATATTTAAAGTTGTACTAAAATGCTTTAGAGATGTTATTCACTTAGCAGATGGTCGTCTCTGTCGGTTTGTCGCGATTCGACATTCCCGCGGGGAGAAGACAGAGCCGCCATACTAGTTCACTTCATTAAGCGTGTTCAACTGGTAAAAACGATTTCTTTGCCGTGTGAAAAGTACCCAACGCGTCTTATCTATCTTCTCCTTTTAGTTCCTCTCCTTTGTAACCGAGGTAAAGTGGATACCGTGAGGCTGTGAGCCCAGGGGCCCAATTTGTTCCCCCCCCCCCCCGGGCAGACTGCTGCGTTATTGGTGTTACTTTGTGACAGGTATTTCTTGTGGTTCCCAGACTAACCGTTATTCGTGGTCGCTCAAAAAAAATAAAAATAAAAAAAGAGCCAAGAGATTTGCAGAGACGCCTGTGAGACGTGCACACGCAGAGCCAAACCTGCTGACTTATGGGTTCAATTATCTTTTTCCAGTCAAGACGGATAAATCCAAACGGTGCCAGAGTAATGAGCCTTTAAGTGGTTCACACTGAAGGAATTCCCATCTTTTATTCCCACTTCTTGACATGAAATAATTTAACATATATATATACAGTATATATATATATATATATATACTGCGTCTGCAACAGTGGAGCACATTTAATGGGCCGTGCTGCCTTGTGAAACCCATTTCTGCTCGATGGGTGTCAGCTTCCTTTCCCTTTCCTTTTCGCTTTCTGAGTCCCAGGCACAAGTACAAGAAAATGGCAACGCACCCTCTGCCCCGCTGAAATACAGATCCGGTGTAGACGTTTACCCGAGGACCCGGTTCATTAACGAGCTCCATTATCCCAAGACTGTTTTCTGTATTTATTCACGTTTAAACCCCCCCCCCCCCCCACCTCTGTCAATAATTCCCACCGGGGAGCACGGCATGTTTGGTGCTTAAAGTTTGAGTGACAGCGCGGCCCATTTACCGCCGAGATCCACCTTGACACGGCATTCATTCATAAAGAACCGGAGATGCACCACATCAGTCGATTTTTTTTTTTTTTTAATCAACCTGCTGTGTCTCAGAGCCCCCCCCACCCCTCCCTCCTTCCTCCCTCCTTCCTCCCCCCTCCACCTCAATCAAGGCTGTTGCTATTGGACACGTTTCACTCAGGGCTTTAAATTTCCAGCGGCCTCTTGTCCATCACGGTGAAAGACGGAGCGCAGTCTGGTGGAGGTAATTCTCCCAGGATGCCGACGGAGGAGGAAGCACGTGGGAACGCCACGGCAGTCACGCCACTTCTCGAGGGGCAATTCATGGCTCCGTTAAAAAAAAAAAGAAAAAAAGATGCTGCATAGTTACACAGAGTTCTTTTAAGGTTAACGTCACTGCTCTGGGAGTGGACTGGTGGAACTGCATGTGTTTTATTGTTATAGGATTGTAGGGACCGTTTGGAGTCTGATTCCATGGCGGATTAGCGAGGAGGTCGAGGGGCTACATCATGAAATATTGGTTTTACATAAAACCAATGAATATATTTGTTTAGTGTGCCAAGATAACAGGCAAAGCAAGGGATACTAAGGGGAAAAAATAGATCATTTGTACAGGTTCTGCAGCATAAAAGATCTTTTTATGGGTAATTAGATTCAACCATGTTTCACAGCCGGGGTTCCCTTGACCCCAGAAAGCCTTTCAGACTTTGAAAAAGATCATTTTTGAAGCAAATCTGATAAAAGGTGACGATGTAACCAGCTGATAGTGTTCTCTCGTTATGCAGTCCCCATTCTTGATTATATCTCTTTGATTAATGTTTGGGAGGGGGTGCTCGCACATTACCTCACCTGTTTGTCTCTGTGAGGCTGTATTTCAGTGTATTGGGGGGGCGTTTTTGCAATGACAACAAATGTCCGGGCTGGGTTGGAGTAGAGCTCCTCTGCAGCGGGACGATCGTTATTCAATTTGCTCGCACAGCGGCGGACGCGAGCCGTGCGCGTCGAGCCGTGCGCGTAGACGGGTACCCGGCGCGATCCTACCCGCATACACCGCCCCCCCCCCCCACCTCAACCCCGCCCCCGCCTCACAGCTGCAGTTCTGCTCCTTTGCCAGCAGAGGGCAGCAAGCACCCGCTCCAACGAGGCCCGGTGCCGCGTGTCGCCGGGGCGGGAATCAATGCGGGACGGAACACGGGCGCGTTTGCCGGGACGGAAAAAATCGACGCCGCGTGATCAGGCCCAAGCCACAAAGTCCCTGACGCCATGCTGTCTTTGGCCCCCAAAACAAACCCAGACTCCTCTTCTCGAGACAACGGAGCCCGGGTTTCATCCGCGTGTCCTTTTCCAGATGTGGACACTTCTGGGGCATTCTTATTAGTTGTGTTTGCAAGTGACGGATTCAATATGCCCAGGGCATCTGATAATTATATACTTTGTTTACTCTGCATGGAAAATTCATTGGAAGTCCTTCTGATTTTTGAATACACCTGGTATTAAAACAGTCCCCCAAAGAAACAACACTCCCTCTTTTTCTATTCCTAAATTAGTAATACAACTATTTACCCCCAGGCTGAGGAATGCTCTGGCTTTGTGACTGTGTGCCGGCTTATTAAAAAAGGCATAGCTGTGGGTTAGAAGGGGGAAAAAATGATATTGGCTTACAGATCTTTTTTTTTTTTTTTTTTTTGAAGCGCGGAGGAACGAGCCGGAGACATTGCCGTTCATAACACATCTTCTCTGCCTGCGGGGGCTTTGTGGGCGACAGCATGGGAGGCTCTACCTGAGAGCCGAGGCATGCGGCAAGTGTTGTGTTTCACCATCACAACCAGATAAATATGCATTAAAGGCAAACAAAAGACTCCGCCGAGTAGTTTATTGAGGCTTCTTTATTGGATTCACTGTGGCCGTGAAGTCGTTTTTTGAATTGCAAAGCAGTGTGAAAGCAGCGCAGAGGTGGTAGCGCGTCGTTTTTTAAGTGAAGGATTAGCCGTGGCTAAAGGATTAGCTTTACCTAAAACAAAAAAAAGTTGTTGTTCACAAGAGGGAAACCACCGGCAGTGATGATGAGGCTAATGAGTTCATGTGAAATTCAAATGGACGTCCGTGTCACGTCATTAGGAATGCGAGAGGAGAGCACTTTGAAATACCCCGCGCTGCCTCCCTAATCTCCCTGATTATGGATCGGATTGATTTGTCGAGTATTGATCCCGTTTTTTTTCTCGACCGCCTTATCGGAGGCGAACTCAAAGTACATCTGCAGACGAGGGGAGATTAATAGAGAGTCTGAGCGTTCGCTCGGACGGAATCTCAATGCCTCAACGCCAGCTCCCGCTTGTCAAGAGTTGTCGAGAAAAGTTTTTTTTTTTTTTTCCCGCGCGTTCTCGGCGAGATGTCTGAGAAGTTAAAATGTGGTGGTGGAATACAGACGAGGAAGAAGGTTGGGCCACTGTGGCGGGATGAGCCGACCTTGTTCCAGGGGTCCCGACGTGTGTCTCTCATCACGGTTTGTTCCCGCTTGTTTTTGAGTGCGGGCACTCCTTGCACTTTGCTTTTTTTTTTTGTGTGTCAGTGGCGATGTCGACGGGGTCACTCCAACCGCCAAACCCCGAAGGCTAATTAGCATCGCCGTCGTCTCTTGCAGAGCACGCCAGGGTGAAGGCGCCAACGCGTGGGCAGCACTGTGTGGTTTCTTGAGAGGGATGTCAATAGTTCATTAATAATTGGTTAACCACAGTCAGCTGTTTTGTTTTTGAATATCTGCTATGTTGCTTTGACATGGCTTCAGAAAGAAAGCCTTGATCAGATGTGTCTCTCTCTAAAGCTTTCAGAATCAATGCTTCGTCAGACTGACTTTTTATGGACTCAATCGGTGTGAAAGAGAGCAAAATGAACCTGAAACTGACATGCATATATATTTTTTTGGTTTCGTCTTTGCCACTGATGGCAAAACCCGGCAAAATATTGGTTGACATTTTATCCAAAAAGAAGTTTCAGCCTGTTGCCCATGGGTCTGAACAGAAAGACAGACTTTTCGAGAAGAAGAACACACGTAAGCGTGCCGCCTGTTCCAACGAGTCCACGCATTCATCAATCCCACCCGTTATCCCTGCGGCCAGTTCCAGCTCTGCCGCCTCGCACGCCCCGGGGGCTGACCCGCTGCCACTTGATTTATGCCGAGGCGCTTTGTGGTGCTGAATGAATGTTGCATGGACGCAGGAGACCCAAGAGCAGACGTGAAGGATGTTTCTTCGGGGGCGACAGCAAGGTCGAAAAGACCACTCGCAGAAAAGCGTTTTGAAACTTTGAATACAGTTTAACTCAAGCCCACAACATCTCTTTGAGATTCTGTTTACAATGTCCACTGAGGGAATAACTCGAGTGAGGAGTAGGGTCAGCCAGCAGAGTCGCCCCCTCCTGGCTGGTAGAAAGAACGCGACATTTTCACACCTGCTTTGCAGTTGCCGCCTTTTTTTCGATAAGGGTTGCATTTTACGGTCTGTAAAAGTCTATTTCTGTTCTTCATGTGTCCACACTGCAGACATACACGCATATGCTGATAATGTGAACGTACGGGAACAGTTCAAACAGCAGAAAACCTGGCGGTTTCGAGATTTACAGGTTAAATGTGATTAGGCATCAGCTGGAGATCATTTTTATTTAACGACGAAAAAGAACAGAATGAAAGAAGACGATCCACACTTTTTGGATCAAACACTTCTGGTACTTCCAACATCCAATATCTCAAGTATAATCACAATTTAAGCATCGTTCAAGCACAACCATTCCTGTTTCGAGGGAATCATTACATAGAGCGACGAGAGATGTGAACTCTTAACCGCTGAGCTAATTCCCTAATCTTCCTTCTTTTGGATTAGATTCTTGTCGTATTTCCCACAGAGAGTCTAATTATTCCGCATTACTGTGAGGACGTGCACTGGACTCTCTCGTAGGTTCCCTAGCAACACGATGACAACCTTTCCCAACAGTCCTGTCTGCTACATAAACAGGTTTTCTTCCTCTGGGCCGTTTCTGAGACCCTCCAGCGGGCCAGTTGGTGTCTTTACTCCAGCCAACACACACACACACACGCACATGCACTGGCGGTCTGCAGTGCCAGGGCGTCTATCGTCCCCCTCGGTCAGATTGTCACTGCCTCTGCTCCACTCTGCACCCACACTGTTGGTCTTGGCTGACTGCGGGCCTGCATCGGCCAGCTGTCGTTTTCCCGCCGTCCTGTTTGCTCACAGCGGACAGAGCCGTCGGCCCTGATGCTCACCTCTTTGCATCGAGCGGCCTCGTGTTGCATCCGACAAATGTCACAGGTTGGCGAATGTGAGTTTTCCGCCAAAGGTTCTGCTCGAGTTGGATTTTTAAAAAAGCACTTTGGAGGAGTCATGGGACTACAAAAAGATGAAGGTTTTGGTGCAACAGGAAAATTATGTGGGGAATGCAAGGAATTGCATTGACATCATTAAAAAAATACATATAAATAATTGTGAAATAATGCAGCTGAGCAATAAAGTTGAAGCATAATCGTGACCATGAACCAACCATGCGTGTAGCAGTTTGAATCCAAACCTGTCACAGGCCTCTATGACGGGACTCCACTTGCATTAAGGCCGTCGCTCCAAGTACTAACTTCTAGGGTGACATGGGCCTCCATTAGCATCCATCCATCCACCCATTGCTGGACAAAATGAGCACTTCCTTCGATCGGGATTCATTTCAACGAGTCCTGCTTCCTTCTTTTTCGTACGGTAGTCTCTCATTAGGCCTCGCGTGTCTGCTACGGTGCATGTAAGTTTATGCTTTAATTTACAAACTTTATAGTAGAATTCATCAGGGTTGTTTTACCGGATAGAGTATTGTGACGCATAAACTCATCTCCACAAGCAAAATCAACTGTTTTCATACCACCTGAATGGAGTAAGTACCTGGTAAGTGCGTGGCAGGAAAACTGACATCAGGAAATCTTATATGGTTGCTATGACTACTGTATACAAATGACCCGTTGCAGCATATAGTGGTGATGCACCACACTCCTGCCTCTCAAATGTTCGCATGCTTTTTTTTGTGCCTTTTCTTCTATTGTCGAAACGAGTATGACCGTAACGTCAATTTAATTCTCATATCTATATCTCACTGGCTGTTCTCATTACCGTTGGATCATTACTTCCACTAATACCATGTACCTTCCAGCTGCTCTTTGTTAGCCGTAATTAGGTGATGATCTGTAGCAAAACATATTACGATGGATTCTAAGGGCAATTAGTGTTATCATAGAAAGAGAGAAGTCCTTCTTCCAATGCCCTGGTTAAGCTATAAAATAGCTGCGGGGCACTTTGGGAAAATGGGGAGAGAATCTATTTTCAAATGCCAAACACAGTCCATCAGCACATGTCATTTTGTGCATCGTGAATAGTGCTGCTGCAGTCTATTGCTTTATGGAGGTATATTAAAATTTCACTTTCCATCTACTCCCTCCCTCCCTCCTTTTACCCAATCTCTCCTCTACTATACTGGTATAGATAGATGAGATATATATGATCTTCAAAACAAAATGTATCCATTTATCCATTCTGTAACCCTGCAACCACTTACTGCCGATGGAGGGACGTGAACACATAACTTTCTCGGGTAGGCGGGAGGGCGTGCGGGGCGTTTTTCCCGATTTATCTAAGGTGTCCTCGCTTAGAAATGACAAATACAACATTAACATATCTTCAGGTCTTGTCTCCTCATAGCAGGTATTAAGTAAGGATGCAGGAAAAGAGTATCACCATGACGACAAAGGCCACGTCTTTAAAGGGTGATAACTGCGTTCTTTTTTTCCATTACTGACCCACTTGAGACCTCCAGGCATTGAGCTATTTTCTCCATGGCAACACCGATGAGGTTTGACCTGCAGACACGCCTGTTAATAGTGCCAAGTGGGTATAATGGAGAGCCTTCAACTTCACTGTAAAAAGATTTCATGTTCAAATATGTAAAAGTAGAAATGCCAACATTGCTTTTTGAAAACTTGAAAAAATCTGTTTATTTGACCTCATCTGTGAAAACATCAGTGCTGAACGACACAAACGGATTAGAGGAAAGGGTTCATTTTCAGAGTAACTCAATCGTCTCACGTCGAGATTTGTGAGAGAGCTGGAGTTCACTCAAAAAGGAATTGTTCAGCTCCAGATCACGAGAAGTAAGAAGCCCTTCGGAACATAACATGCATATTTTAAACTTCAGTGGGAACCACCTGAAAGTGCAAGACAGCGATAACTCTTGATTTATCACGGAGAGCAGTAATAATGTATGAGAATAGCAACGCTGGCAAGAGAGATGAACGATAATGATATTACAAAGAAATATTTTGGATCTCTGAGGGAAATAAGTTTAATTTTACAACCACATTTAAAGGGGGAGGAGAAAGAGCAAAAATGTGCATTGATATAATATCACAATAATATCTTGTAAACACATTTCATCACTTCGCAAGAGTAACCTCAAATGTGACTGCTTTGTCTTCCTGAGAGGAAAACGTTGTGCCGATCGAAACAGATTTCAGCCAGAGACACTTCTCTTTGAAATCTGGACCGAGCTAGAAAAATGGCGGGAACAAAGCTAGCCGATGCCTTTTGCTCGCCAAGAATCTCGGTGGCAACGGGGTCTCTGCTGTGAAAAAGCAAAATATCCGTAACGAAGACAAACATGAGCATTATATCTAATTTCATCTTAATTAGAGGAAGTTGGAGGTTGAATCGCTGCAGGCGGAGGAGACGTGCTTGTCCTCGACTCGCCTCGCATGACTGTCACAAGAACTGTGCAGATTAAAGCAATACCAGCACTTGAGCCAGGTTCACTTAAATGTGATTGGGGCATATCATAAGTCAGCTCTTAGCCCCTCAGCCGGTGAATGAGCCACTGGTTGTGAGGCACAATGAGGATGATAACCTAAACTAAAGTGCAATTGACACAAAGGACCCTAGCTAGCTAGCAGCGGGTCCGGTTAGCTATAAGTGCTTCTCCAGCGCCTTCAGCAACAAGTGAGAACAGAGCGTGTACAGGTGATAATATAATCAATAAGGTGATATGATGAATACTTTCTTTTTGTGAGGCTCAGTCAGTCAGTCTGTCATTTTCTGCACCGCTTATCTCTAGAGGGTCGCGGAGCCTTTTGTAAGGCTCACAATGCTAATTTTCTGTTGAGAACGTGTTAACTGAGTCTTTACGGTGATGTTTGAAACTCCTTTTTCTTGTGGCCTTCCATGAGATCGTCATTTTTCTTCCTCACACAAGCGTTTGTCAAGTGTTCATCCCTTCTACATTATGAAATAATATGCCTGTAATAATAGAGGCTGCATTACGTAAATACATTTGAACTGTAGTTACACGACTCTCCTAAAATATGCCATTGTGTGTCACGTGAGTGACTCGCTAATCGTATGTTATACACAAAGTTTGACATTACAATGCAGTCAAGGGAAGGAGCTGGACCGGGCTCGGTTCCTGCTGGAGCACGACGGCGTCGGGGGCGACGACGGCGGAAGATGCATCACATCCGTGTTTGCCATTCAGACACACCTCTCCTCTCTGTGGAAGTCACTATACAGAGCCGCAGTGACAAGTGCACGACTCCCACATGAATTATGGATCATCCCGAGGGACAAACACCGGGCCAAAAAGCTGTTAGGCCCCGCGGCCCTCTCTGTGTGACATCCCTCACTCCATACAAATTCACTTCCAGTCAACACTGACAATGGGTTGTCCTTCATGACCCAAAGTTAAGGTCCCTGTTCATGCAATGTTAGCATTCGGGCCAAATGGTGCATAAAATTGGGAGACTCTCGGTTTGATCCATTCTTGACGGGTGTGCACCGTGGAAAAAGCACAGAGACTTCGACATGCAGGAGGAGTCGGAAAAAAGAATTGCTGAAGGATATCTGAGTTTTTTTTTTAAACTCATTGTCCCTTCTATTTAGTGAATTTCATTTTTCAAAAAAGGAGCTAAGGAGTCCCTCGCTGCTGTCTTCTAGGAACGTACAGATCAGACTTTTCAATTCTCATATCGCTCGATACAGAGCAACGACAAGACAACTGACTGAGATCATTATTTAATGGCAACATTTGAGTCGGTATCTACCCGTTAACGCTGTCAGCGCTCTCTGCCGACGCTTTAAGCGTCCATCTTATTCTCTGAGAATGTAATAAAAGAGAACATTGCACCGGTTTTCCAGCGTGCTCATGTGACCCCGTGGCTCGAGGCCTCTGGCCCTCCACGAACCATTACACTACCTCTTCAATGGGTGCGAGCAAAATGCGACTCACGCTCAGCTGCCCTCCTCAGACGCCATGCCAAGCCTCTGCAAGCTGCGCTTCTCAGATACACGAGTCTTGCACTAATGAGAGTTGACACCTAAACCGGTGGCATTTCCAGGCTTTCGGGTTTACTCGATTACATCCACAATGACATGAGAGAATGAGCATATTATTTGTTTGTAAGAGGAGGAAACGATAGATTAGGAAAGCGGGACGAGCCGGGGGAAGCCTGTGAGCCGTGGCGCTGGGATTAGTTCCCTCGGGGGTTGTTAGTCTCTGCAGTGATACTACACCAGAGAAGTCTAATACCATCTTTTTATGGATTTAGATAACCAACATTCAGCAAAGGGGATCACACTGTCTCCTTCTCCTTGGCCTTTCTTGTCATTTATTTTATTTCCAGGGGCTTCTGTTTGCTTTGTCAGAGATTATGCAGGTGAACCAGTGAACACATTTGGAGGTTGGCGAAGGAAGACGCTAATGAGAATGAGCCTTCTTTACTCCAAACAGAACTGATGGCAACGGGAAAACAATAACCGTGTTCGGGAGGATCATTAAGGAGAGGCGAGACGTTTCTCTAACAGTAAAAGCGAGCTGCTTTTGCGGAGAATATAGTGATTTTCAGGGTGATTAAAAAGCCATTAGCGCTTAGACACTCGCAGGTAATTCACAAGGTAGTCATTCAAAACCCGGTTATAAACCAGGGAGGGCCCCCGACAGAAGAAATGACTGTTATTAGATGGAGTTATTATATCAAATTGCCCGAGTGAGAAAGCTCCCCCACAATCTCCTGCCTATGAGCTAAATCTCTGTCATTTGGAAGGATGAGCTTCATTTCTTCTGGCATTTTCTCATCAAACAGGCGATATCCGGAGAAAAGCTCAAACTTATTTTGCAAGGGAAGTTTAATTAAGTAATATCTTTTCTGTCAATGTCCAGTACTTTAACATTAGCCGGATAGAAGAGAGCAAACAAGGCTGCTCTCACAATGATTTCTTCCTTTAAACTTTATGTGTTATTATATTTTCGAGGGAACAGACCTAAAAGAAAAGACAACTTTTCTCACACAGCACAGACTGTTTTGATCTCTGGGAAGCCATTATTTTGGTGTCATTCAGTAGTGCTTATTGACTTTTACACAGAGTGCGCTTTTATAATGTATATTTGTACTCTACATTGACCACAAACTCAAATTCTAATCATGGTGTAAATATATTTCTATTCATGCCTTTTTGGCTTCCATCTTTCATTGCAAGCTCCATTATTTTTGCAGATTGCTTCTTGTTATTTGATGATTCGAGTTCACCAGCCAATCTGGGCACCAAATTCAACAGAGGGATGGGAAGTTGTTGCCCAAAAATCAAGTAAAGCAGGACATTAATCATTAGAGATTTCGTAATACTGTATTCCCATTTCCTTTCTCTACTAGAATCAACATTTTTTTTCCCCTGTGCTTCGGCTCGAAAAATTTCAATTTTCTTTTCTCCGTCTTCATTGTGTTACCCGTTTTCTTTTGTATGACCTGCTTTATTCCAATTGGGGATTCATTACCTCACCTAAAATGAGCCAGAATGAGATTTTTCCATCCAGAATGTTGGTAATTGTTGAGGAAAATGCAAATATACTGCCTGTCAGCCAAAAAGTCAAACTATCGCCCTAATTTAAAACAGTTCAGCTCAGTCATGCTGTCAGAAAGTTTCATCTGACTCCCTCGGCCTAATTGGTTTAAATCAAACATAAATTGGCAAAGTATTTTTGATATGTCTGTTGAACCTCTAGGGAACAAAAACAGTGTGTTTCTCTCTTTTGTCTTGTCCAGACGGATTGCAAGTGAGAGCTGAGAAATTCCCAAGATGAGCTTTCGTAAAGCTGTCCAGATATTTATCTTGGAATGTTTACTGCGGCTGGCCTTAATTAAGCCGCCGTCTTTTAAGTTTGTCTCATCCCTGCATTGTGGACAGGTTGGTGTTTGCATTCAGTTTTAAGTTGAGTACTGATGAAATGCTCAGACAGACACCTCGGCTCTTGAATGGAGCTGAACACATCAAATGGAAACCGAAAACAAAGGACATCCATTGACATTTCTCAATATTTAAGCCCTCAAACATCCTGCAGCACAGTGGTTCCCAACCTGGGGGGCGTGCTCCCTTGGTGGGGGAGGGGGAGCAGTGGACCTACTGGGGGAGCGAAACCTGACTCAAGGAAGTACTTCTCATTCTCTTCATTCAGGGGAGACTTACATATTAGCTAAATACAACCCATAGTCATAATGGTCACACACACACAGGTCGAGGTAAAATGAAAGTTAGTTTCTTTAAAAGTACAAGGGGAAGTTTGTATCACAACCTAATAAGACCTCACATGGGGTTTATTCCAAATTTGCTGTAGCCTGTATGCTTTTCAGCCTTTTGACTAGAGCTCTTTCATCTCTGGACTGAATGCATGACCTTTTTCACGACTTAGATTAATTATAATTCATCAATGGTGACATATTCTGTCAGCATATAACATCTCTGCTCCTTCCGTGGTCAAGGTTTTTGCTTTATTTAAAGTGTCTTTGGTTCGTAATTGTATACATATGATACTATAATGTTGACCACAAAGCAGCCAAACATGACTGGCTCGTTAAAATGTAACACACTATAATGGTCTCAGGGCCTTTGGATGAGCTAACCCCTCTCTGCTCAAGGTGTTGGCTCTCTCGTTTGAGTTGAGAGATGGCGTGTGACTGGGTTTTGTGGAAAGGTGAAAGACCGAAGTGGAAAACGAGGCTCACGGCGCCCTGAGAAATGACTCCTCTTCGGGGCGTGACAGATCGGACCATAGCGATTCCCCTCAGACTTCAGTCCTTTTATTAATGTCCCAGTTCAGGTTTTCTCTAAGGGACGCATGACCGAAGCAGAGCCCCCGCTTTCATCTCTCAGTTAATGAGAAAAGGCCAGATAACCATTGAGGCCCTTTAGGCTTGAGCAGAGATATGGAGGCCCAGTTCTTGGTGTAATCTCCTAACGTGAAGCTTCATGCTCCACTGCCCCGGGATCCCGGGCCACTTCAATGAGTCAATAAAGACATTTTAACATCATGTACGAGACACGTTTCCTCTTGTACTGTATATCAGATGTTGCTAATAAAGGGGAGTCTTCTTTTGATGATGTTCGTGCACTCCCCCAAGTTTATCATCCTCCTACTTGGTCTTCACTCGAGGTTAATTGTGTGGAACAATCTAACATATTATGATAAGTCACTCAATTTAATACGCCTGCAAGAACTGATCGATTATGATAAATTGTTGAATTGTTGAATTTGATGTCAAGATGCCCAACCCGCGCTGTAGTGAAGTCTCTGTGGGGGCAGCGAACCAGACACTGCCGTGTCTTTTTTTTCATTTTTGTCTCTCAGCGAGCTTTTGAAAACCGCTCCTTCAGGCCGAAACTTATGATACTGCAGAAAAAAGCCAGGCAAATCCACTATTCTTATTTAAAAACACATTTCACAAACAGAAATACCTTCCTTTGTTTTTTTTCACAGTTTGGTGATGTAACGCTTCATAAAGCTAGCGCCCAGCTAGCTGGTAATCCAAAAAAAGAGAGAAAATAGACTAAAAGCATTTCTATTGGTTTTGTTTATGTGCTAAATAGCTGAAGTATATTTATAGTTGTATGTATACAGTGTGACAGTGGTGTAGGTATAGCTTTTAGCGCATAGCCTTTTAACTTCTGACAGTGGAATTCACACCTCGAAACTCATAAACCTCGGTTGTCATATTGCAAACTTGGGGTTGTCTTTGTATTTTTAGCCACTGTTTTAGAGGTTATGATGACAGTGTACTGATTAAAGTATTTGTTGAAATATAGAAACAAGACATCCAACTTCCAACAAAATTTACTCTGAAATCAAGGGTCACCTTTTTACCCAGTGTAGTTACCACGTAGTTGTGTACTCACAGTGTCCCGGTGCAATGATTGAGATTATCAGGCTGAGGGGGGGTTGATGGTTGATGGGGCTCATGTTTTGGGTTTCTCTCCAAAAAGCGGGTTGGATAAGCTAAACTATTTGCTTGTAATTAATTAATGACCATCTGACCGCTGGTGTTCCTAGCCCCATCGTGTGAAGCATGTATAGTGGTGCGTTAGAAGCCTAAAGGAACAAATGTGTCTTACAAGAGAGCAATTTGTCCTCCCTTTCGTTACTAGATCACAGATATATCGTGGAGTGACATCACAGAGAAAGAGCGGTTCTATTTTTTCAGGATTTCAATCTGCTTCTTGTGATTTATTGAACAGCTCTTCGGAAACTTGGTACAAACTTAAAAGAAAATGAGCACTTTGATTGTAAATTCCTCTAACATATTCATGAATGTCAAAACTATTATAAACCAAGCTGCAGGAAAGAGATGTTGCCAATTTCCCCAACTTCAGATGAATTAAATTCCATGACAATGTCACTCCAGTGACCAGCCTCTTCCTCAGGCACCAAGAAGAGCATGTGGCATTATCATTTAACTGCAGACATCAATACCAACGATCCGTCTTCTCCTCCTTCTCAAACGGCTCCATTTCCAATCTTCACTCCCATTACAGCCTCTCCATACTTGCATTTGCGAGTGACAGAATGGAAATAAATGTGTAAAACATATGTTCCAGGAGCAATGTCATTTCTCTCCATCTGCGGATAATTGAACTTTAATTGTAATGTAGAAAGGGCATTTTACATTTTGAGTGGGTCCATATAAAAACAAAAAAAGATACAGAACAGCCTTATTATGAGACCATCAAAATTAACACTGTGTATGACCACATCACTTGTTTGAAACCAGATTAATTGCCCAGTGTAGGTGACGGATTGCAAATGAACGCACACTGACGCAAGATTTAATCATAACACATCTCTGAATCAGCATGTCTGGCCTTCTATTGACTACGCTCAATTGTTTTTGTCCTGTCAAGCAAAGTTTAACGCGAAAGAGCAAATGGCGGTTGTAGCAACTCCCA
Source organism: Pungitius pungitius (assembly GCF_949316345.1). Lineage (NCBI taxonomy): Eukaryota > Metazoa > Chordata > Actinopteri > Perciformes > Gasterosteidae > Pungitius > Pungitius pungitius. The sequence continues at coordinate 13,509,338 of NC_084920.1, forward strand.
ACTCTGTGTCTGAAGTGCCAACCATCTCCCCACGTTTAACCAGGACGTTTTCCGAAGTCTTTTAGGGACACAGTTGGTGGCCCTCTGCAGACTGTGTGCCCAGCATGGGTGGACTTTGAGATGGAAGTAGCCTAGCAGCTAGCTTAGCATTAGCAGCCAGCTTAGCCTATTAGTGCGCAACGTGGTCCGTTTGCTAGCGGCGGTTCCAGCACATTGGAAGTAAACATTGATCGCATAGATGAAACAAGATCATTCTGAGAAGCCCTAGTCTTTTGTTTAAATGTGGAGCACCTGTATTTTACAGCAATGGATTTTGAAGTTAAGGAGCTCCGTTGTTTGTTCATTCATCCCAACAGCTTCGTTTAGAGGTGTCAGCATTCGTCAGCGTAAATGTAGATGCTCTGAAGTTGATGCGGCAAGTGCTCAGTACCTGAATTTGATTCTCACTCAATGTCTATGAACCTACCAAGAGAAGGATGGGCTATTTCCTTTCACCGGTGGACTGACCCCGAAGAAACCACTGCTCGACCGCGACCGCGGACATCTCAAAGCTCTGATTGGATTAAAGACAGCGTCCTATTGGAATCGAAATGGCTGGAATAGAGCGGCTAAGAAATAGCTTGTATCCCTCTGAAGGCACGAGCCCAGCCCACAGGGAGACGGAGTGTGTGCTGCCGGCGTGTTGAACAGATCAGAGAGAGGGGATCCTCCATTGTAGTTTTGGAAGGATAGATCAAACAGAGCAATCCCCAAAGAGCTCCCAGAAAGTGCTTACCAGGAGGCAATCTCAGGCAGCCCCCAAAAGAGAGGCACGGCATATGGCCTTTTGAAGATAGGGGTTTGAGATTAGAGCATATCCCGAATCGGGAAGCATTAAGAGGGGCTGAACTGCGAGTACGTTGGTTGGAGACAGAGTGACGGATGAGGGGAAAAAGGCCAAAAAAATAATGAAAAATCATTCATGCAACTGTTTCAAAGCACGCGCGGAAAATTCGTACGGACCTGTTTAGATTTCGATCGGCTTCGCCGTCAAGGGCTCGAAGCGGCGACGCTTTCAGGAAGTGACTGGAATTCAATAAAGATGTTGCCGGAAAAAGGGTGATATCAAACTCCCACTCGTTCAGCTCGCCCAGTGGATCAAAATGATCCACATTTCTCGGCAGGAGTGTGACATGTGCTCCGCTTTGTACGGACCCTAGTTTTCCATCAAGACTAATTTTAATCTTTTATTGTATCTGCTCTATTCACTTGGAGAAAATTGAAACAAAACCATCCAATACACTGTATAATAGCATAATTCATGACACACTCTAGTAGCAGTGTGTGTGTGTGTGTGTGTGTCTGTTTCTGACAGCTGTTCCCTGAAGCAGCCTGGACCGCTGCGATGCCACTTTATTCTCCGAACATCTGAGTCATTAACTGACTGCGTCACTGTACACTGAAGGGGGGCGGCGGGGGTATAAAATGGCACCTCACTTGACCGAGGCCACTCTTTTTGTGAAGCGACGCCTCGGGCGATATTTCGTCTGATAAGATGGCACTTTTTAATAAGAGGCTTCACTGGCTTTTGGTACCTTTGAGCTTTGGCTGGAGCAGGAGGGATGTGCTTCACAGAAGAGGAGGGGGGTGGGGGGGAGCTGGGTGAAACCTGGGCCCGAGCATTTGCCAAAATGAGATTAAAATGTGACATTATTCATTTCTGCCGAGCCCCAAAAAGCAGATGACAGCGACGACGAGGCTCGCTGGCGTACAACCATAGGCCCGCCCTGTGCGCGGCGCGTGCGTGCACGTGCGACGTAGCGTGCCATATGTGTGACAAGATCATGGAGACTCAGTGTCGAGGCAGACGGCTGATTTCAGGCTGGAGTAAACCTGGCATCACGCTTGTCTACAGCCGAGGTGAATCACACCTAGTGTCAAAATGAAAGCACGGAAAACTGTGCGTGTGTGTGTGTGTGTTTGTGTGTGAGACTGGCACACAGGGGCGTAAATCGCAGCATGAGGAAAATGTTGTATTGGCTGTTAGACGGGTTTGCTTATGTCCAAGTTTATTTTTATGTTATTCTCTAAAGCGATGGGGCTCAACTGCCCTTCAATTTGGGTGGAACTTTAAAAAAAGGTCACGTTTAAAGTCACGTTAAAAAATCGCATACATTTTTTTTTCCTCCCATTTTTCATTCGGAAAGTCATTTTGTGGCCTTTCTAAAACAACTTCCCTGGGAGGTGGGGCTCCCTTAAAGAGAAGATCTTAGATTTCTTCTAGATTTGATCTTAAAAATTCTCTCTGCTTAAAGCTAATGGAGATTAAGATAACAATAGTGCGAGAGTTATTAGGGAAAATCTTCTCTCCCCCTCAAATAAGAAGGGAATTTTTTTGACGATAAGGAAAAGAGCCTCTTATCTCGACTGGGAGCAAAGATTGGTCTCAGCGATAAAAAACTGACGTGGGTCTCTCTTAATCACAAGCCTTCCCCTCACTGTGAACCTCTCGTCCTTAAAATAGCTACGGTTGCTAGTTTGGCCCTGAAGGGAATATGGAAACTGATGCTAATTACAGGGAAAAAGAGAACCGGGATGAATGGGACAAAGTCCAACATTTAGTGTGAAGGAGAGGAGTTGAGGTTTCAGAAGAATGTGGCTCGTGCTCCGATATCTGTGTGTGTGTGTTCAGTAATCATTTAGCGCTTAGCTACGCAGCGGCTCACCCTCAATAAAACCAGTCTCCCAAAAAACGGCACTGTGAAACTTTTGAGAGCTTTTTTGGACTGTCAAATGAAGGCAAGTGCACAGAAAAAAAATGGATGCACATGTTATGGATAGTGAATTTAAACCAGTGCACTTTCTTCACAACATAATGCCTATTTCAAGGAGGGCTTGTCTAATTGCTCTGCTTTCCCCTTTTTTGCTCTCAGAGAGAACCAGCAATGAGGCCCAATTTACACGAGCTGCCTTGTTCTCTCTTCAGTGTTGCACCACCCGCTGCACACCAACGTCGAGTCCTGCACCCTGGATCCGTGCTTTGTGTTCAACCTGTATTCCGCCAGTGTTTCTCCTCGTACTGTCGGGCCACGGGGGATTTCTCAAGTTATGTATCGGTTTAATTGGGAATAAAAGAAAGTAGAAACTGAGAGGATACGAGTGAAGTGAAAAGTGATGATGTAGGCGAGGAGGAGGAGGAGGAGGAGGAGGTCATGGCAGTGGGGGGGCGGGCCGCGTCTCGGAGGACGCCGTGTGAGTTCAGAGACAATGGAAATAAACCCAATAGATTTGTATCGCCCCGTGCATTGTCTTGTCCTGCACTGTGATAGGGCAAAAAAAAAAACACGTCAGGGATAAACACAGACTGAATCGTTAGAGGCCTCCTCTTCTCATTCCTATTCCGTCCCATTTTCGCTCTCAAAATGACCTCCGGTAATCTTCAGAGGTGAATATTGCTATTTCCTTGAAACCTGAATACATAAAGCGAATTTGAGTTCCACCCGGAGAGTGGAAGCACAAGTGTTGAATATTACAGTATGTGTATTTCATTAGCGCTCGGCAGTTTGAATGATGTGGTGGGATATATTAAAAATATGTGTCGCCCCGCGCGCATCGATCTGAATAGTAAAGGCCACTTTAGCCGTGAACAGAATGCAGTGTGGGAACACCGAGACGACGCATCCAACGGATCGAGAGACCGATCAATGAATATTTGATCAGCGACAGATGCCATTCTAATGAAGGGTTTTTAGCTGAAATCAGCTATTTTCCTCAGGCACAGAGAAGACATTTTATCTGGCACAAGCAAAGGAGCAATATGCTTAGAATGTACAAAAGTGAGCAAAGGTACCTATAATGGACCTAATTTATTCAAAGGCGGTCGTTTTGGACTTTGGGCTATACGAAATACATTTAATTGAACTGTTTTCTTCTTTAATGTTATCTTCTACTTTGTGAATACCGGTGAAAGTTCAGTTATTAACAAAATGCATCTGTGTTTTCGTTGCTAAATACACATTCATCCTCATTATTTTGTACTTTATCTTTTACATCAGTGCCTGTTTGCGGGAGATAGTACTTCTTCTTCTACTTGAAAGACTAAACATGTAGGGAAGGAGGGTGGAGAAGGTGACCTTTGCACTATTCTGTAATCTTTTTTTAAGCCAAACCCCTCGTGGGGAAGCGCTTGCCCATGATGTGCCCCAATGTGTACAGTGGAATCCCTGGAGTCAACGTCAGGGTTTCCAGCGCTTCACAGCAGGCTCCGGAATCCAATCCACCACTAGGAATTCCCAAGAAAAGTGGCTGGCGTCTCAAGGCCACTTCGGGCCACTTGGCTCGCGCCCTCAAGGCATTTGTTGAGTCCGCGGCGTTAGCAGCGCTGGGAGAACTGTGGTCAAACGCGTCTCCGTGCAGACACTCTACGGCATCAAGATAAATCAGTCCGAAGATGAGGTAGTGGAGTTTGCCGGGCCAGGCCACGGTTCTGCAAAGCGGTCTGAGTTGGACGGGATCTGACTGGCTGGACAGTTTTGATTTATCAAGCAATTACTTGCTGGTTTATCCTCATGATGGGTTTTTTTTTTTCTGTGCGCTTTTTTTTAGCGAGGAGACGACGTCAAGATGTTTGGTCACATGTGTCAGTGATCACTGCTGGTACAGGCAATAAAACAGCATCACACAGGTTGTGTTATGTTGGTTGAAATGATTAATCCGGTTAATGATTAACACGGCGCCACGAGTTCATCAGAAAAGTTGTGCACATTGCCTTCGAGTGGGCCAAATGATCCCGTTGCCATAGCTCCTTTAAAGATACAAACCTAGGCGGCTGACCAGTGGGTACGTGTATGATCTGAAATAGGTGTTTTTATCCGAAACAGTAGAAACTAATTAAAACGACAGTTTGACGCCGTATTGGCTTGCTCTCATCGGGTGTCGCAGCGAAGAGATGACCTCAACTCCCGGGGAATGGAAATGTAATTTCACGGCCTGCTAGGCACCAGACGTAAACACAGAGAGGTGTTTGTGTGCTGGCGCCCGGCTGGTGTGCGCTCGGACCACAACGGCAGTCGCGCCGGTAGCCGCGCTAGTCCTTCACACTGAATCCTCTCCAGCTCAATGACTTTTTTTTTTTTTTCTCGCTCCTGCCTGGAGAGTGTAAACACTGACCGAGCGGATTGAACTCCTCCTAACAAGCACTCTCTAAATAATTCTTACTGATGGAGTTTTGCACGTGTGTGTGTGTGTGTGTGTGTGTGTGTGTGTGTGTGTTAGCGAGTGGGATAGGTGAAGAGTTGCAGAAGCCTGCAGTGGAGGAACTTAAGACCCTCAAAGACTACATTTACTCAAGCAAGTATTCCAAATGTTTAATGCAACACCATTTGGGGACCAAATAGGAAAATCAATATTTTTCTCCTGCAGACAGAGAAGCAACCGGTAACAAAATAGTAAAAGGATGAAAAATTAAATATAAAAAACACAAAAAAAGTACAAAAAAAGTAGTTTGTTATGGACTAACATTTCAGTATTTTAGTGGTAAGCACTTAAGCACTACCATCGGTACTCAAACTGCGGCAGCTCGCTATCCTCAGTCTCACTTCATTTAATATGTATAGACATACCAGAGACACATTCTCTATGGATTTAAAGAGGCTGGTACCACCTGAAGATCTGCCAGTCTTGTAAAAAATTCATTGCAGCTGTGAAAGTAGAATCTGGGGGAAATTCTGAGCCTATAATGAGTCTCTGAAGACATCAAAAGTGAGGGAAAACATGCCAAAAGGTATAAAACAATTGATTCAAGTTTCATTCCGCAGGCTTTCCATCAGAACCGGCAAATGAATCACCTTGTAGGTTGCACAAACCTCGTCCCTCCAATGATGGAGCGTGTTACCGTCCCGAAATAAAGAGATTCAATAATTCACAGCGCTGACCTTTGTTGAATCTTTTTACTCATTCTCGCAGGAAGGGCCGACTTTCATTCCATCTATTCACTCTGACAGAGTTCAAGACAATATCTGTCTGAGCAGAAAAGACGAGCCCGTCCCAATCACATCGGCCCCGGGAAATAAACTGTGAATGTGAAGCGCTATCTCCAAACTCCAAATAAATATAAACAGATATGGCGTATTGCATTGATTTCTATTATTTTTCTAAATAGAAAACAAGGAAGGAAGATTAGAGTTGATTTAATAAAAAGATTAAAAAAAGAAACATAAATAGGCCGCAGTTCCTCCTGAACCCGTCTTTCTTCAGCCGGACGTCTCTTAAAATGAGGAAGGCAAATGTGTTGTGTGCAGAATGCGCACGTGTGTTTGACAAATAAATGCACCAACATCAACACATTCGAGAATTGAAGCAGGCAGCGGGAGAAAATCACATGAACACTGCGTGAAAAGGGACTTTTGGTAAGGTTGGGGCATAAATATCATAATAACTTGGGGATCATAGAATTTCGGGCTTGTTATGCCAAAGTGCTAAAAATGAAAAAACTTTATCATGAAGTGACTACTCTCTGCAGTATGCAGTTTAATGGATCCCCTTTAAAAATTGTCAAAATGTCTTTTGTAAGGACATAAACGCGTCGTTTATTAGTCTCAGGGTGCCACATGTCATGTATCGATTAGGCCTTTTAATGACAATACGTCTCCAGACTCTATTACTGCCTATAAATGTCCATTATTGAGGTACTTGTCTGTCTCCTGCACCATCTAATGCACTACCGTTCCACTCCACAAATATTTAAAAGGTTACCTTTATGACCGAAGGATCAATTTTGACTCCAAGCAGAGGCGTAATTGAGACGATCAAATAATCTTCACAACCCATAAAAAGAGAAACAGCAAATACGTTATGGCACCGCGCCACCTTTTTTTTTCTTCATTTCGGTGCCCGGCATCTTCTCGGTATGCCAGGCGATATTCCCATTATTTACATAATACCCCCCCCCCCCCCCCCCTCTGCGTTGCTCCTTGGTATCACTCCTCTGGTCACTAGGGCACCTGCGACCCCCCCCCCCCACCCCCCTGTGTGTTGGAGGAGAATCGGCGAGCACAAAAAGGTCCGGCTCCTATTCATTTTGCCAAGGCAACCTTCCCTCTAATCCATCGAGACAGCCGTTTAATTGAGCTAACCCCGCCTGCCCGCCCGAGCCTTCTCCTTCTCCCAGTGAATACCAAGGAGTCGTCTCGCTACGCCTTCATTAGAGGAGCCAAAAGCAAAATGTGTCGGAGGGGATCGTTTTTAAATATTCTCTGCTCTTGTCTTTTCTTTGCTCAGTTTTACTTTTCTCCAGATTGTTATCGCCATCCGGAGAGAAATAAAATAAAAAAAAAACAAAAAAAAAAACGGCATGTCATGGAAGGTTATCTCAGTGGCCATTGTGATGTAGTTTTCAGTTTTGAAAGAGAAACTCTGGAGCATTGCTGGCTTTCAACAGTGAGTTACAGCTTGCTGTAGGGAGACACTTTTGAACAAAGGCTGAGAATGAGTTTTTGTGTGCCCCAAAGATCGATTGTGTTAGAGCTGCAGAGGTCAAGGAAAAGTATGAGTGCTGCTGGGCCGAAATGAGTTTCCTGTAACCTTTTGTAGATAATATGAGGAGTCCCTGCTCACCAAGCAATTATGAGTTATGAACTAGTTTGTTTATGTGTCTTCACACCGTGGCGTGGCAGGTCAGCACTGTCGCCTCACATCAAGGTGGTCCTGGGTTCAAACCCTAACCCAGCACCCCTCTGGGTGGAGTTTGCATGTTCTCCCTCTTAAACCGGCTCCCCCCCCCCCCCCGCATTCCAAAGACAAGCCGAAATCGTTTCATTGGTGACTCTAAGAATTGCCTGTGGGTGGATGGATGAGAGAGTGAATGATGGTCCGTCTCCAGTCATCCCTGCGATTGAGCGTGTGACCAGGGTGTGACCCGTCTATCGCCCCGACGCTGGCTGGGATTGACCCCAGCTCCCTCTAAGGATAAGCAGTTTAGAAACTGACTGACTGCACCACAAAATTAAAATAAAAAATTAAAAACTAGTTTGGACAGAAAATGAAGGTCTTGCAGACATTTAACGGCAATTTAACATAACATTCACGGCAATTTCAATTTCTTCTCGTGCAATACAGGGATTAGTGGATTTGGGAAGTCAATTTGATGTTTGACCACCCAGTATTTTGCCACGGCAGGTGCAGAAGGTACAGGAAGCTATTGTGGCTCATTAGCCGTGTATCACCAATGACATTTTCTACAGACAGGTTGGCGTAGATAGCTGTGCTGTTTGACCCTATGGTGTTACCGTAGTGGAAGTGGTTCTCGCGGGATTAACTCCGTTGTCGTTGTTACGTGGTTGGCGGCAACTCGACTCATGGATTTGGGGTGTTAAACTGAAGAAGGTTCCAACTCCCATACGGATGCTTTATCAGTCGAGACACACAGCTATAAAACAAAGACGTCTTCTGAGTGGACTGTGAGCCGGCGACAGCAGCTCAGCGCATTGTCGCTATCCGGAGAAGGTTTGAGAGGTTTGAGTGACAGTGTCAAAAGAAGTCATGATTTTGGCCCCAAAATAAGAGGAATTTCAGAATGAACCTTTGACACGTAACCCTCCTCATTTTAACATGAACGATCCGAAGGTCGTGAGCCATCTGATGAATTGGCCCATTTGTGTGTGGAAAACCCTCCAGCAGGTGAGACTGACTTGACAAGTGGCCCTCCACTCGGTCCGCGGTTACTCGCGTTTGTTACATGCTGATATCCGCTAGTTCGCCGGCCCCCTCCCCCCTCCCGCCGTCTCTCTCGCTGCTGCCAGGTAATTACAGTGCAGCGGCACCGTGGTCAGTGAAAGGCGAGGCCAACCACTCCAAGGGAAGGAGTGTGATCCATTAGCTGAGCACAGGGCTCGACGGCACATTCCTCATCCCCATTTGCCCCCCCCCCCCCCCCCTTCCCCTCCCATACCACTCCACCTCCAAATTCGCACTTCCTCTCCTGCTCCATCAGAGATACAGAATTGAGCATGTGCCGGCAAAAATAAAAACTATTTGAACACAAATTCCAGCGTGAAAGCTCCACAGAGCTTGTTCATTTTTTTTCTCATTTCTACATACTTGAATAAAACTGCTGTTTGAAAGCCAGACAGCCATCCGGCAATCTAGTATACGCTCTAACTGAGTCATTCACTGTGGGAGGATTGAGACAAAACAGAGCGCCGCTGCCGCTGAATTCAATAAAAGCAAATGTAATATATTTTTCATGTGCCAATACTGCACGAGTCCAAATAATATAACGGGCCACTCGGGGGATGCTTTACAAGGTTTTCATGTGCTTTTTCATTTGGTCTGCAACGCCGGCGCTGACAAAAATAGGGACAAACACCCAACAAATCATCAACAGCAAAACAACGCAACATCCACAGGTCCCATGAGTGAAAAGTGAAAAGGATCATTTAGTCGGGAGTTGAGCCCCTAATGAGGGAGACGAGTGACAATCGCTCACGGAGCAATGAATCACTCCGATGACAGTTAGGCTCAACTGCCTGTTTCACTGAATGGCGGCCCGCTGCGCTGCCACAAGTCTCTCAGGTATATCATTCCGGAAGGCTCTTTTCGCCTCTCTCTCTCCGTTCGGAGAAGGCCAAGCAGGCTGCAGCTACATGTCGCGGCCATGAGTGCCTTGTCTTGTTCAATCAGGTGCGAAGGCGGCGAAGATCGATAACATCTTCCCGCAGTCAGGGGACCAAGCGTTACATGCCTCGGAAACGGCCAGCCACTTATTAGCTGCTTGGTCAACAGTCTGTAAACTCATTTTATATATATATATATTGTGGTAACCCAGGGGGAGTGAGGCCAGATTCGGGCGTAAAATAAGAAACTCAGACAGCAAATGCAAACAAAAAGGGTCCTTTTAATAACAAAGGTCAAAAACTACGGCTCTTCCAACCGGCTTCCAAACTGAAATATGTGGCGTCTCCTCCTACGTGGCGCCCGCTTCCTTGTCCTGTTAGGAGCAGAGTAGAGTAGAGCGGTGAGTCCTGGGGGTTACCTCCTCTCCGACGTCTGCTCCCGTCCGGTCTCTTCTCCTCTCCTTATCTAGGGTCTGCTCTGATTACCAGATAGGCCGCAGGTGTGACCAGTGCCACGTTCCCAGTGGCTGGAGCACCTGCACAGGATAATAAATCCCCCTTATCACCTCCCCCAACCGGAGCTTGGGGCTCCGCCCCAAGTGCTTTGTTCCTCCCCCTGGTTTGCCACACACCCCCTCCACCAGCTCCAGGTTGGGGCTAGGAGCGTCAACGAGATAGCATTCTTCCCTCCTGGACAAGGCGTCTGCGTTTCCATGTGCTTTTCCCGACCTGTGCTCAACAGAAAAATTAAAGTTTTGCAGTTCGAGGAACCACCGTGTAACTCGTGCATTAGTGTCTTTGGCTGTAGACATCCATCTCAGTGGTGCGTGATCCGTTACCAGGGTGAATTTTCTGCCCAGGAGGTAATACCGCAGCTTTGTCAGGGCCCATTTTATTGCCAAACATTCTTTCTCCAACGTTGAATAATTGATCTCATGCTTTAGCAACTTACGGCTGATATAGGTCACTGGGTGTTCTTCTCCTCCTCTGACCTGGGACAGCACGGCTCCAAGCCCTGATCCAGAGGCATCTGTATGGACGATGAACGTGTCCTCAAAATTAGGGGTGCTTAAAATTGGCTCGGTGCACAGGGCCCTCCGAAGGGTTGTAAAGGCTGCCTCAGCTTCGGTGCTCCAGAGGACCTGGTGTGGGTGGCTGTTTTTCGTCATCTCGTGTAAAGGGGCTGCAATAGTAGCAAAGTGGGGTATAAAGCACTGATAATAGCCGACCAGGCCGAGGAACGTTTTTACTTGCCGCTTCGTGGCTGGCTTAGGCCAGGTGGCAATGGCCTCCACTTTCCGGGATTGGGGTCTCACACTGCCTCTCCCAATGGTGTAGCCGAGGTATTCCGCCTCCTCCAGGCCAAGGTGGCACTTTTTTGGGTTGGCGGTCAGGCCAGCTCTCCGTAGGCTTCCCAGGACAGCTTTCAGGTGGCCTACATGGGTGGTCCAGTCGGGGCTGTGTATGACCACATCATCTAGGTAGGCCGCTGCATACTCCCGATGAGGTCGGAGCACCTGGTCCATCATTCTTTGGAACGTAGCTGGCGCTCCGTGGACTCCGAAGGGCAGGACTCTATAGTGGTACAGGCCTTCTGGGGTAGCAAACGCTGTCTTCTCTTTGGCGGTTTCTGTGAGGGGAACCTGCCAGTAACCTTTAGTGAGGTCGAGCGTGGACACAAACCGGGCTGGGCCTAATCGCTCTATTAACTCATCAACCCTCGGCATGGGGTAAGCGTCAAATTTTGAGATTTCGTTCAATTTTCTAAAATCATTGCAGAATCTCTCGCTGCCGTCGGGTTTTGGAGTCAACACAATCGGGCTGGACCCTGCACTGTGTGACTCCTCAATAACGCCCATCTCCAACATCCTTCTCACCTCTTCTTTGATGGTCTCCCTTTTTGCCTCTGGTATGCGGTAGGGTCGGAGCCTCACCTTTTTCCCAGGTTCGGTGATGATGTCGTGGTTAATCACCGTGGTCCTTCCCGGCATGTCTGAAAAAACATCTTTGAACTGCCCAGTTAGTTCCACCATGTCTTGCCGGTGGGTCGGACTCAGATGGGGGCCCAGAGGTACCTGTGAGGGGACACGATCTTGGGTTTCGGTGGTTAGTGCGGCCATCGGAACACTGTCAGGGGCGTGCCATCTCTTCAACAGATTAATGTGATATATTTGGCAGATTTTCCTCCTTCCCGGTTGTCTTACCTTATAATTCACCTCCCCCACCCTTTCGATCACCTCATAGGGTCCATGCCACTTTGCCAGGAATTTGCATTCCACCGTTGGAATCAGGACCAAGACAAACTCTCCCGGCTGGAACTCCCGTAGCTGAGCTCTACGGTTATAGATTCTGGCTTGGGCGTGTTGGGCTTGTTGCATATGCTCCCGCACCAGGGGCCATACCTTAGCCATCCTGTCCTGCATCTGGTCGACATACTCTATGGCGGAGCGATGGGCTGATGGCTGTTGCTCCCATGCTTCTTTGGCCAGGTCCAGCATGCCCCTGGGTCTCCGTCCATACAGCAGCTCAAATGGTGAGAACCCTGTGGACGCCTGGGGCACTTCGCGGATTGAGAACAAGACAAAGGGGATTAGTTGGTCCCAGTTTTTCCCCTCCACGTCAATAGCCTTCCTTAGCATTTGTTTTAAGGTTTTATTGAAACGTTCTACCAGGCCGTCCGTCTGTGGGTGGTAGACAGAGGTTCGTATTTGGCTCACCTTCAGCAGTTTACACATCTCCTTCATCACCCGAGACATGAAACAGGTTCCCTGGTCAGTAAGGACTTCCTTTGCAATCCCAACTCTACTAAAGAGAAGGAATAATTCTCTCGCCACCGCTTTAGCACTTGCGGTGCGTAACGGGACCGCCTCTGGGTACCGGGTGGCATAATCCATGATAACCAGGATAAACCGGTGCCCCCTACTGGACTTCGGCAAGGGGCCTACTATATCCATGGCCACCCTCTGGAATGGGATGTTGATTATTGGTAGTGGTATTAGTGGATTCTGGTAGTTTACCTTCGGCGCCGTCTTCTGGCATTGTGGGCAGATTTGGCAATAATCCTGGACCGCCTTCTTCACCCCCGGCCAGTAGAAGCGCTCCCGGACTCGGTCGTAGGTTTTCTCCACCCCCAAATGAGCTCCCAACAGGTGGGAGTGGGCTAGGTACAACACTTTGTTAATATAGCGCTTGGGGACTAGCAACTGTTCCACCACCCGTTCCTCCAGCTTTGCCACCCTATACAAGAGGCCATTCTTGATTGAAAAGTGTGGAAAGGTGCTAGCACTTACCCCCGCCACCGGTTCTCCCTCGACCACAGCCAGGTTCTGTCGCGCTTGTTCCAGGTTAGGGTCCTCCCACTGGGCCGTCCCAAACTGCCCGGGCCTGGTGGAAGATGCCTCTTCTGCCGGTGGGAACTCCGAAAAAGCCTCGTTCGAAGACCCTTCAGTTAGTCGGGGATCCCTCCTTGTCGGGGCCTCCGCTGGGGCCGGGGCCTCCGCTGGGGCCGGGGCCTCCGCTGGGGCCAGGGCCTCCTCCTCTGTCCCTTCTGCAGATGACGTGGTTGGGCTAGATGGGGCTGCACAGGCATGTGCCACCTTGACTTTCTGGTCCCTACAAGGTTTCTTGGTGGGACAGTTTCTTCGGTGGCCAGCAGTCCTGCATGCCCACAAACGCCAGAATATCGGGCAGTCCCGCCCAATCAGCACTGGTACCGGCAGATTTTCCACTAAGCCCGCAACAACCTCAAATGTGCCCCTGGTGGTCTGGACCTTAATGTGGGTCGTGGGATACTCTCGTGAATCCCCGTGGACACAGGAGACTGGGATAGGGGGTCCCCTGGGGCCAGAGGTCAACCCGGGCCGTAGGAGGGTGACCGCACTGCCGGAGTCGAGTAGGGCTTCAGCATCCTGGGTCCCTATTCTGACCGGCAGCTTTGGGGCCCTTGCGCCCTCATGAGCCCAGCACGTGGTAAGATAGCTGTCGGCCTTCCGTGGGGAGTCGGAGGAGCCCGCCGTAGGCATCAGAATGTCTTCTCCCGGACAATTCCACGCTATATGGCCCTCTTGTCCACAGGCAAAGCATTTTCGCCGGTCCGGATTCACAAAGGGGCGGCGCTGGAGGGATGGCTGGGGCGGACCCCCTTGGGGCCTCGGGCTTGGGGCCAGTGCCTCCGTGTCGCTCTTCCTCAGCCTCTGCCTGTCTCTCCTGGGGTCCGATTGGCTGGGTGGCCTACTGCTTTGCATCAACTGTACCGTGACCTGGTGATTCTCCAACAGCGTCACTAGGGCATCTACTGTCTCTGGGCAGCTTTGAGAAGCGTGTCGTTTGGCACCCCCGGGTAAAGCTCTGATACAGCGATCCATGGCAACTCTGTCAATCGCTGGAGGCCCCTCCCCCGAGGTTAACCAACTGCGTGTCAATCGCATCAGCGTTGCAATTTGCGGCCGCACTGGGGCAGTAGCGTCATACTCCCAGGCGTGGAACTGTTGGGCCCTCGTCTGCAGGTTGTGTCCATAATGGGCCAAAATCGCAGCTTTCAATGCCCCATACTGGTTTACGTCAGCGGGGGAAAGGTCCCGGCAGGCTTTTTGAGCTTCGCCAATTAAAAAAGGGGCTAGAATTCCTGCCCATTGTGCTCTAGGCCAACGTTCCCTCTCTGCAGTCCTTTCAAAAACCTCTAGGTAGGCCTCAATGTCATCCTCACCGGTCTGCTTGGTGAGAACTTTACTGGGTTCCGTAGGCCTCTCTGGCTTTACCAGATGCTGTCCAAGAGTAGTGATGGCGTCCTGTAAGGCTTGAAGACTCTGGGCCTGCTGGGTTTGGGTCTGGATGAGCTGTGTCAGTGCATTCTCCATGGTTCTCCGTGTCTCTCTCGGAGTACCTATTTTAGCCTGAATCTTTAGCGACAGACCGTCATGCCCGCATTCTCCACCAAAATGTGGTAACCCAGGGGGAGTGAGGCCAGATTCGGGCGTAAAATAAGAAACTCAGACAGCAAATGCAAACAAAAAGGGTCCTTTTAATAACAAAGGTCAAAAACTACGGCTCTTCCAACCGGCTTCCAAACTGAAATATGTGGCGTCTCCTCCTACGTGGCGCCCGCTTCCTTGTCCTGTTAGGAGCAGAGTAGAGTAGAGCGGTGAGTCCTGGGGGTTACCTCCTCTCCGACGTCTGCTCCCGTCCGGTCTCTTCTCCTCTCCTTATCTAGGGTCTGCTCTGATTACCAGATAGGCCGCAGGTGTGACCAGTGCCACGTTCCCAGTGGCTGGAGCACCTGCACAGGATAATAAATCCCCCTTATCACCTCCCCCAACCGGAGCTTGGGGCTCCGCCCCAAGTGCTTTGTTCCTCCCCCTGGTTTGCCACAATATATATATATATATATAGTACATTTAAAATAGGGCAGGACGCAGCTATTCCCTTTTCTTTAGTCTTTAGGAAAAAAGTCTGGCAATATGTTTATGTAACATCAACCTAGCCAGAGTCCATAGGATGTTACGGTACTCATGCCATGTCGTGGTCTTAGCTAGCTAGCCAGTACCTGGATGTATAATGCACAATTTAGCAACTTCATCCACTTACTCTTGTCACAGTGCAGGACAGCACGTTGATTCAACACATCCTCAATTCAACGTTTTGACGAATTCTATTCAAGAACAAAGAAAGAGAAAAGGCTTGGACTCAGCTTTCAATTTTTTGTAATTTCAGTCCAAAGCCACTTTAGCCAAAACTCTGATCCATTTAAATCAGCCCTGTATATGGCAATCTAGAAACTCAACAAGTTTGGCCAAACATGTGCATGAAAGGGTCTCCATGAATTAGAGACATAGGGGAAATGCGAAATGTAAATTATTTCCCTCTGCAAGACAAAGAACATTTCGCCAACAGCAGGAGAAATGCGCACATGCGCTGACACGGGCCCCCACCAGGGTTTTGCTTTTCACAGGAACCTGTGGAATGATTCCAAACGGTAACGGAGCCAGTAATTGTTTTTCAAGTAGTGAGTGATAACCTCATTGCATACATTCATGCAATATATGCATCAACGCATTCATATGAATATATGTATATGTATGAATTACCCAGATCCGTGACCATGAGGAATAATTGCCGTACACTTTCATCCTTTTCTCTTTCTTGTTTCTGCCGCTAACCTGCACAGATGAAATCAATCCTACTGACCCTAATCTTAGAGCATGACACGAGGATTAATAACTCGCCTGATATGGAATATGCACAACTTTCTATCAGCCAGATGAATAGGCTGCATTCCAACTGAAATAACATATGAGAAGCTCTTTAATCACCGGGGTCAGGGAGAGAAAAATCCTCCCGCTCCCACTCATGTCGCCTATGAGACGAGCGCTCCTCCGAACAGAATGAGAGAAGACGAAAAACATCATTCATGTGGTCAAACATGTGATGCACTATATGTTAGGGTGACTCGTACAACAGATAACAAGTCTACCTCTGTTGTGATGTGCTGCCGGGCCGTCGGCAGGCACAACAACTGCACAGCTCAAATAGTCAGCCCATTAATCAGTAAATCAACAGAAAATGAATTGCCACTGCTCTAGAGCAAGCAATCAATGTTTCATCTCATTTAGGAAAATATGCTTAAAGGCCCAAATGCACTAAACGCGATGAACGGTGCGCGCCTCATTTGACGCGGTGAGGCGCACTGCCGGCATCCGCAGGACAGGAAGTATTTTAGGAAAACCTTTTGTATTTTACAAAGTTCTGTAAATTACTCATATCCTATATGATCTATAGTTTATAGTGCTTTTTTCATCAATCCAGCCTCTGGATGGAGGATGTGTCACTTACACTACTTGGAATGACGGAAACAATCGCTCTTGTGCTGTGGTGTTACAGAGTGAAACGTCTCCTAACTCATAAACGAGGGAGTACAAATAATTAAGGGAACTACATTTATTGCTATTATTGCCCTTTTTAAAAATCTCTTCATTTCTTTGATATGATATCATCCTATTGGGAAAACCTTTTCAATGCAGCTCTGTGAATACAGAATAAAGCTTTGTATGTGTTTTCATTTGAAGCTCCAGAATCAATAGGTCAAAGTGCGGATTAGATGAACTTCAAAAGCAATGTCAGATGCTTTCAGCGCTAACTGAAATGTTAAAGATTTCTGCCCCTCAAATATATTTTTTCTGCAGCCTTTATCCAATGCATCTGTTGCTCGGACAAAACGCGATGTGAATAGTGTCATTAGCTGCTTGTCAGAACATACAATGATCCAAAGCAGAATAAAAGGGGTGTGCAGCGCTGCGGTGGCTTCTAGGAGCGACTTTTAAACAAAACACTTGAACCACGGTGAATAGGAAATAAAAATGGAGTGGCGCAGCTCAGTGTACGGCGAAGGCTGCCCAGTGTCAACTGCTAGCATGCGTTTGATTTAAGTGCACACTGAAATAGTCTATGACAGAATGGCATTTAGCTGCTGCTTTCCCATCAGCAGTTCAGCACCACATCTAGTGGACAGCTCCCATTAAGGCTGAGCCTGCGGTGATAATTCACGTCTGGTAGAAAAGGTTTGTGTCCTTTTATCACTCAGTGTTTCTCCCTCTGGCTCTGAAGTTAAAGATGTTTAGAATTCATGTTTTTGTCACGTTTTCATCTTCTTGAGTCTTTAAAGCTAGCATTGTAAGTAATGCACATACATTCATGTAAAAATGGAAAATAACTTAACCTTTGTAAACTCATTCCAATCCTGTGCCCTTGAAGTATTGCAATTTCCTGTACGTGACAGTCGCAATGATATACTTACACTTACATAATGAAAAAATGATTTGACACCCACCTAGTGATGCTGCCTCATAGACTTTATGCATTTACATCACCATCTGGTCACTGCACTGCTCCCCCCACCGGGCGGCCCTCAGTGTGATCAGAACAACACACAGTGGTTAGATGGTGTGTCTGGTAAGCAGTTTACTGACTTGTGAAACATCTGGCAAGTGTTGGCCGTCACTATGTAAAGCGCACGGGTGAAAGTCACAAGGGCATTAACAAACCTTTACCTGGGTAATGGAGAGTTTGAATGAATCTCCCTTAATGTACACATTTTGTGGACCGGATTCCCTGACATGCTTGTTGATCTCCTCCCGGACGGGTACGGAGTCTTATTTCACACTGACGTTTAGCATAATTGGGAGCAAGCATCAACCCCCCCCCCCCCCTCACAACCCTCCCCTCTAGCTGCTGCTGAAGGAATTGTCAGTCAGCATTAGCATACTCATTTATGGAGTGCTACAGCTGTCCCTGGCTGCTACCTCGCCGACCCCCACCCCTCTCCACCCACCCAGCCACCCCTTTCAAGGAGGGTTATCTCAACCATTATGAAAAATGACTCCCAAAAAAAAGCCCGATGTGACACATTATCTCAATATTAAGAGAGTTAGAGGGAATAATAAGTTTGGCTTATTAATCAAAGTACGGGTAAAGCGGGTTGGGGGGAAGGTGGGGGGGGGGGGGGGCGTTTAAGGGCAAGGAGCAGCCAAGTGAAGTTAAATGCCGCTGTCAATCTCGGCATGAGTCACTTTTGACTTCAAAGGACATTTCACCTGAATGGTGTCACAGTATTTATGGAGACGCCGGCGCTGCAATGGGACTCACGACCCTGAGATTTTCCTTTAGAAATTGCCGAGATTGTGCACAAAAACTTCAACATTTTCTGAACACAATGAGCCCCATTTATTCCCAATTTGTGTGAGCTTGGCAAAGTTGCAGTCTTCAGCAGTTCACGTGTCACTCTATTAACCGCCACCTAAGTGTGGTGCGTGGGGGGGGGGCACATGTGCACATATTCTCACGTGCTCTCACGCGTTTTAGCACATTCTAATTGGACCCGCCAGCCCATTAGGGTTTCAAGAAGAGGAGCGGCAGGTAGATAAACGGCGTTCGCCAGCGAGAAATATATTATTCTCTATAAGACCGCTTTGGAATAAAAGGAAAAGAAAGCTTTCAATTCCCCGCGCACTTCCCATGAATAAATGATGAGGTGCGTTTGAATGAATCCGTGTCCTTTCTTGGTGTCCTTTCTAAAGTTCGCTAAATGGCAGACACGGTGGTACGAGCTAGGTGCCGCTAATCTGATGGCGGGACGGGCTATTCTCTGCATCCCCAGCCCCGCGCTACGCGCCGCTTCCTCGGCCTGATAGCCCCCCTAAAAAAGGTCCCGGATCAAACCGGGGGGCTCGGCGGCGGGTGGAGCTTGCAAGCATGCCGCGCCTCGCTTTGTGCACGCTGGGATTTTGTCGTTTTTCGCGGCGCTCTCCTGTTCGGTGATGACAAGAGGAAGTAACACCCTGCCACGTGCACGCACGCGGTGGCCATCTTTCCCGAACGAAAGGTCACACGCCCTGCGAGCCGCTCAGAGTTGCAAAACCGCTTCGTGCCGTTGCGCGCCGGGTTGCGCGTTCTCACGCGTCGGAATGCATTTCGGTCGCTGCCTTTGAATACTTGAGCATCTCAGGGGGGGGGGGGGGGGGGGCAAATCAGCTCGTAGACGCTGCTCTGCAGAAGGGTGGCAGCGGCGGTCGCACAAAGTCAGAGTGCAGGAGGGAGAAACCGGGGAGGGAGAAGGGAGGCGACGACGCGCTCAATGAGAGTCTGGGGCAAAGATAAGGGGAGAATTAGCAGTTCATTTGTGGGGAAATTAATCCCCTTTCAGCATGAATCTCTGACTAACTCTGTGGCATTGTTCGAGGCAGCGGGCGCCCCTATCTCGCGTCCCCAGATAGTTGCAGGTCACTACAGAGGAGAGGATTTCAATTTGGTCACTGATGTTGGATCAAGAGAGGAAAGACACAAAGGAAGTCTTTGTTTCAGCAAGGGGGTTTCGCTGGAAATGGCACGTATCATCTTGGGAGAATATCACAGCTGCCAGTGCGTGCCGCCGCACGTCGGCTTCATGAGTTGTTTTTTTTTTTTACATTCGCGGGGAAAGTGAAGGCCACACAACAGCAAAAGTGAACCAACTGTAATTGGAGCAGTCCTCTATTTGATATTGAGCATTTAATCGCAGATCATTAATGCGGTGCCATTTAAAAAGCCTGCGCATCCCTAGAATATAGAGAAGGTGACATTTAAAAAGCCCCCAGTTCTCCGTTGACGCCAATTTTTTTTTTTTTTTACGCCAGTTGCTCAAATGAATCCACTGATGACTTGCCTTTGGACACCAGCTGCACAACATAACAATATAGGAGGATTTTGTTAAATTATTAGACATAACGCAAGGTTATGGAGGAGCACCGTCGGCGTCTGTTTTCATTGGCTAAAACGAAATACTTAAAAAAGTGACACGTGTGGTGTACAATAGCAGAGTGTCTCACATAGTCCATGTCCTTGAGGAAGTTGATCGACATTCTCTATACGGGGGCACAAGGCTGACCTTCGACCTCTCACCTACACGAATGCAATGTATTCAGCCGTACCTCATCCATTGTAAGTATACCGTGTATGTCCTCGTGTGGGATAGAATGAATAGAAAGATGGAGATCTCATTTTGAGTCATGCTCCCAGCTGAGCAGCTGACCTCTGCTTCCCCAACGTCAAAGCTCAGAGATGCCCGAGCCTTTTCGAGCCGCCTTGGACAAAATGGCACGAGCTCCTGTTGACGAGCGTTGCACTGCTTCGTTTTCTGTGTGCCGCGCCGGTGAGGGTGAGGCCTCGGGAAGGAGGTGGAGCCATCAGTTTCCGACAGGGGAGGCGAGTTCTCCCTCTCAACCTTTAATCTGTCTGACACAAGCGACTGAGGGACTCTGAGGGACAAAGAACTTCACACACACACATCTGAAGTGTGGATATTAGAGGCCGGATCTTATTAAGGCCTCTCCTGAGGCCGTGTGTTTGGTGAAATTGCATAATGTGTAGGCTATATATTGAAAAGGTGTGGCCTCCATACTTGCAGTGCTCTCCAAGAAGAGTCAAGAAGGTGAGATCCGACCAGCACTTTGGTTTAGAATGTTCAAAAAGTGACACAAAGAACACAATGGGAAGAAGTTATCTACACGATCTTGTAATATAAGTAACTTTCAGATCGTGTATGTGTTACAATTTTCTTTTTTTATTAAAACGTGTGGGCCCCTTCAATTTGATAAAAAATAGGTGAACTAAGAATACATTTTGGATTAGCCAATCATTTTGGTGCTGTAGTGAGTCTACAGTGCATGCATTATTGACTCAAGATAAACTACAGTTCCCGTGTTCATCACAATGAAGGAGCATTTAACTCGTTGCAACGGGGGACGTTGATGCGTTTTCTTAAACAAATGACAAATGACCGGACTTTTCCTGCCGTCGGTGCTTCTTCTCCATCTTTATTGCACGAAAACGAGCGTTGTTGAACGAACGAGCGCTCTCCTAATGAGATTTCTGCTCATTGTGAAGAATAAAACCTCGCATAAAACAGTACAGTACCAAGCAGAGGCATTGAAAGGAGCTCACGGTACCTGCTGCCAAAGATATTGAGCCTCCAAGCCACTGGGGATTAAGTAAACATGCAACACACACACACACAGTCCTCACAGTCCATTTGACTGATTTACCGTGGCCCTCGCCGAAATCCTTTTGATGAGGTTTAATTAGTGTGCATTTAACACCGTTTTTCATGTTTAAAAAGGTGATGAATTGCGTAATTAAAGGCCTCACAATGTAAATCAATGGGGCGGAAAGAGAGAAGGTAATTAAACGTCCCCTCCGCCCACACCACTCCGTCACCGAGCGATTGACTTCGGTGGAACGTACAGCAACGCGGCATCTCCAACCCGGGTCTCAGGAGGTGTGGAGCGACGGGGAATTGATCGTAAACGAGTCCGTGACAAGTATTTCTCCTCCCGATGAGAGAGTGTCAGGATTAGGGACAGTCCTGCTGGGCTCATGTCACCATTCCTTAAACTGCATTTCCCTCTCAAATCAACTTGCGTTGTCCCCGTTCTCCCGGGGATTTGTGACATTATAGAACTATGAAAAGCTGCAAATAGTGATGTGACAGACCTCATTTGCAGTCTCGGTCCCGAGGCTCGACAGACTTGAAGCCTCAGGTGTTCTACCACTCGCGCAGCCAGAGATAAAGTTATATATATATATATATATATATATAAGAATCGTAGAGCTTCCTGAGATTTCCAGTGATGTCGGTGGATGTGCAGATGTGTGGTAATTGAGTTTGGAATGGGGCTGTTTTGAGGCGGAGCTGCCGATGGGCAGTTCAGTCATAGCTATCCTCCCGTTTTTCTCTCTCCAAGGAGTCGTGGCCCCAGGCATGGTAGAAGTGAGCGGACTACGGCCCGACTCGTGGAGTCACCGATGACACCGGCTCTTCTGTCGTTGAGGGCCTCTTGCCCCACATCCTGTTGTTGCGTACTGTACCGTAGCTTACCGTGCTAACATGATTCACCACTGACTTAAACGCAAGCGTCCTTATAGACTTTTACAATTTACACCACATTAGTGATCGTTTCTCCTTCTCTTTAATTTTAAGCATAAGGATTATACTATTATAACTTTAATTGATATTTAACTAAGTTGCATAGTATTAGTTATTTCTCTGGAATTAGTCAGCCTTTCCCTTAACTAGGATCAAACTGATTTGCACCGGAACAATGTGCAATTCCAGCAAATGCACCTAAATATTTGATAGAAATGCTGAATTGCACTGGTAAACTAACTAACTACAAACTAGCTGTTTGTGTTGTTTACCCTGTTGGATGCTGCAGTGTTCCTAGAAGGAGGGGGCAGTGTTAAGTTAAATGTGACGAAGTTACACAATTTCATGTGACATAACATCCGTAGAAAACAACATAATGTAGGTTCCACACAGGACACATATGGAGGTCCCCCAAAGTAAACATCCTATGGATTTCCCACCCATCGAAATGCACTTTCATGCTCTTCCAAAAATGCTCTACCAAAATTCAAGGCTAATTCCTTGTTACTGTTTTCAGGACTTGTGCTAAGCGATCCAGTAAGTCACAATAGGCACAAAAATGTTAACAATCCTCTCATCTGACTCCTTGTCAATACAGAGATTGACAGTATTTCTAAAGCTGTGACTCATTTGATTGATATGGAAACATGCAAACAGCCCAAAAGCAAGCCAACAAAGGCACACAGCGGCTGATGTTGGACACACAGTAGCCAGCAGTTGTGTTTTTTCTTTTAAAGCGCTGAGCTTACGATTCTTTAGTGAGTGACTCCCACTGCCTCGGGGTCACACAATCGCAAGCGACACAGCTCAATTCAAAGACGTGCGTTTTTGTGCTACTAGATTTAAAGAGCTTTCACCCTCCTCTATTCAACACCACTGACTCGTCCTGGCATGTTCCCGAAAAATGGGAGCTTTTAATCGCACCTCCCCCATTGGCCTTTCTTCTCCGGGTGTTTTCCAATGACCACGGCCCGTAGTTGGGCAGTGTGGGCAGC
The DNA here is from genome assembly GCF_949316345.1 of Pungitius pungitius. NCBI lineage: Eukaryota > Metazoa > Chordata > Actinopteri > Perciformes > Gasterosteidae > Pungitius > Pungitius pungitius. Next base: position 13,532,374 of record NC_084920.1, read on the forward strand.
TGTCACCTGACGTCAGCATAAAACAGTTGGAGGGCCCCCCATGAGCACCTGGCACAAGCAGGAAAGAAAGAAAATCAAATCTTTGAACAGAATCTCCACAAAAGGAAGACTAGCAGCAGTTCCTATTTGCAAGAGTCAAATAGCTCTTTTTGGGTGTGACAGAGGTCACGTTATTTGCAATTTCCCCTCTGATTCATACCGGCGTGCATGAAATAAAACTTTTCTCTCTATCTATTGGGGGTTTTGGCGTCACAAAGCCATACGTGTGTCATTGTGAGACGCAGGCAGCAGAGGGTAGGCCATCACTGAACGATACAAGACACACAAATTGAAGCCATTACTAGACAAAAGGTTCATGGGAACAACCGGATATATTATAGCAACCGGATCACATGCAAAGATAAAAAGATGCACCTGTAAATGTTTAAAGAACTCTGTACTTAAACAAAACCTCAGCTTTGCCTTTGAACGACCAAAAAGCCCCTTCTTTGTTACCTCGTCATACTCAGTAGACACCGAATAACAGCTTGCAAATAACACATTGCAGAAAGTAACAGTAAACTGAACATCAAATGACTTCCAAGCTGTTAGGAAAGCTACAACCAAACAAGCAACTATGTTGAATCAGAAAAAAAAGGAAACAGAGCGGTTGTCTATTGTTCAACCCCCGCCCCCCCCCCAGTCACAATCACAAGTGCAAAAAGTAATTGGGTCTACATTTTCTTCAAAAAAGCAGAGATAATTTGTCCCACACTAAAAATCAACAGGGGCAAAGCTCAGAACTGCGTGCAAATTTGATTTGATGTGCTCCAGGGGAATTGAATAAGGCCGTTGATGGAAGTGGCCCAGAAGGGGGACGGCCATGTGAGAGTGCGCTTTCTTGGAGGGGTTACAATTTGGAGGGCGTAGCAGATGGATCGCCGGCAATCAAACAGCTGCTGTAATCAATTCAGGACGAGAGTTCATCACAAGTCGGTTCGACGGGGAGTGCGGAACAGAGGGAACTGAGATCAGCTTCATTATTTAAAAATGTGTCTAAAAACAGAAACGACAAATATCAAAGAAATTGGAGAACAGAGCGACGTTCTCGTTTTTTTGTCGTCATGCATGACTCATCATCTTCTCGCCGTGTTCTTCGACAAAGTTAGTCGACTACTCTAATGCGCAATAAGCGATACGAGCAAGTAGTAGTCATGTGGCCACGGTGTTTTGGACCAACATTCATGTTTCCCAGTGGATCGAGCCAGCTGCGTTTCATGACTTTTCCTTCAGTGCCACCATGACTCGAATGTCTCGACAACCAGATGGATTGTCATGCAATTTGGTTCCGACATTTATGCCCCCCTCAGGATCAATAAAAAAAAAACTTTTGTTTATGAGCAAACAACTGCAGAACTAATGATATCCCCAACCCCAACCCCCCCCCCATCAGCCTCTGCTAAATGTTTTTCTTTGAATGCTCATCAGGAAATGTTAGCGTGCTCAAAGCACGGCCGTGTGATTGTAAATGTTGACGCTATACACACACAAGCATCGTTATGTTAAACATATTACGGTAAATTAAGGCCAAAATAAAGCTACGTAGCATAGCATTTCTTTCTTTTCAAAGTCACTACTTTGTACATAACGCCCCTGCCTGTTCGTGACCTTTTAATTGTAAAGCACTGCTGTCCATGACTCATTTCTTATTCCTTGTTGGGTATAGTGAGAGAGATGGGAAAAGAGAGTCGCTGTGTGTCGGGGGGGGGGGGGGGGGCAGCCTCACAGAACCTCCAGCAAAAGGTAATGCACCCATGATATGGCTTTTCAGGTGAAAGTGCAGAAATATTACATGTCAGCAATAGTTTAGCCACTACGGGCGTCCAGGTCCATCTTCTTCCTAAAGTGTCCCTATTCATTTCACGACTGATATTCCATTGCTGGTGACGTTGATGTTTCCTGAGTAAGACACTTCTATAGTGAGCGACATACTGACAGTGTGGGGGGGGGGGAACTTGGTCTCGAATGGTTTTGCCATTCTAAAACCGAAAAAGACTTGTGCCACTGAACTACTTCAGCCTGATTGCATTAATCACCATGCAAAGAGCACAGGAAATAAGTTGAATGGGCTGTAATTGGAACCTATTAAATCTAAAATGACTTAGACTACCTGCTCTCTGCTCAACGACCAGCATTTACTAAAAGCCTGATTTGAAAGAAAGCGATGGCCGCTGTGCGTGATGTTTGGCTCCCTCGTTGCTCCGGCTTCGCTGCCTCTCCTGTCTCCTGCCCTTTACGTCTTTACTCTGCTGAACTTTTATCCACTTGCTAAACCAGTATTTTCCACATCGCAGTCGAGGGCCGTCGCACTTTTCACACCTCACACTTCCACGCGGAGAAGAATTCTATGGACCTTTGGACCTCTGGATGCACTCCAGTGGTGGATACAGAGAGCCCACTGCTGAGGACTCACCCGTCTTCTACGGTCTCAAGGGCATCGCTGCCCTTTGGGTAGGAAGAATTAAACAGACCAACAAAACAATTCCATTACTTTGATTAATTGATGCTGAATGCTTTCAGGGAATTGGCTGCAGGGGTAAATGGGGTTCCATGCTGAAAAAAAAAAACTCAGCACTGAGATGATTGGCGTGAAGGCAAAGAAACAAATTGTACGTTGATGAATGGAAGGCAAAGCGTGGTCCACATTGAGGGGTTGGCAGGTTGTCACGGGCAACCATTAGTGAGAAATTGGTAACCAAATCTTGCTCCTCGGTCGCCATCAGTGGCAAAATCTGTTTAAGCACTTTTAAAGATTAGGACAACAGAACTTTGGCCTCCCATCCCACGGGAACGATGAGGACGGAAAAGGAAGCGAGCGGGTTCAAAAAATGATGACAGGGTACAGGGAGAGGATACGGGGGAGGGGCGGGGGAAACGGGACTGCCCCTGACTGCGCATGGGTGAGGGAATAAACAAACAAGAAGACTGATGTCTTCAGTTATCCTGCTTTATGGATGATATTCAAAGCGTAGCCCTGCATTCATCACACGGCCGTGGAACTGTCACTGATACACATCAGGTAATGGCGGAAAGGGAGGGAGGGTTTGGGGGGGGGGTGGGGGACTCCGTTAGCATAAGGGCATGTGAGGAGACAGTCGGGGAATGGATGAGCAACTGTGCGTTCATGTGCTGGGAAATGAAAAACAATGAATTATGGAGAAATAAGATGTCTACAGTAAAAGGACTGAGGAGTCTCTGTCCTTCCTCCGCCACTCTCTCCCATCCTTTTTATAGCAGAGGTGGATTATCAAGCGTGTCACTGACACATGAGGGATTCTATTAATTAACACTTTGGACCGCCCCCCTTTTCTTGCTCTCGGTCTCTGGAGGGTTTTCGGCGGCGGCCCGGCCCACAAGGTGGGAATGAGACGGGCACCTGCTGGGAAAAGGCGAAAAAGCAGCTCAGTCCACCGACACGGGGCTCGACACCTCCCCCTGTAGCCCCCCCCCCCCCTCCCGTTGGCGGGATGTCCATGAGTCACGCTGTTCAAACGGGCGCCAGGGAGACGGCGAAGAAACGCTGTAGCGATTAGCATCACGGATGCAGCTGTTTCACAGCGGTCTGGACTCGTCGAGGGCGGAGCGCCAACGGGCCTCATGATGGGGATGGCGCGCGTCAATGTGGAGCTGATGAAACCAGCTTCATGATTTCGCTTTTTGAGACGAGCGGAGGAAATAAACAACCCTCGGATGAATGAAGACGTAGATATAGATCTCTTCTAGATGTGTTACTTTCATATTCATGCGGCAGTACGTCGTAAACCCCGCTGATTTCACAGCAGCTTGCTTGCCGCGCGACTCTCATTATACACTCACTTGATTTCATGAGGGGTTTTATCAATGCCTCTGGAGGTATAACTGAGGTGCCATTGATGTATCATATATCGCCATCCCATAGGATGTTAACGCGCCTCCTAGATTCTCCTTTCAGTGTAGAAATTTCAAACGCTTGCTTAAGTGATCCAATCAACAAGGCAAAAAGCAAGAGACAAGCTCTGGAGGGACCCTCCTCTGAGTGTTTAAAAAAAAAAGGTCAGCCAATCATATGTATTGTATTGACTTGAACAGAAGCAATGCAGCGTCTCTCTCCGGATGCAGTCAGATGTGTTCTGCAACCATGAGATCGCGGTGAGCTGTCAGTGAACTATGAACCTGTGTGCTCAACATTCATCACTTACAGAAATCACTCTTCGCCACAGCTCTTGCTCTCATGTTTTGCACAAAGCAGCATAGGCAGAATATAGTCAATTGGACATTTCATCTGCGACTGTTCGGAGAGCCGCGTCTGCCTGTCTGTCTGTCTATCCTCCTCCTCGATGTAGTGATACCTGTAACGGTTTATTTATAGCCTGCTGGTGTGAGACAACGTGTGAAATGTGCCCTGTGATCTGCAGACGGGCCTTGCCCGAACAGTAATCACATTGAGGACTACTGTGGGACCACAGGGGTCGGCAACAAATCCGGAACAAATCAGGACAGAATCCATCCGTCTACATATATATAGATATAAATGCTTTATGTTTGGATGTTTTGAATTGGCTTGTTGTTAAAATGTGCTGTATAAATAAAATTGCCTTGCCCATATATCGGTGTAGAGGTTAAAGTAAAAATTCATCTGCTGATTAACATGCAGTCACATTATAACACAATGTGCCCCCTGAGCCTTACTCAGTTTGGGATTATTGCCACCTCCCAAAATGCCAGTTTCAATTACTGACATTTAAATTGCCCGGCGACCCATCGTGGCTGTTTCTTCACCTCACCCTTCAGCCAACCAATAAAAAAAAATTAAAAATCACATTCCAAAATCGCCTCTGGATCACAATCTCATCAGAGCTGTAATGGAAACCGCGAATTGATTACAACTGGACTTCAGGCCGTAGATGGCTTCGATATTTCTCAGCAGCAATGGAACTGAATCTCTGGCCCTCAGAAATAAACATGCAGGGATGCGACATTTGCTTTCAACACGACCATCCTGGTAATCCTCTCGCTGGCCATCCGTTCCTCAAGGGCGCGCGAAAGGGCCAGGACCGGCTGGTTCGGAGCTCTGAGCGTTTGGACGAGACTGAACTCGGTCCACAGTTCATTCTATTCTATAATGGCTCGCCTCGGGCATATTGTGCATTTGTAATGATGTGGTACCACTTCTCGGTGGGAAAAGAGAACAAACAAACCGGCAACAACAAGCTGACGGCGTGAGGACGAAAAAGGATGTTTGTATTCGGAGTCACATTCAGACTGAAGATGCTTATACTGTAGATCACAAGTGAGAAAAATAACTACGAGACACACACACACACACATACACCATTCTCCTTATTCTAATCGTCCTGTTCAGTTGTTTGATGTAGCAGTCCAAACTTAAGATTCACTGGCCAGCATCCATCTCAATGTGGCTGCAGTACATCTTAAACTGTGACTGCGGGAGCAGGAGGAGCGATTGCTCGCCCCCCCCCCCCTTCCTCACCACCTGCATATCTTGCTGGCGTGCAGGTGGCAAAGCAGCGTGTGGTAAAAGATATTTGCAGTGTGTGTGTGTGTGTGTGTGACTCTCTTTGAGTCAGATAAATTTACTCCCTCTTTATACTAATTGCTGCTACTCCCCCGCCTCGACAGCTCCATAGATTAACCCTTGGGGGGGGGGGGGGGGAAAGAAGCGCTGCTTAGTATTACACATGTCTCGCTGTCGCTGCCCGACAAAATGGAGACAGTCGCTAAGGCGTTGCCGCCAAGATGGAGGAGCGTGTCTTTAAACTGCCTGCAGTCCCTTCTTTTGGAAACAAACTCCTGATATTTAATGATTGTAATTATTGATAATGTTGCTTTTGATCAACAGCCAGCCGCCTTTACGGCGCCAACATTTTTAGGGAACAGGAAGTCCAAAGTGGAGTTATAGCCCATTTTCTTTGTAACACCATCAAAGGTATTTTATTTAACCCTCTTAATTGCTCCACTGAAGAGAAACAGATGGTTGTCAGACAGGATGGGATGGTAAAAGTACACCTTTTTGAATAAACTGTATTGTTCCTTTAGCTACCGAGCTAAACCTTAATGAAAGGAACTGATCCAATCCCAAGAAACAAGAGTTGGAATAGAAGGAGGGATGGATCCGGACTTTGACTGACTCATTGGGTCATATTCCGGATGGATGGTCATCCAAAAAAGTCACGGTTTAACTTTGCAAATCTATAACGTATTTTTCATATCTACTAAAAAAAATCAGATATTTCTACAAAATGTATGATTTTTAACAAAAACAGTTAAAAACAAGTCTAGCAGCAGCTCATCTGCTCATATCTAGCTAAACGTTTAGCTTTTTTTACAAAAAATCTTGAAATGATGTCTTGTTGGTCCGTAACCTTTTAACTACGAGAGACGACAGTCCTCGAGTTCAATTTGTCAAGAGCTTTTCGCTCTTGATTCCACCGATAGACATAATTGATTCATACTCATCCTTCAAAAGCACCTCTTGATGCAAGATAAAAGGGTGGATGTGGGGAGGTCATAGATCATCAACAACTTTCTGCTAAGGACAAACATCCACTTTTAATTACATTAACATTACTTTTAATCAGGATCGATTAGATAGATAGAATTCCAAATGTTTTCACATGAGCTTTGTTTACAGTGAAGTCTTTCTCTTCCTCTTAATACAACTGGCAATTCACCGAACTATGCAAATGACTTGCCTTTTAAAATATGAATAGAGGTTATTTCCTGAGGTTAGGAGATTGCACATTGTGGTATTTTTAACACAGTCCATGGGACTTGCTGAAGATGTGACCACTTTTGTATCTGCATACATGTGATTACATGTATGAGTCTGCATGTAAAGGTTTTACTTTTGCAGCTTTCTGTTATTTAATGAGCATGATTGAATATTTTTGTCGCGTAAACTGAACATGGAGGTGAGGGTGCGTTTCAAGTGTGCTCCTATACATACACCACGTCTTGGTCACCTCTCACACTGTCACCATCCCCTGAGGAATAGAATATGGTAAATTGTGTTGAGTTTTTTTTTTATTTTATTATTTTATTCCTCTCTTCAGAATGGCAGAACCAGAGCAGCAGCTCTCATCAGTAAGGTTGTATATCTGGGTGCATAATGGGGTCACAGTCGATGTGCAGGACTGGCGAGCTCTATTTCACAGGGTGAGAGATGTTATGTGCAAGGCGGTAGTTGGAGCAGGTCCTAGAAGGGTCTGAATAATGAATTTTCTCTCCCCCGACCTGTCTGCTTTGTGTGCCCTCTCCCGGCCCTCCTTGCTTCCTCCCTGCCTTCACAAAACTCCTTGGATATTAAAAGATGTCCCGGAGGCGAAGGCAGCGCATGGGAACGCTGTGCAGAAGCGGAGAGAAAGCGAGCGAATGAAGACTGACAGAACGACTCGATGAGACTGCTTGCCAAACACGGCCAGTTCGGGGGGGTTTCTGCAATTACAGTCATTTTTTTCCCCTCCCAAATGTGAATTGGCGAGGATGCCGCTTGTTTCGTAGAGGACAACGTGTGCAAAGACACTCCCGAGAACAGGTTGGACGGGGGGCCCCGGCAGAGGCTCCCGCTGCAACCAGCAGCTGAGTCGGCGGGATGACAAACTGCCCCCTTCCTCCCGGTGACAACCGCGGAGTCCTGCTAAGCCGATTAGACGCGGGGGCGCCGCGCGACAACCTTGAGTTTTCACCTGAGGCAGATCTGTGCAACAACACCCGCCCCCCCTCCCAAACACCCCCATAAGCACAAAAACAATACTGCTGCCCAGCCGCCAGCCTGCTGCACTCTGTTAGAGAAATATGCTATTTGTGTCAGGAGGTGACAGAGTCGGGGGGGGGGGGGGGGGGGTTGTTGTTAAGTGGTTGCGGCTTATTAATAACTCTGCACAAGCATCAGAGCATGAGAACAAAATCAGGTGTTGGGAAAAATAAACATAGCGAGTCACGTTACCCGTTTGTCCAAAGACGCCAAGAACATCCAAGGGGCCGTGCAGCCTGCCGGTTCCACGCAGAGCCCTTTTTCTGATCGCCACCATGAGACCAGGTGATGAGGGGCGGGTGTGACCGTGGGGCAAGGAAAGGCTCGCCTTGACTCGACGCTTTGCCACGTCGTTAGACGTGGAGCCCAATGCTGGGATCCTGCATTATTAACTGGCGCAGGGGGTGTGTGTGTGTGTGTGTACAGGACGGTCACTCCATCGCCTCCCGGTCACCGCGGTGCAAGCTGAGGGTCTGATTACCCATTCAAAACCAGTTCGGCCAATCAATCGGGGGGGGGGGGGCACCTCTGGGGGGACATCTGGTACGGACACGGTGGATTGTCGTTGTTTTTTTTCCTTTTTGTTTTTTTTCCACATGCGAGCCGTCCCAGTAGATGGCGCACGGCCCCGCTGCACCCGCTTCTCATCTCTGACAGACGAAAAGGACCAAATGGTTCCAGAACAGCGTCCCTTGTTGTGAGAACGGGGGCTTCACAGAACCTCAGAAACCCGCCATGAATATGCAGAGCCTCGGTCGGACGCGCCCGTTTACTTGGAGGGGGACAGCTCGAGCACGCCATCCGATAAGGTCAAAGGTGCCCCGGGCAGGTTGTAAAAAAACAAAAAAAAAAAAACGCACAAATGTGCCAGCGCCTTTAAAAGTTTTAAAAGGCGCGGGGAGCAAAGTGGATTCCGTCGCTCGGGTCCGAGCACTGACGTGAGGAGAGTTCTCCACGGAGTGTATTAAACCAGCTACTTAAAACGAGAACTGTAATTAAAAGAGCGACAGCCTTATTAAGACCAGCGGAGGAGTGGAGCTCCTGATTAGCTGAGAGCAGCCGGTCTACGTTGTTGTGTGTGTGTGTTTTGTGTGTAACTCACCCTGCTCTCTCTGATGTGTCGGCCTGTAACTGTTTCCTTCGGTTTAACTATCAACAACTGTCTGCCTTCAGCGAGCCATTCCCTGTTTGTACAATGGACGGCTATTTGCAGGGAGTGGGCGGCCGGCGGTATGTGATTATCGTGATGGCGTTTGAAAAAAAATTGTGATGGAGTGAGTGAAAGCCTGTTGTTTTTTGGTTTTTTTTTTTTTTAACCGTGTGGACAGATCCATCCACGGGAGGCTGCTTTGTGGCAGACGCAGGAAAAACCTAGATTTCCCCTCAATGGCGACGTAAACTGAATGTGAAATGTGATTTGCGGTGACGGTACCGAACTTGGATAAGATAGTACCGCAATTGTCTTGTGCTTCCTGTCAGGAGCGGCTTGCAAACATGAGGAAATATTATATTATTTCTTTCTTCTTTTTTTTTTTTTTCCTCCCGGCCTCCGTCAGCCACGTTGAGCTCCCTCTCCTCATTAATGTCTAAATTGTATCGCTGATGGGCCGGGGCGTGCCTGTGTGTGGAGCTTGGCGGGGGCCCCCCCCCCCCGCTCTCTGGGACTCACCAGCATCACTTGGACAGATGGCGGGAGGAAGCAGCCGCGACCAAGGGATGCACGGAGGAGCCCGAGTGCGACCGCAAGATGGAGGCTTAGCGGATGGTAAGTAAGATGGAAAACATCCGAGTGTGCCCTGTGGCTCCATTCTGGTACGTACACCATCGGTGCGTCGAGCCACCGTATACCCCCCCCCCCCCCCCCCCCCCCCTCCTTCCCTCCTCGATTCTACGCCGCCCCTCTCGTCCCGTCGCACATGGACTCAGAGCCAAGCTTCCATCACTGGTCTGCTTTTTTTTTTTTCTTCTTCTAATTTCATTTAGGGCTTCAGAGCCCCCAAAGCAATTCCAAAAACTACCCCGCACCCAAAAAAAAAGAAAAAAAAACTCAACTAGCTTCCTCTTATATCTCCAAGCTCCCAATACATATAGCTCAGGAAAACTTTAGGCCCTTTTGGCATTCCCGGTCCGACGTGCTGTTTGGCAGGAGGGATGCATACGAATGAGCACGTAGCATGCGTTTGGAGTCCAACTAGGGGGGGGGGGGGGGGGGCCCTCCCTTGAGAAATGAGCTGGCATTTGCAGATAGGCAGGCACAGACTGAGATGGAGTCACTCCGAGGGAAGTTTCCTCTGCTTTACTTGGGGGGTAAATAATGCTGGATGGGAAAAATGGGCAATGGCCCTCACTTTACTTTTCACCTTAGATCATACTGAAGCTGCCTAGTTATCCCCCCCCGTTAAACTTACTGGATGCCTTCTTATTGTCTCCGATTCGGTGAGATGCATTTGCAGCTTTTACGGCATAACAGAACTAAGCCGCACGTCCTCCGACGTTCCCTCGGCTCCCTCGGGGACGACATATCTCTGCTCCTTGTTCGTTCCTTTCTCTTTTTTTTTTTTTTCGGAGGGGAGGGGCCATAGCAGATGTTCCCAAGAAAACATCTTAAGTTCTTTGGGGGGGCCTCCTTAGGACGACAGCACGAGTTGCTATGGTAGATAAACAGCCATTTCTAATTAAGCAGGCTTTCCAGATGAAGGCGGGTAAACAGAAAAAAGGCACCAAATGGCTGTCATTAGGGGGCTCATGTCACAGCACACAGGTTAAGCCCCCGCTCTCATTAAGAAACGGGGTCTGTTGTGCACACAAAACCAGATCCTCCACTGCGTGTGCATGTGTCTGAGCGTTTAATGGATGTGTGTCCTCGAGATTCCTGTGTTTGTGCGCGCCTGCCCTGAGAGAACAGGCTGGATCTCATTTACAGTCCAAGGGGTCACTTATTGACTGAATCAACCCCCCCTCCTCCCCCCCGCCACAGCGCAGCCGGAATGGAAGCTTAACAAGATTACTGTTATATATAGCGGCGGTAATGGGAGTCTCTCTGGAGCTTCTGGCGCTGCTGATTTGTGCCCCGCTACCCAGATTTTCAGCAGAAAAGCCTGGCATTCTGCACACGGCCTCACTCCTCCCCCCCGCTGGGACACTCTTGATGCATTACAGCTGGTGCGGATCAATCAATCTGCCTCTCCACTCGCCCGTGCTCTCTCCCGTCCCTCCACCTGCCGCCTGCCGGGACGGTGATTCCTCAGAGGACGGCGCCTCGGACCGGCCGCTCTGCAGTTATAGAAATCACTGGCACATCTCAACCACATTGTCCCCCCCCCCCGTGCCCCCCCCGTGAATACATTCAGGGTCAGAATCCAGGTTGGCGCGACAGATTTGCTGCTCGTCGCGTTAGTTTAAGGCGGGGGTGCTAAGGATCGAAGAAGGTTTTGTACCTGAAGATGCTCTTGTATTGATTGATGGACCTTTCCGGGCCGGTGAGTGACGAATCATCAGACGGCCGGATGGCTCGTTCATCACTGTCAGCCGGGGCTTGGCTCGTGCGGCGTCTGCAGTCGGGCCCCGGCCTGTCGCGCCACCATCTCGCCCCCTCATCGCTCCCACCTGGTCCTGGAGATTCGCTGGAGGAGGAGGAGGAGGAGGAGGAGGAGGACGACAACAAGCGAGGAGGCTTTCGGTGGCGACTGAGTTAAGTCACGGCAGCCGCCACGGACGAGGATCCATCCTGTGATCTGGTGGCCGAATGATCCCCCACCAAACCGCTATCACATGATTAAACACCGTTTGGGGGAAGGAAAGGAGTGGGGGGGGGGCATGTTACCGTGTTGAACAATTAATAGCAGATAGTGGAAATCCTGTTTTGTGTCTGGGGCCCAAGGCTCCGCCTGGCCTCTAATTAAGCAGGTGGAGAGCGCTCAGCAACGGGGAATCTCATCGTCTGCCAGGCGACATGAAATGGTGCTCACAGGCATAAACAGGCTAATTAATTACCTAGTGCACTTTAATGTAATGAGGCTTCCGGACCCGCCCTGTTATGGGCATCACACACAGATGGAGACACATGCTACTCACACACTTTCCATTAGTCATGTCACGTTGCCATTTGGTTCTCTCCTCCTTGCTCGTGCACCCACTCCCACCTGAACGCGAGATGGGGAGTTTAAAGCACTTTGTTTTTTCAAGTGAGCCGCTATCCTTCTCGACGCAGACAGCAGAGCAGGTGACGGACGGGAGGTGGACAGCTGTCGACAGGCAGGAGGACGGAGGGTGCCGCGGGGCAGCCGGCGGAGGCACACCTAATTCCCGGGTCTTATTTTGTCAATAAACAGCAGCCAGTGGCACTCAATTAGAGCCCTTTATTGACTATGCTGCCTGACCTGTGTCAGATTCCAGCCGGTGACACGCCGGGACGTCCAACACTGGCACTTTCTCTCCCCCCCCCCCCGAGATTACGGGGAAATAGAAAAATCAAATGAAGATTGCAGGAGCACAGTAAATAAGTAAAGGAGGGGAGGAGAGCAGAGGGAGACAGGAGAGATAAAACGTGGCGTGAGAAGACTACACCGGTCCTCGAAGCAGCGCTCGGGTTATTATACGCCCTGTTTGGCCCCGCTAAGGGCGAGCATATGACGGGAGATATGAAACGTAGCATGTATCAGATGAGACCAACGTGAGCAGTAATTGGCAGGTTTCTTCTTGCCACCAGACCAGTCAGGATAAGAAAGATATCCTCCTCATCTCCTTCTTGGGAGGAGCAAATCCTCCAAGCGGTGTGTTTGTTTTCAGACCGTTTCCTGCAGTGCGTCGCCTTTTGTTTCACTTCAAGCGCCACTGCATCATCTGTTTCTCTCTCCCCCCCCCCCCCAGAAGAAGCGGACACAAACAGAAGCACGAGCTTAGGCGGCTTTCCAAAGTAATTGGTTTCGAGTTATTCCATGAAGTGGGCGCATTTTTAGGCGCCGTCGCCAATTTGTTCGGCGTATATTCACGGCCCGTTAAAGATTCTAAAAGAAAATAGATTTTTATTATTTTTTGAACCCTCAGATAAACACACCGGTGGCGTTGAAACCCGAGTTCCTGTGTTTTTAACAAGCACGAACTCACCGATAAAGTTGTTGATACATTAATCCCCAACCCCTGTAGCTTCATCATCACTTCCACCATAACGAAAAGGCATTTCAATCAGGAGGGGAGTGAGCGAATGCAGGAGAGATAATTGTTTATTACAACAGATGATATGTGATAATAAAGTCCTGACACACTCAGACTCCACGGGGAGATTTGTAATCGAGGGGTGTCTGCCAGATAAATCCCCCTCACGGAGGCCAGGCGCTGGGGCTGCTGATGAGGCGGCTGAGCTGAGGAGGCCTTTGAAGCTGACGAAGGGTGCGCAGCGACGGGGGGGGGGGGGTGGTGGTGGTGGACACGGCGCCGCGGACGTACCGAAGGCGGAGAGAGTTGGAGACGGCAGCAGGTGAAAATGCGTGTGTGTGTCGATGCGCTATTGGATCGATTGATTGATGCCAACAGCCCCAAACGGTGATAGGCAGGTAAATGATGAATTAACGGCAGCATGAGAAATAAACTTCAGGCCTGAGCGAACAATGTGCATATTACAGAGCTCCATTACATTCGCATTATGAACCATACTGTCAGGGTGCCTGTCTGAGCCCCTGTGTGTTCACCTCCTGTTTCCTCGTCTCCTTGGAAATCTGTAATTCCCCCGCCGTTGTTCGCCAGGTGCGCCGTTCTCCTCTGCCCGCCTCCAACACGCCTCCCGTGACCACGCCCCCCCACCCCCGATTGGGCACGGCTGCTGCACGCGCTCCAGCCCAAAAATCCTGCAGGTTGATTCCTCGCCCCGATCCTCGTCCCGCTCATCACCTCCCGGCAGAGTTCAAACCCAGAGTCCAGTTACGAACCCGTCCCCCTCCTTTGCTAATGAGTTTGACATTTTAAGGAGCTATGTTAATCCAGGTGTATGAAGTTGGGATAGGTGCGCCCTCGCGCCATTCTTAAATTGACCACGGTATTGATCACAGCTTCACTGATGCAGACATGTGCAGCATATTTTTTTTTGGCCTGGCATCCAACTGACTAAACGCGTAAAGGTTTGAAAATCTCTACTTACTAGGAAAGTTGTACACTCTCTTTTCATTGCTTTTCGCACCCTTGTTTATGTGTTTGTTTCATTGCCGTTCATGTGCTAGTTTTACTTTGTCTTTGAGTATGTAAAACAAATGTAATATCAGGTATCATTATTTAGCCTCCTTTGCCTTAAGTGAGCTGAGGGAATTAATGTTCCTAAAATGTACCCTAAAGACCGAGGCCTAATTTCAAAGCCTTTTTCACAATGCGGGAAAATGTTTTACATTGTGATTATGTCACGGTTTGGGTCCTCTTCCTGTCTTATTTTGTAGTTTTCTTGTCTCTTGTGTCTCTGGGTGAGCTTCACTTCCTGTCCTGGCCTGTGATTGCCTGAGTGTTCCCGCCTGTGTCCAATCACCTGCACCTCCCTTGTGTATTTAAGCCCTGTGTGCCCGTTGTCCCTCGTCGCGTCATTGTCAGTCGTCATTTGTGCACGTCCTTTGATTTGTGTGGTAATAAAGAGCACATTTGGAAATCCTGGAAACTCCTGCATCGGAGTCCTCCCTGCACCAGCACCCGAACTGTGACAGATTAATTCTAAATATCTTTCTACAATTGATCATACAGAACAAACATGACTGGAAATACAAAAAACTCACATATTTTATGTTTAGTCTATGATTCGTGTTACCTGCGATCTTGGGGAAATCCTCTTGATGTAACACCATCTTCTGTAGCCAGGGAAGGTAATAAAGAAGCACACTTCTGACAGTACGGCAAATAGTGCCTTTATTTACAGTTTCGGGGCATCTCCCGCGGCATAAAAGAACATGCCGCAGTGCCACACAGAGCATCTGTGAGATGGTGAGAGCATGGTATTCGCACTGTGGCTCCTAATCTCTCCCAAAGCACCCTCAAAGCACATCTCAATATCAGTGCATCTTCATCCAAAAAAACGCTGTTTGGGAAAGGGCATCATGGTGCAGGGAGAAACGCAGGTGAATGGGCCTTTTATATTTCGCCTTCAACGCGTTTATTTCGGGTCAGAGCGGCAGCTGTTATAACACATGAGACTGCAGGATTAATTTTAGCCTGGATGTTAGCTGCAAGGAATTCATCTCCATGGTTACTCGGCTGGTTTTAATTCAACCTGTTTTCGTGCAAAAAAACGTCAAAGCTAAATTCATCAAGGATAACTTAAATATACCGGCTTATTGCCGTATTCTGTTTTCGTCGAATAGCCCCCCAGGTGTCAGGGAGGTAACAAACATGTAACAAGAGCTCCAAGCGGCGATAAGGCAAAGGCACACAAACCGACCTCCAACAAGGACAACAAAAAAACGGACTTTGAACACGCGAGGAACTAATCAGAAAATAAGACACAGGTGGGCAGAAGCGACGGCAAGCTGGAAGCCGATTAGTGGAAAAAAGAAAGGAGAGGCTTCAGAGGCTAATGTGACACAGGTGAATCGCAGGAACAAAGGAGGGGGGGGAAAAGATCAAGACGAGTTTCGAGATAATTGGCGCCTAATTCTTTGGCCATTGGCTGTATCAATTGAAAGATGTATAAAAACGCTACGGCAAAAACATGCAGGTCTTTCCGCTGTCTCAGCAGAATGGAGACAGATCTGAAAGTACTCACTTGAAGGTTAAGGTGCCAACAGGTCAGTGGAAAGAATCCACAGAACCAAAATGTACCAAACATTTGAAAGGAAAAGAAGGGAGGGACTAACGATGTTTAAGTGATTTATTCAGACCATGACTCGGCAATAAACAAAATGTATTTATATTTTAGTTCATGTATAACTGCTAATATTAATTACTCCTAGGATTAAGTGACTTAAAATGGCAACTTTATTTTGAGATTGGTCAACCCAAAGCTGAAACCTGGTCCACACCATCATGGGTTTTAAAATAAAGTCTAGTTCCATAAAGCTTAAATAATACTTGTTTACTAAATAATCGATGCAGATGGACGGTTATCTTTGACTTTTGTAAGCACGATGAGTGCTACTTTGCAATTTTTAGCTGGATCCCCCCCTCTTTGTGCCGTTAATTTCTTTTCAAATGATTTGTATTAAAAATGCATTCATCACAGTGGATGTTATCTAAGAGATAAAACATGAGGTGTCCCTAAAATAATGGGTGCTGCAGAGGCGGAGCTACTCCACTTCATCATTTCCTCCACTGGCTCCATTAGCTCGTCATGTCGGAACGTTGCACTTCTGGTGCTCATTTAAAAGCTAATCACAGAACGTCAGCCTCCTTCCTCTAACCTCTCAGGTTTGGCTTTTTCTTTACAACTAATTTAATTTAACTGTTTCAAGTTTCTTAAAAATGATGGAACTGTTCACTAGCGTACACCTATGAAAATAATATCAATTTTAAAAAGGACTGGAGAGAAAGCAGTATTTTTTTTTTTACAAAATTTGACAAAAGAAAATGACATTTTTACAGCTGAAGAAACTCATCTGGTTTGAAGTAATTAACATTAAGTCACGCATATGAAATGACATCTGGTGAAGTATTCAGTAATTCAATAAAAGTTCATTAGTTAGCTTTACAACAACAATAATACACTCTCTCCCTCTTTATCTTCTCTGAACTCCATGAACAATGCAGACACTTATTTTTTGTTACAGTGAGGGGAGCTTTGTTCACACATAGTGTGTTCAAGGAATTTCTGAAGGTTAAAAATCTGATGACTTAGATACCATAAAAAGGGTATTTCCTTTAAAAAAATACATGGCTTGCAGAGGGTTAAGTCAGTCATGTTAGGACAGAAACCATGTGTTTTTAAGCTCTACTGTGGAAGAATAATCGTGTGCAGTAGTCCATAGTATGGCCAAAAAAACTCAATTAACAAATTCTATCAACCTATTGATATCCAATAATACCAGACAAAAGCTTTCCCTGTGTATGTGGGACGAACCTTTGCATAAGGCATCGATATAAAAAATACACAGACAAAATTAAATCTGTATTAAAGTCCGTACCCCAAGGATGTGTGCCTCAATTTAAACAAAGCACAGACAGGGTTCTAATGATGCATGCAGGTGGTTCATGGTCTTTAAGTTAAACTATCTAAAGAGGATATGTAAATGAGGCTGGATTTGATAGCAGTTGATCAAATGCATGGCCGGGCAGAGCTAGTAATTAGGGTCACCACACCTTCTTTGCAAACACTGCTGCTCAGAAGTCTTTAATGCAAACGTTTCATCCCCAAATACTCTCACCGCATGTGAGTTACAATAGAACAAAGCCACACCCCCCCCCCCCACCGGCTTTGAAACCATGCTGCAAACTGGGAGCAGTGCAAGCACACAGGTCAAAATTGCACGGGGAGTAGTTCTTTTGAGAGTATTAGGCGAGAAATGCAAGTGCCACCCGTGTGAGTCACAAACGAGGAGCCAAGTGAACATTCGCTTGCCAAGCACGGAAATTACAGGGCGAGTTTGGCAAAAACTCGCTCTAGTGATTTTTTTAATAATCACAGCGATAGTAAAGCAGCTATTGTCAAATGGCAGGTCTGACCGTGGCATGTCAATTTTTCCTCGGCCCCGTCTCCGTGGCGTGGAGGCAGACACAGATCACACCTTTTAACGGACACTCGAGGGCGTGTGTCTGGGAGGGCCTTTTGGAAAAATAACACAATAGAATGTGACTCGTGAGACGTCGATCCTGCAGTACCCGATGTTCCCCCGGGAAAAAAAAATGTGGTCATGTACTCCAATAAGCCTCTGCCGGTACCCCGTCTGACAGAGCGCTCGCCACATCACCGCCGGCAATCTGACACACCGGCTGAAGTGCCGATGGAGAGGCAGATATGAGAGGGAAGAAAATGGAGAGGATGACGTTTCTCAGCTCAAACACCATTGAGCCGGGGCGTGAACGAAATGAAATGAAACCCACCTAACGTTGTTTTAGCAGAGCGATGACGTGGAACGCACTGTGACTTGCCCGCTATGCGGCCTGTTCAATTACAGGGGACACGCTTCAGTCTGGGGGTGTTTCAAATGAGTGACGAAGAAGTAAGGATTTGAAATGAAACGGGATGCATCTCAGGCTTATGAAATGAAACATTCCTCTACTCATAAGCAGCTGCCATGGTGTAACTTTGACGTGGAACAGCCAGTGTGACATAAACGGTTAATCTGGGAATCAAGGAGGCAACACGACAGACGAATAGAGGGGCTTAAATAGCTAATGCAGGAATTTATCATTTCATATACTTTTTTTAACCTCTTGATGTTCTTTAACATACTACTGCAAACGTTATTGTTTTTCTTATTTCTCTTAAACCTTATTTCAAGGCATGAATATTATATTCAGTCAATAGGCCATTTTCTATTAGCAGATGGCACATTTTGTTTTCCCTCCTTTGTGACCACAACAAGTACGAGGAGACTGCAGAGGGAAAAATACAAACTTTATACCAAGTCCAAGTCGCCGTAAAAGTTGCAGAGTCGAGCCCGAGGGTGCAACACTTCCAGAGATCATGTCTAGTGTCCTTGAGTGTGGCCACTGGTGCACCGAACTGGAACCGAGGACACGCGGGGCTCCTGTGTTTGGATACGGAGCCTCGGGGTCACTGGAAGTATAGTTTTAAGGGATTCGTGGGAGGGCTTTTCGATAGAAATATAGGAATTAGTCCATTTTACTTCTCCGGTGTTTGTGCGGGGCCCGGGAGTGTAGAAAAATGTCTTGGCTCGGCTGACCTTGGGACGCGGCCGCTTTGCCTGTGCAGCTTGTTTCCACTCCATTGTCGGGACAATGGGTCAAAGCTGTGCTGCAGATTAACAAGTGCAAAATAAATAAGGAAAGGCGAGCGCACGGGTGCTCCGAGTTGGGGGGGGGGGGGGGGGGGGGGGCAGCAAATCAATGGGGTCGTGTTCCGGGGGAAACCAGCGAGAGCGGGAGAAGGAAGGAGGGAAGCGTGGAGAGAGCTGCAGGTAATCAAGTGGATCCATCGGCTGCATGCTAAACCCCACGCGGACCGCTTTTCACCGGAGGATAAGCGAATGTTCAGGAGCACAGATTGGCACGGCGAGGGCTCATACTCCACTGAAGTCTGAATTAAGTTTTTCCCGGACGGCCGTGCGCGCGCAGGGACCTGAGGGGGGAGAAGATAACGCCTGGGAGTTTTGTTGTATCGATTCTGCCGCTCTCATTTCGTGAGGAAATAACCTTATTATTGACATACTACAGCTACTGGTTCAGACAAATCAAGCAGGATATTATTCTGGCAAAGAACCCGAAGCTCGCCCTGTCACGCCGACCTTTTTAATTAACAAACAAATCCAACTTCCCGAGTCAAATTCAAAATAAAAAGGTGAAAACGGCACCTCGCGCGTCTTTCTCGCGGCGCTTCGCAGTTTCCGCTCACGCCCACGTGACATGTGACAGCGTCGAACGAAACAACAACCCACGGTGGGAAGCGGCGGAGCAGGACGGGTGTCGATTTGTGCAGAGCCCAGAGCTGTGGCACGAATTCGATTGAGGCCGAATTCTGTTTGTGGCCCGGAAAAAACAACGAGATGGGACTTATTAAGTGAAACTGGGGAAACAGTGAGAGTGGAAAGGCCCTTACAATTGCATTAGGACCGGATCTGGGAGAGTTGGTGCAATAATGGCTTGGAAGGCCGGGTTAGATTACTACAGCACGGTAACGGGTTTAAAGGACAAAGGCGGCCCGGAGAGAGAGAGCAAGGCAGCCTGACTGAGGGACTAAATGGAAATTATGAAAGATATTAGAGGTGTGGAAAATGGAGTGAATGGGAAATAGAAGAAGAAACTGAGGGAGTTAGAAAAGTTGGGGGAGTTTAAACCACAAAGTTATGTTTAAAACTGGGGTTTGAGTCCAGCTAATGACCCTTCGATATACAGTATGTCATCCTCCTCCCGCATGTTTCATGTATAAATCTTCTCTACATCCTGAAGGTAAAAAGCGACCTATTCCGTTATAAGTTCTGTACTGTCCTCTTTTTACGCAGCTGTGCATAATTATACTTTCCTTCTTACCTCGTTACTTAGTAGGTTAGCTCGAATGCATTTAAAAAATAACTGGTTCTTCCCAAAACCATTTGCCTCTGAAGAACCGGAAAAACTATTATAGCATGCATATATAAGCTTTATTTTCTTTTGTAAATATAACGTTTATCTTTTGGGTGCCTAAAAGTTTTATGCTGTAATCCAAATTCCACTTTTCAACTTTTGACACCTATCGCAGCCCTTAAACCGGTTTGTTTGACATGTCTGCTTTTAAATTGAAAGAGAGTCAAACTATTCTGTATTCAAGACGTTGGTAGGCACAGAAAGTTTGAGGCAGCTGCTTAACTATCCAAGGAGACCGTGTTCCTGTTAAAGTGGAACAGTACAGGGGACCTTGAGCGAACAAAACGGCTCCAGCATCGATAGGATGACTGCGGCTTCTCAATAGCATTCCGATGTCTGACCTCGCTGCCTCGCTGTCTGCTCTGTGACCGCGCGCCCCCCCCCCCCCCCCCCCCCCCCCCCCGATAGAGGAAGTGCCTCAGCGCCTCTCACTCAGTGTCCTTGCGTCTGGCGGGCGGGGGGGGGGGTTTGGCGGCACACACTCATCGATACGTGGAAAGATACTCCAAACAACGGCCCGAGGGATCGAATTGAACTGATTTTAATCGCGCCGTTCAATACTGGCCTCACCTCCTGTCAAATGGCGATGTGATTGAGGACATTAAATAGCAATAAGAGTGCCACCGTGTGAAGATGGACTCCCAGGCAGCTGTTTAAAGTCTCAGGAGTTGCACAGATGTCTCCTCTGTTGAGGAGGAAGGAGATTACTGCTGTAGTGACGGAAAGGTACAAAAGAAGAAGAAGAAAAAAAAAAAGTAATGATCTTGACAAAACGCCTTGTCCACACAGTTACAGCTTTGGGATTCTGTTGTTGCAGACATGAAATATGCATTGGAAGATGTCCTTCAGGAAACAATCGCTATAATTAGAGTGTCATTGGAATTAATGATTGTGTTTGCCATCACAGTTGAGAATAACATTATTTCAAGGTTGTGTAATATTCTGTTTTGTTGGCTCAATGTTTTTTTTTTTTTTAATTGAGAGCTGTCATAGGAAATGTTTCCAAGTTGTCTACTTGTCTCCACCTTAACCACCTGGGCTTTGCAGATGCAAACTGATTCTGATCTCTCAACAACATGGATTCCCCCTCTTTCCTGTTAACGAAAAAAAAACCTTCCACTCATGCAGGATGTTGTTTTTCTGTGCGGCAGCTATTATAGGTGGTTTGGTGGCGACCCGAGGGGTTGCGTGGTCTCTCCGACTCCTAGCTCTCACCCAAAGTGATTCCGACAGGCACATTAAAATGCAAATTCTTGCCTGTGCACCCCTTGCCATTTTGTCACTTCCCTTTCTTCTTGTGTGGCATGTTGAGGGGAAAAGGAATTAGAGCGCTGGCCCCCGGGGTTGAATATTCAAATGGCCACCTGATTTCCCAACAGAGCGGCATCAGCCGGGTTCCCATTTACATAGATCCCTCTCCCCCGTTTACCGCCCATCCACGGCGACTGACTCCTCCGCAAGTGTCCACCGGGGCCATTCACAGAACTTCCCGCTGACTGTGTGACTAACGTTCAAGCCATTGACGTTTTTTCAAAGAGAACCCGTTGCTAAAAACCACAGGCGGCCAAAAACGGACATTGAAAAGTCCCTTAAAAAAACGCCGTAGGAAACGGCAGCTTTATTACCACGTCTGAATGCCTGTTGGAGGTCAGCGCTTTTCATGTCGCACTGGAGGGGTCACCGCGGTCTGACCGGCAAATTAGACGTAATTAGTATAAAAATGCAGAATCTGAACACAATATAGGTAATCAAGGCGGTAATGAGCTGGAACCCGAGTTGCGAGAAAAGATTCTTGTTATGGTCGTGTGTCTTTTTACCGTCAGAGAATGAGCCAAAGTTTTGTTTATGAAAAATAACGCCAACTGTGTCCTCATCAAGGTAAACACAGTAGTACAAAGAACGCATAAGTAGATCAACTTCATCACTTTTAGAACTGTGACGAAAGAAATATAAAATGAATAAGTAATTGGTCTTATCTGAAAATTTGATCTGAAGTTAGAGATACAAAAGCAGCTTGACTAAAACGTACACAGCCAATTCAGCCCCCCCCCTGATTATTGGACTCATGTTGGACAAAAGAAAAAGGAACAAAACTTGATGAAGCCAAACCGGAGAATTGATCATTTTGATCCCTGGCAAACATTACAAACGATCACTGTCACTCCATCGGGCTCTGTAGGATTTTCCGATGCGTTGTGTACTCCAGAAGCCTGGCCACCTCCATTTTGTACACCTGCTTCAAATGTGTGATCTTCAGCGTGTTGCATCATGTGACATCATACTTCTCCCTGGTGGCACAATGGACTTCTCTCCCCTTGTGCAGTAGTCCTGTAGACCTGTTACCGGACTGCGATGTGTTAAATTTGATGAAGTGCCGATAGACATATACTCCCCAATCAATGAAGACAAAGTCATCAGGATGCTTCGTTTTTTTTCCTCATTAGCTATTTAAGTGTTACTTGATCTCCACCATTAGAGGTGTCGATGTGTGAAGAAAAAAAAAAAAAAAAGTCCTCTCCCCCCGGAGCAGTTAGTGACACATGAAGATTAAGAAATTTAACGAAAATAATGTGTCTTCATTATACCCGTCTCTGTCGATGGCGGTCCTTCTCGCCTGCGTGGTGGGGGGGGGGGGGGCGCCGAATGGCTAATTACCTGGACGAGGGTGCAGGGGGGAGCGGTCCACCGCAGCAGCCACCTGTCGGGCTGGAGCGCATCCAAATGACGGGGGCCCCCGCGGGGGCCGCGCTGCCCGTGTTTTCCACTCAGTCACCTTGCAGCGAGGCGGCATCAACCTGGGGAGCAACTGTTGTCTTTACTAATTTACCTAAGAATAGCTCGCCTCGCCTTCGGGCCAGTGGCGGTGAACAGCATCTGTTTCCAACTGCAGGGGCCAGCGTGATCACACTTTCGGGCGCTAGCCGGGCCCCCCGGGCTAATAATACCGCCCGTCTGGCCGTCTCCCAACACATCGCACCTCAAAAAAACAAATGAAGCAAAAGAGCCAGAATGAAATAAATTTTTTTTAACCTACAGCTGACATTGAAGAAAAAAAAAAAAGATCTTAACTTTGTACTCTGGCAATGGTATTTATGGTCATTCATTGTAAAGCCTGAGTTCATGCTTCTGCGTTTTCAGAGGACACGCAGACGCAAGAGGCCCCCCTTGCGTGCCTTTTCACCCCCTCTTGCATGCTTGCGTGTGTTGACCCATTTTTTCTAAACGAGCTCACGCAACCCGCAAGGCTGGGATTGGTCTGCTAACTACATCCTTTCCTAAAGTATTATTTCTGGTTTCATAGCACAATACCGCCTTTATTAAAATGAAGATTTTTTAGGAGAGAATGACTGAGTTTGTAGAGCTTTTGTCAGAAGAAATCCATATATATATATATATATATTTATGACCACTTATACAAGCCTTCATTGGCGAACGACTTTCACACACAAAGATGCAAAAGGTCAACGTTACAAAACAAAACCAAAAAAGCAGCACAGGCACAAGCTGACCTAACGAAGAAAGAATAAATAGCCAGAAGATCAAAAAACAAACACGAGGGCCACTGGTGGCTTGAAACATAGACTCTCAGGGTTGGATTGGGGCTTAAATACATGTAGGGTGAACTCAGCTTAGGGGGGGAAAAGGATGGGAAACTAGACAGAGATTTACAGAGAGTAAATTGGTTTGGGTCGTTGTGTGACTGTCTGGCAAAGCGGCGGGAAATGGATTCAAATCGAGCATACCTCAGTGTGTGTGTGTGGTGTTTCGTTGTCTATTGCTCTAAAGTCGGAGTGTGACTCAGAAGTAATAATAATTTTCCACACAGAGAAATGCTTCACTATTAAAGCAGTATTAAGCTGTCCAAGGATATTCTACCTGAACTCTTTACATGTTCATTTCAAGAGCCTGCTCCCAGTTTCTTTTCAGAGGATTAGGTCAAATGTCATGGCTACGATGAAGCTCTTCCTCACTTTAATACGCTGATAGACACAAGCCTGTTTTTGTGCAAATTAGAAATGTAATAAAATGTATTTAAAAAAAAATTATACATATAAAAATATGTTGCCTTTTTCAGTCGACATTCACTCAAAGTGAACCCGCTATTATAAGGCTGCAGCTTCATTTTTTTCCTAATAAAAAATAATTGTAGAGTGTGATAGCTCTCGGATGAAACGTGACAGCGCTGAAACAAATTACCCCGCCATTATCGCTGAAGCGAACACGGATCATTCCGGATGACGTGAGCGCAAAAAAAACCACATCTCGGGCACGGAGCGTGAGGGCTGTGTGGAGAGGCGCAGGTCCAACGTGACTATGATGGCCCGAGCCTTTCAGACCCCTCACCTCACCCGTTAATGCGAACGCACACACACACACACACACGACATGCGCTGTTGCAGTCTAGTTCCACATGAGAGGCAGTTGCAAAGGATTTTTGATGGCGGGTAGCAGGGCGGAGGGGGGGGGGGGGGGCGGCTTAATGTGGCATCTGTCACACTGCGTTCCAGCTGGAACAGAGGGCACCGGGCCACTGGGGCTCTGGTGTAAAATATACTGCGGAGAAGGTCACTTTCCACTGGTCCAGTGGAAAAAAAACCCACTGCCGCATGTGCTGGCCTTCCAGTGATGGTTGTGGAGACATAAAAACACACTTGGAGGTAATGTACACTGCGCAGCATGCTGAATTTATTGAGGCTGGGTAGACTCGCAGGCGAGGGACAGACGTGTTCAGACTGTTCATGGAGAGTCAACGTTCCGTGGTAGAGGCCACGAGGCTGTAATTAATAGCACGGCAAGGATGGCCGCATTCGGTCCAAGGGTCCGGGGATCGTGCGTGCTCCCACGTGGGCCTGGCCTGAATGGAAGTTCAGCCACCGCTAACGGATTAGTTCCACCTGTGCTTCTCCTGCTATGACAAGTAAAAAGGTAAAGACATGAGATTCTGTGACTGGTCGTGAAAAGCGGAGAATTCAGTGGAATTTCGCAGGTTTGACTGTAAGCTTCTCTGAAATACCGGATCCTCCGGGTTTAAAAGAGAACGCTACGTGTCACAGTCTGACCCCTCCTTCACATCCAAAGCATTTTACACCCCAGAGTTTGATGGCGACGCACTCGGAAACACTTTGGCGCCTGTGTGAGACGCATCGGGCTTTTGACTTACTCCAAGATTCATCCCATCTGTGTCATTACACCACACCATCTGTGCAACTCCCGCCGCAAAGAAAGTGTGGACAGTTTGGACCGGCCAAACAGACACTTTCACTCCGGCGACCCCGGTTTGTGTTCCATGTGAAACCAAGCCAGATTCATCTTAACCGTTTACTTCTTATTCCCGGTTTTGTTACATAACTTACACACTTTACGCCTTTACGTTGTGCAACGTGAGCTCGTGAACTTAGTTAAGCAAACTGGACTCCTCAAGCCACCGACCAGGCCAGTGGGAACATGCATGTGGCTACGGCTCCCAGACCCAAGGATTCATCAACTCACACGGTCTTTACAAAAATAGTTTAGATAGCATTCTAGTCAAACGATTACATGATCATTGTCACAAAGATCAAGCACCTAACGGCACAGAACCACATCTCCACAGAAAATTAATTGCTGAAAAGTAATTTCCTTCATATCTCCAGAAATGCCCGGTGGCTTGCATTCTATCTTCTCTTTCCATCAGTGATTTTATCACCATAGCACATTTTTACTTTCTCTGTGTTTCGGGAGGATCCGCATACCTCTTGATCTCTCATATTCAATACAACTTCCCTGTTGGATTCATTTGCCGGTTGTTACTTCGATGCTTCTGACCTCAATTGTGAACTAATTTGTGAGAAGCTTGAAATGTGACTGCTAATGGGATATCTAATCATCCATTATTAATGCACCAGCAAAAACATTTGTCTCAGCTATCTTGCCACTGTGGTCATTGTTTTTCATCTGTAGTAGCCAAGCGTTCCTACTTGTGGGTGCATATATGTTGTCGCCCATGCCACAGGACTCAGTCTTCTTTCAAAATGTCCTTAAATACCTTCATTACAAAAGGAACCGAGTAAGTTTATTCATGAATCCATCCAGCAACCCTGCTAAACTAAATTAGATGTATTAAAGGGGAAAAATAGGTATATAAAAAGGCATAATCACAAATCTTAGAGACACTTTACAAAATGATTTTGTAAAATGATCATTTTACATACAATGATTTGAGTAAACTTGTTACCTTAATGTCACAAATACTTACATAGAAGTGTGCATGAAACTTTCCAGCGTATCACATAATCTTCCTCACAGGATAATTTAGCTAACATGTTTTGCCAAGACGTTTAAGAGTTAACTTTGAAAAATCAATGTACTAGGCATCATGGATGCTCAGAAAAATGGAAATTGACAAACTCCATCTGCCGAAGAAGATTGTGTGATAAGATCAAAAGCTCCAGAACAAATTAACCTTGAGGTGGGTTGTTAGTTGAATGATTAATTTATAACAATGTTTATTTAATTAGTTATGCTCCTAAGCGTTGTGTACTGTTTCATTGCTGATATTTTATAATGCAGTTGTTTTTCTTATTTATCCAAGTTCCAAAATGAATAACAAGGAATCAAAGAAGAAGAATGAAACAAACTGTAGAATGTGAAACTGTTTAGGTATTTGCTGGAAAGCTTTTAGTGTGAAACATCTGATTTAATGGTCAATAATAGATCCACTTATTTGGGAAATCTTTATTTTTAGCCTTGCGGTTTCACAATACTGTTAAATTGCCTTACCATACGGCTCACACAATACCAAGAAACAAAGGATGCTCCGATAGAAGCAATAACCTGGTTTGTTTAAACTATTCCCCAATGGAGGCACTTCTTCAACAGGCCGAGATCGCTGGAATAGATGAAACCACGATGAACTCCATTTCCTTTTCTCAGAACACTTGAGAAATATTCCGTCAGTCAAAAGAATTGTACGAAGTACCGAGGTTTGCTTTAAATTAGAGGATCTAAAAACGTCCAACATAATCGGTGCTATGCAAAACGTTTTTTTTGTTCTTTTAAAAAAAAAAAAATACATAAGATATTGAGGATCACAGCCAAACAAATTTCAAAATAACTAACGAGCAATGTTTATTCTGTTTTTTTTGCTGTGAGCCTCAGAAGCTGAATTAAATCAAATGTTGTGGAAGAAGTGGAATTCATCTTAAATTCAAAGTGTTGGACACACAAAATCTTTCAGATTTTACTTGCTAATTTCCGCCGTAACACCTGGACTCCTGTCAAAGGAAAAAAGCGCCTCGGAGAAAGAATTTGTTGGTGCAGTGTAGATTGCTTTCTGATTCGGGGAAAATTCTTAAGACTGGGTTTGCTTTTGATGCAGTTTTTCAAAGGCCCTAAAATCTGTTGTGCTCAATAAGCTTTCTTTTTTTCTTTTTTAGGTTTTTCGCAAGATTCAACTTTGTTTTATGTTGTACGAGCTTGTGCTGTACAGTGAATTCAAATGGTAGTAGGCAGTACTTCAACAGATTCTGGAGGGGTGTTTAGGATTTACATTGACATATTAGCAAAAATGAAAAATGAAGTATACATAGCTGTGTTTCCATTATTAAATTATCACCTAAAGATCAGGCTGATAATACGATTAAATACAGCATCTGTACTTTCTGGAAACCTTGCACCGCTAAATACGACCAAATCCCACACATTGCTCCTTTTTATTTGTCTCAACGGCTATTGTTTGGTGTTGTTTTGGTAGCGCACAGTTCCTAAACGACATCATTGACCGCCATTTCTTTTGAAGAGCAGAGATGGAGACTTTATTGTCTAGAGTTCACTGCACTCACCCATTACTTGTCGGGCTCTTTTTTTTTTGTCTGCGTAAAAAGATTTGAGTGAAAGCACTTCTTGTCCTCTAGAATTAGCCTTAGGTGCCCTTTCAAATCGCCTGTTCTAATGGCAGGGAATTATGCTGACAAAGTGAGTGCCCGCAAAGGCCGCCAGCAAAAATGCTTGTTGAAGTTCTCATAAGAATTCGGGGAAAACAGATTCTTCTTCTACATCCCTTGGGGCGAGGAGCAACGCTGGGTGTTAAAGTCGGCCTTGGTTGGGAAAATGTAGCGAAGGCGGACCGGCCAATCCTTGCAGGGAGCGCTTGTGGCGCTAATGATACGCCGTGTATGATACAGTCAGACGTTTTGGAAACCACTCTAATTGATTTTGTTCCATAAAGTAACGATACCACTCTCAAATTATTGAGCTTACTTAGCTTAGCATTAGTAGCAGGTTGCCTTGCTCTGTTTAAAAGGGAATGAATCTGGGTCCCAGAAACTTCTATATTACGATTTCTTATAATAAGTTGTAATTGAGTATTTCTATACCGTTTTTATTGCGTATTAATAGCAACCTCTTTTTCTGCTGGTCAGTACCTTGAGCAGTGGCTTCAACAAGAGGCCCAACACTGGTTTCCGTACCACAGGCGTGTTCGAAATGCAACAGAGCTACCCATCCATCAGAGTTTTAAGATGTCTCCATGGAGATGATTGACGACGGTAAAAGGCCGCTCTGGAGAGAGGCCCCGGGTGAACAGATGAGATCACAAATCTCATCTCTTTCTGTCTCTTTCTCTGTCACAGCCTCTCTCCCTGTTGCTTCCTCACTTCAACCTACACAAGCACAGGTACACACACACACACACACAAAGAGTGCCTATCTCAACATTCGTATCACTTTTTTTTCCACCTTTCATCTTCACGGTGGCAGTAAAAGGTATAGATAAAAATAAATTACCAGTGTGAGCAAGTATTCAAGGTTTCTGGGAAAATGTGAATTCTGACTCCTTAAGATGAATGAGTCAGGACATCTTCAATGGGCGGGCAGAGTGTACTTCCAAGATGCCACAGGCCCAATTTTGCTCGTCCTCCGTTGGAATAACTATAAACAGACCTTTCATATCCCATAATCTGTATTTTTATCCTGAGAGGTGGGTGGATTGCAGTGTGATATTTTATTTCTCGTCTGTGGAAACAGATGTTAATGTGGGCTTTCACGGGAGAGTGAACCAGGAATCCGTCCATAAGGGTTGGTTTAGTTGTGTGGGAGATATACGCACACAGCTTGCCACGGGCTGGATTTAAGACCATTTTTGACATTGACTTCACTGAATTTCACTGATCTAGCATTTCTAAAACCTTTCAGAATCTTTGCATCTAACCATGGCCCGAAGCTATGAAGAACCTTGATGCTACCGCGGGATCATGTCCCTCTGTCATGTCATTTCATTAGTGTAATGACCCATCGATTTAGCATTTATGCAACAAATTGTATTGAGGCTGGACGGGAGCCAAGTCAATCACAGGCCGGGGCCGGCTGTGATTCCTGGCAAAAGAAGGTGATTAAAATGGCTCGTGGAAGCGCTAGAAGAAGTTTCTGTTTCACTACCCTGACACGCGGCATGCGTCCCACTAGCAAGCACACCTGACTGGGTTTTGCTCCGTCAGGGGGGGCGGAGGCTGAGAGGCTGGTTTGCCACATTTAGCAGTACAAAGCACGTGGAGGAGGGACGAGAACGTCTCGGGGCTCGAGCAACTAACTCGAAGTGGATTGGCACGGGTTGGAGTAGATTTTAATGTCATCTGTCAATTTGCAATTTACAAATATATAGATGGAACAGACAGGCGGATTGCAGAATGCAAAAGCAATGCGGAATCTGTTTGAAGAAAGGGGTGTGGGGGCCGATGATGTAAGACTGTGGCTGCAGTTGCATTGTAACTACTGGATATAACCATTCGTTTGACTCACCTGGGTTATGTTCACAGTTGAAGGGATGTACTCGTTCAGTTTGCAATGAGTATTACCAGCCATCCATTTCTTTCTTGGCATGGTCATTCCAAATTTGGTACGATATTAACGGATGTGTTCATCTAACATCTTGACCTTTTAACACAAATCCTTTTCAGTGTTGCGGCAACATGGCTCTTCCGGAAACGTGGCTCCAAACAGACTGCCGTTGGTCTCCATTCATCTCACACACTGCTCCCACTTTAACGTATTGGCATTTCTGAGGGGCTTTGCAGTAATTGTCAACCACATGGCAGCTCCTCGTTTATTTCAATGACATTTTGCCTTTGGTTGATTGTGTATTTAACAGAGGAAGGGAGGCAAAATTAATTGGTGAGAGGCCCTAATCTGTCTCCTTGAAATGTCACCCCTGTATGTGATGCCTACACTGACACGGTGGCACACAAGAGGCCGCAACTGAACGGAGACATGCAGTGAAAGGGAAAACGAAAATAGATCATTGAACGCTAAAAAAATGGAAAGGGAGAGGATGATTAATAACAGATACATTGTTCTCTGAATGAGAATTTTAACCCCACACTTCCAGAGAATGATTGTTGGTCTTGTCTTTGGGTTCATCTATTGCAGTTTTGCTCTGGTTGTTCTGTTGGAATCAGAAGTTGAGAGGACTGTTGCTGCTTGCTTGTAAGGCATGACGGTGAAAAGTTTCCCCACGAAGCCAAAATGTAGTTAAGAACAACATTCTTTTTAAGGCAAAACAAGAAGATGCCCTTTTTTTCTGCATTGGGAGACTTTAGAACATTTCCCTGACAACTTGCTTTTGCTCATTCTCATTTTTTTTATGGATTTGCCCCACAGGTTATATACTTTTTGTGTGACGGAGAAGGAGACACAAAGAGGCAGTAATGTAATCATTGCCTTGTGAAACTATAAAAAATGAAATATATTTGTTGCTTGTTGTGTTCACAATGAGCACCTCTCTCCAATTGGCCATGCCACGCAGTGACATCAGGCCTGTCTTTTAATTAACCACAGGTCTCTCTATTAGTGGTGTTGGATAAAATACAATTTTGTTCTTATTGCTGCAAACTTTATTACGTGTTTTTCATTCATTCATACATTTTTTTTGTTGTCAGGTCCACTTGTTCATAATCCTCCGTGCCAGACAGAGACAGATTTGGATGGACCGATTGGGTTCTGGGGTCATTCTCCAGTTCATTCTTGTAATATATCTCAGTAATGTGGACTCACTATGGGGGGGGGATCATTGGTTATAACTAATCGTTATGCTGACAACCATGACAATTTCTCTCGATTGTCTATAATAGGATCCAATTATTACATTTTGGACAGACAATATTGATCAAGCACACAGTAAATACATACAATCACAATCAATTCATTCATTCAAATGATTTAGTTTGTTTTATACACAAATACTAAATTGTTCAATGTTAAATAAAAAACTCCTGGATTGAGATATGTAAAGCGAGTATATGAAATAGACTGGGGATATTTTCATCTCTGAATCTCGGTAAAGCAGCTGGCCGGCGCTGAGATTCAACCCATCTTCCAAAAACTGTTCCGGATGTTGACGTTTACGTTCTGCAATTAAAATGAGAAAGAAGCTTTGGCGTGATTTTACCTGCAGTGTAAATGGACAGTGGACTCGGGAAAAACCCACGTCTACCTTTTTAAACAATAGGGTTAAAATATTGTATTTGCATGGATTCCAACTCCATCCAAGGAGGAATTCGCTTCAATATTTTTTTTCTTCCTTTTTTTCATACTTACACACAAACAGGCGGATGCACATTCCACACCAGGCCACGACGCTGGAGATCTGAAGGCACCTGCCGCACTCAGCGCTCATCAGACAGTTCCGTGTCTGCAGGCAGCACTTGGGACATTTGCTCCCCGAGCTTGAACTCTTCTTCTCCTCTTGTTTTCGGGGCTGAGCCTGCACCGTGTCCCCGTGCTTCTCATCCCAGTCGCTCTCCCCTCTTCCCATGATAGATGACCGACGCTTCTTGGCTTCTTTGACAATTGGCCCGGTGGACTTTCAGATGGATTGATCCAAACTGGGAAGACAAAGCCTGTGTTATTGTCTGTCTGTCATGGTTTGACTATAGCTGAACACACGTGGTGAACCATGTCATGTGTGAACTCTCAGTTCGACAATGCAAGCATTTCTCACAGTAACAGCATCCCGAGTCTCACATGTCGTTACGCCTTCATGTTGTTTTGTTTGCTATTTGGGGAAATGACTCAGCACATCTTTTTTTTTACCATCCTCATCTCACTTTGTTTTAAGGAATCTTTGCAACTGCCCAAGTAGCATTCCTCCTTCAACTACTTCCTCAGAATAAACCGAAGGAAATAATTTAATCAAACATACAGTAACACACAAACTACATTTTACTGGCTGCTGAATCCACGTGATGGAGAAGTCTTATCAAATCTTCACAAAAAACACCTTTTAAAATAACAGTAGACCATATGATGTGCAGAGCTGTCTGGTTTCATTAACACTGCGGTTTGAACACTTCATGGAGTGAAGTCACATTGATTTGACAGATTAACAATTCTTCCACGCTGATGATCCCTGTTTTAACTGTCGAATACAACTGCTCCCCACAGACTTTATCAGGTGTTAAGTGATGACCCCGATGGTGAAATAGCATCTTATCTTTGCCATCGGGTGACTCCCCATTTATTACCGCTGACAGGAAATTAGATTGCGAGCATCTGGAGGGTAGACTGGCATTTTGAGTGCACTTTTCCATCTCTTTCTGCTTTCAAAACTCCATTGGTTTTCAATCACAAGTAATACAATTCCATCAGCCCCGTCGACCATGAAAAGCAACTTGGAAAGGAACTGCGAGACGGCCATTAGGAGCAGAGAAAAGAGGAGTAGTGGTCTTACCTTTTGCTTTCAGAGTCGACTTGAATCTTTACTTTTTGTAGAGTAGACTTATATATCCAGAGGAGAGAAGTGAACGCACACCTTCACACTTGCAGAAACTCACACGCTGTTAAGAACAAAAGTCAGTCCTTGTGTCACCCTCGGCTTGCGTGAACAGAGCGGGTGTGTCTTCAGGTTTAACAGGTTGGAGCACGAGGGACTGGCCAGTCTATTTACAGCACACCAGCCTCTCTGTCGACTCGAATCTTTGATTTTTGTAGAGTAGACTTAGAACACACACCTTCAAACGTGTGTCTTCAGGTTCAATATGTTGGACCAAGAAGAACTTGCCCTGACAGGGACGAGTATATTTACAGCAAACCCGACATTTGGACTTAACGTGTGATTAAAGGTTAAAAGCACAGTAATACAATGCATGAAGTTAAATTATTATAATTTGAGAAATGCTTTGAATAATTAATTTAGATCTAGCAATCAATGTTTTCAAAGGTGTGTGTGGTCAAAAACAACTCTAAAAAACTCCTGAAACAAGGTTCAAAATCAAAGTTTATTTAAAGATGGCAAAAAATCTATACTAAACAAAGTACAAGGGACAAGACGAACTGGCAATAGACAGACAATACACACACACACACACACGGAGTAAGAGCACAGGTGGAAACGATCAGGGGAAGGGAGGGCATTCGGACCGGCACGCAGAGGGAAGGTTCACTTTCAAAATAAAACAGGAAATCACGAGACAACATAGACACGAGACAATCCAGATTAAATTACTTTAACAAAGTTTGCTGGATATGACCATTCTATAGAGGGACCGATGAACTAAAATAGTGACATTTATCCAGCATAAGTCTCCTGATTATTTCTAATAATAGCCAAAGAGCAAGACATTTCTACCCTGCGGCGTGACAGAATATCTTCACAATTGTGTTGCAAAGCAAATGCAATCAAGCTTTAATAACTAATTACACAGGATAATTAATTGATTAGGGCGGCACATTTCATTACATGATGAACAATGACGAATTGAGAAAAGCAATTTAAGAGAGCAATTAAAAGCACAAAAAATGGGTTCATATTCAAAGCAGTGCTTTGGTTTATTCATCATCCATGAATGTAGCATTCTAAAATGTAAAATTCATTAGTCTTGTCCAAAAAAATACATTTGAATTGATGAACAGA
The DNA here is from genome assembly GCF_949316345.1 of Pungitius pungitius. NCBI lineage: Eukaryota > Metazoa > Chordata > Actinopteri > Perciformes > Gasterosteidae > Pungitius > Pungitius pungitius. The sequence continues at coordinate 13,566,252 of NC_084920.1, forward strand.
ATGAGAGGCGTATGTAAAGGGTATTTTGGCAACAATACGAAATATTGGAAGATTTCTGTTACTGTGCACTTGTAATTACGACGGTGTTTTTTCCATCCAAGGACATACAGCTGTTGCACTTATGGTAAAGTGCTACAATAGAATCAAAGAACTAATCAATAGTTTCCATCCTTCTTTGACAGTAACAGAAAAATGAACAAGGTGAGAAACCTAATGTTTCAAAGAAGACAAAAAAGTACCATTTGTCCCTTTTCTCTATTCAGCCAATCAATTTGCATCTCTTGCAAGGTTGTTTTGCTTTTAGATACCTAATTAGACACCTAATACCCAAAGTAAATTGAAGTTATTTCGTTGGCTAATATAATAACTTCTTCACCAAGCCAGGGTTAAAAAACTTTTAAAGTTGTTGCAGATTTTCTGAAAATGCAGGTCATGAATGCAACTCTGGTGGAACCGAACACACTTTGGTTTATTTTGCAGTCCAACTAACTATTGATTTCTGAAGTCCTTCATGTTTTGGTTTTCTGATTATTTCAAATCTCCCCCTGAAATGAGGAATTTATTATTTTGCAAAACATTTACATATGAAGCTTTGACTTAAATTATATCGGTTTTGTGAGGATTCCTGTCTAAACCTGTAGTGTCCCCCTAGTAACGCCCATTGCCGCACCTTCCTCCATTGACACAGCTGTCTCTCATCTCCTGTTATCCCAGCCGACATAAGTACTTCCGGCTTTTCCTTGTTCCAGCCATGTGAGTTTATTCATTTTTTCTGTCCAGTGAAATTCAGTAGTTTACCTCTCGTTTTTTCCTCTGCTCTACTCGCGTTGTCCAGCGTCAAACCTCAGGTTTTTACCTGGCCGTAGAGGTCCACCACCTCGTTCCGCAGAGGTCAGCTGAGCCCCTACCCGCTGCCTTGTCGGATTGCTTCTGTTGCCTGCCTAATCAAATTAGTATAAATATGCCTTAGCTACAAGACTAAATGTTTTTTTTTGTCGACACATTACTACAATCTTAAAGAGCACTATATTCACTTCAACCAAAACCCCTATTGATGCAAAGCAGTGATCAACACTTGATCTCACAATACCGTACTGATGAAAAGCTCCTCAAACTTGGACTCACTAATCTCTATAATATCCAAAGTTGCCCCCGCGTCCTTCGCCTGTACACATCAAAGCCGCCGCATTGTCTGCCATGATTTATTCGCCGTTATTGTATGCAAAGGTGGTCAAAAGAAATTCATTCAAACAGCCCGGGACTTTGAAGTTACGCTACAAACACAAGGACTCGTTTGGTTCCGGCCTTCCTCTGGCGCAGTGCGGCGCCAAGCGCATCACTTGAGCTAATGGTTTTCTCATATTCAGCAGCATGAAAACGTCCTCCGTTACATCCTACGATGTCCATGACAAACAAAGGAGCCGACAAACATCAGCTCAAGTGAAACCTATCCATCCAGCTTGTTGGAACAGCCGCACAGTTGTGCAGTTCTTGACGTTAGATTTTAACGTGCAACTTGAGGGAGAGAGTGCATTTTTGACACACCAATCACTCAATCAACGATCAATCACTTGTATTTTAATTGCCTGAAAAGGTTATGGGCCTCCAATGTCTGCGCAGTGTACACAAAACACACCCCAATTCCAAAGTTCCTCCAGAGCTGAAGTTGCCATACGTGCTCCCTCTCTGCTCTCATCTAATCACAGTCTGCACCTCTGGAGCTTTCCTCCTCCCCCGGCCCAGTCTGATCCACAGTATCTCAGGACATTTGCTGCTCTTGTACTCCCGACCCAACTCCTGGCTGAGAGAGAGAAGGAGGGAGAGGAAGATATTGAGGGCTCGGGTGTGTTCGGTGCAACTGTGTGCATGTGTGTGTGAGAAGCAAAATGAGCCAGGGAGGCAAACGAGTGCCCGGGGGAGACCACCAGGGGAGAGGAGGAGGTGGAAGGAGGACAGGCAGAGGAAAAGTAAGATTAATGATGCTTGGGTAAACGAGAGTGCTCCTGCTTGCCCAGACTTTAAAGACAGCGGGAGTTAGTTACTGCGCCGCTGGTCCAGCAGGGATGCGCTTCCGGGCCTCTTCCCATTAAAAAACAGTCTACGGGCTCTGTTGGATGGCGAGCAGATCAGAGAGACTCCCCGTCACCCCGGATACATACAGTAAAACGTCGATGTCACTGGAAGTGTGTTTCGGATGATCAACTAACACCAAAGTGCTATTTCACCTACTGTCTTCCAACCTTGAAGGGACCATTTCGTGTGGTTTGAAGAACTTCTTACGGGTCTGAGGCTCCGCGTGAATCAAATTTAAGCGCAGGGGACACCCATTTTCCCCCCAAATGCTTCAATCCAAGCTCAGTCTGGAGGCCACCAACACAAAGTGCGTCTCACACGTCCCGATCTTTGAAAATACACGGGATTGGACCCAACGTACGTGGTACGGTATCTTACAAAAAAGATGCCCCTTATTTCCTCAGTCCGTGTGTCAAATTCAGTTTGTAACAAGCAAACTTCTTTTTTTTTTTTTCAAAAACAACTTCCTGTTGTTTTGTTTGACTTCAACAGACACGCATTAGACTGAAGGTCTGTAGGTAGGGTTGGTGGGAAGCAGGGGATTTTCCTCCAAGGGGAACAGTGTTGGTGCCATTGTTCTCATGGTGCTGGCACATTTTAACACATAGAGCGGCACCACGGCGTAATTTGCTCCACATATTTCAAATCAAGCTGAAACTTATTTAAATTGTTTTTTTTTCTTATCTGGCAAAAAAAACAACAGAAACCAGAGAGAGATTATAAAATTAAACCTACGATTTTGTGTCAACTGTGCAGAGATAAAAAATAAAGATAATATTGAACAGAACGTTGCTTCATGACCAAACAAAGTGCAGAACTGATAGCGTCTCAATCGCACAGAGACAGCTCTGTGTCACACGTCCTGGTGTGTTCACGAATAAATTTGTACACAGTCTGAGAGGAAAACACCACAGACAGATATATGGGAGAGATAATAGGAGTCGACAGTCAGCCATTAGAGAGAGGGATTGAGAAAACACGCTGATAAATGCTTATTGTATTACACAATAGGGAGTTTATTGAAGTCGCAGAGGTGGCATCCACATCCCAATGTTTGTTTTGGAAAAAAAATGGTTCGAATGCTACTCGTCCTCCGGCTGTCTGGTCACTAGCGGAGGCAAATACTCAATTTAGTTTATGAGAGCAATTTATCCCCCGCGTCGTCGCTCTCCCAAAAGCAAAATTTGTTGATTTGTATATTGATTCAATAAACAAGTCCGAAAGAATGAGCGCGGGAAATTTCCGCTAGAAGCCAGAAGAAGATCACTGTTGGCCGTATTTAGCGTGTTACATTGCAACAAAACACATGCTCATTGGAAGAGCGGAAATATCCATTTATTAGATCTACCTGCTTTTCCTTCAGGATAATGGGGGGCTATAAGTCATTGTTCATGAGCAAATTTGTGGATCATCTCCCTAGTTTTTTTTTCTCCATTAACGTAGAACCATTAAAGAATAAAAAATATTGCAGCTTTATAAAAACAACATTTTTCCTCATATTTTTGGATAAAAATGGATTTTTTTTATTCCATCTCAACGGAGGTTAGAAATTCATCTTCTCATTCTGTGAGGCTTTATTTTGAGCCAACTGCTAACATGCAGATAATTAGTAGACATATCTTTGTAATGGTTACAATCTTAGTTCATTATTGTACACACGCAAACTGGTGCTAAATAGCAGCAAATACTAAGCAACGCTGAATTTTAAGGAAAGGTCACCAAATTAATTTACGATTTGTCTTCTTATAGCAATAAATTAATACATATCATACCAATATTTCATTCTGGACCAATATGGTGAGCTGAAAGCCCACACCGCTAGTGTGTTTGTTTAAAATCATCAAATGAAGCAGTAGCACTGGAGACAAATATCTAAAGTTGTAGACTTTCACCTGACTCAAAACGTTCCACTTCTTAAGGACGAAGCAAAGTGAAGTTTGGGGAGGGCAGCTGGGGCGGCAGATTGTCGAGGGCTGAGGGAAAAGGGGGCCGAGGACGGCCTCACGCGGGGGGGCCGGATGTCAGACCTCAGTCGATCCTCGGGGCCCCACCGTGGTGCGGGCGGAGGAGTGATGATTACCGGGCGGAAACACGGGGCACTTAATGGGATTACACCGGGAGACGTTAATCTACGGAGAGCAGGCGGGGAATTAGACGTAATCAGAGGGCGGCAGTCGAGGAGGACGGAAGAGGGGCTGGAGTGTTCGGAAGGAAGTGACGCACGCGGAGGACTGGAAAACCAACACCAGAGAGAAAAGGACGGAAACAGAGTAGTTTGTTGTCATTCCTAATTATACACTTCAAAGACTCACTCAGATCATCTTTAACATTTATGCATGCAAGAAATGAGATGGCCCCTTTAAGGATATACACTGTGAGTGTTTGTTAAGCAGTTGTTTTTTCTTACGGCTGACCGATATACTATAACTGACTGAAGCACATTAGCCAGAGGAGGGGAAAGGGCCCGTTGATAATCAGCCAACTCCAGAGGACAGCAAGTGATTTGTTTGAATGAAACAACAATTAAAATTACTGGCTGCACTTCTCGCTGGCCTTATTAAATCCCTTACTGCGAGTGGATTATTTCCATTTTTCACAATTTATCTCCCAAAGCTACAAATTGATTCAGAAGTCTGGCAGTTTCCACACGCTGTGACCTCGCCTGCAAAAAAGGTGTATGACATCTTAATTGGTTTAGAGCACAATCAGCCACAGCTCAAAAGTACTGAAACGAAGATCTGTTCTGGCATAGAGGAATGTAGCTGTGGCCTCAAGCCTATTGTGGTGCTAATTGGAGAAATATCGTATTCAAATCAGTTGCACGGGAATCTCGGTGAACAGTTCTCCTTTTGTCCTCGGCCTGTACCGTGACTTTGGCACGTTTGTTTTTCGTTTCTCTCGTGCAAACAGGACACATGCATTTGACTTCATGTCATCTGGAAAATAATGGAAATAAATCGTCTATCGTGAACGTGCTTCTCCCATTGGAGTGATTTATTTTTCCCTGAATCTACGGTGAACAAGTTTTAGCACTCTGGTGTCTGCTGGATTAGAGACAAAGTGCAAGTTCCTCACACGGGGCTGAGAGAAGGCTGCAGCCGCTCCAGCTGCCGTGTGGTTGCTACCTCCTCTCTGGCTTTGGTTTCTATCTCGTAACCGGTCCGGTTGGGTTTTCCAGACTACGCGGTGAACGGCCACGTTTTCAAACGACACAACAGATTAAGCAATATGCCTTCCTGCAATCCCGCTGCGGTAATGTAACTCACCATTTCCACCATTTCTCATACCGTCTGGGTGTTTTGTGCTAATAAAAGATGCAGACCTATTTGTCTTAGCATGTATGGGCCCAATGTATCAAACTAAAGCCCTATGATTCATATCAACCTTATTGTTAACACTCATCACGAACTTTCATTAAAACACACCTAGCGTTATGAATAGACCCCACACGCTCTCCAGTTTGAGGCATATACGGTGCATTCAATGCATCATTAAATAATAAATAGGCTCTGTGTGATCTTTCTCCTGCACTGCAGCAAAAAGAGTGTGATAGTTCTGTCAGAGGTTACACCTTCTCTCCTACTTTTGCAGCGGTGTTGATGATGTGCGTGCTTTTTGTTGGTGCCGTTGGTTTATTACCTGCCTTAATGCGCTTTTACATCCGTATCTATCCGTATCTTAACCCTATAACCCTAACCCTAACCCTATAACCCTAAAGGGGAGACTTATGGGTGAATGGAGGGTTTTGAATGATTAGTATTCGGGTATATTGTTGGATCAACTGGGATATTTAGATTTACATTTAGTTAAATACAGCGAGGCAGACGGAACCAAAGGAGCGACAGCAGGGGGGGGGCGAGGCGGTCAGGGGGGCCAGACAGGTGGTCCAAACAAACAGGTGACAGGCAAGAATCGAAGGACTTCTCATTTACAAGTGACTGAAAGCTACTCTTTATAGTCACACAGAGAGCCTGGCAAACACGTGCCTTTTCAGCGTGACTAATTGCAATGGCTTTTATTTCAGATTGCATCGCTGCTGTTTAACGGATGACTCAAACGGAGGATGGTTTTCTTTGCGCTCTTTGACGTTTTACGCGCGTGTTTCCTTTTTCCTCTTTCATCAAGCAAGCGGTCGAAACCACGTTTGTTTTTCCAAAGCAGTCGCATTCCATTTCAGAGCCAGATAAAAATTCAATCAGCAGGTTTGAACTTTATTGACTTTCAGACCACTACAACAAGCACATGGCTGGTTGGTAATTGCCAACAGTCCCCCCCCCCCCCCCCCCCCTCCCCTTCAAACACGGTCCCAGTCCAGTCACAGAGCAGCCTGTGAATTATGGCCTGTTCATCAGCCCTGAGGGGCGCCGACTGCTGCTCAGGTTGTAGGGAAGGAAAAAACAGTGCTACAAAGTGAATGTGTGCGTGTGTGTGTGTGTGTGTGTTTTTTTTATGCCGGTGTGACTGTTTATACCCTCGCTGTACACAGTTCTTCTGTAAGAAATGAACTCTGGCCCAAGAGGAGGAAGGAAAAAAAAAAAAAAAGGGAAAGTAAATGGGCTGGAGTAGCAGCGTGTCTGGGAGCCAGGCGATCCCCCCCCGCCCCCCCTCCCAATCTCTCCACACTCGAACAGAGATTGTGATGTGTACACAAAAACAACCAGTGTGCTGCACGGACAAATTTTAAGACCGGGGTGAACAAAGCAATAACAAGACCGCTCGGCACACATAATCTGGCGATCTTAAATGTATGACCTTCCGGGCCAAAGCCGACATTACTTCATATTTTTATTGCTATTAGCAATTCCCCCGAAGAGACTAAAACCCACAGTGTATTTCTTATTAACTACTGTCAAGTATTGCTTGTGTGGCCAAAGCCTCCGTTCAACATCATGGACTTAAGGAAGGTTATAAAGCCTTTGTCAGTACAATCATCACGGCGACATGTTTAATTTGAATGTAAGAAGTAGTATTCTCAAAGAATGCTTTCGCTTTGTTAATTTGTTATCTGACCACAAAAATAATTTTACTGTAAAAGTCTGTATTTAGAGGAAACAGTGACGGTCATATTGTCCACCCACAAACAAACTTTCACCTCCAGGGGTTTTAAGCCATGTGGATTATGTGTGTTTTTCCTTATCTGTCTCGAGTGTTGGGCAGAAACAAGTTGCATTTCATTACTCTACCATGTACAGACCGCTGAGGGAGAACAATTTCCAAAATGGTAATCACACAATTAATAATCTGACCACAATACATTTCTGAGTTAACATAGTATTATAGTGATAGAACTATTTATATACCAAGTAGTAGTAGTAAAGGTAACCTATTGCGAAGTTCATTTGAAGTAGTTTGAAAGTGTTCTGCATTTAAAAGACCATGAAAACAGTTCAGTGTTGTGGTGGTTGCACAGAAGAGGGTCAAAGTTGTAAAATCCAGTAATCGATATGATGACAGCGTGCTCATCCTAATGCCGTCATGTGCTCTATTGTTGGACCTTAGAGATGGAAGTGCATTTTAGGTTATTGAAGTTCTCCTGGTGGTAATGTATTTTAAAGTTGCATTAATTTACTTATATAAAGCCACACGGTGAATAGTCTACAAAATGTCCTTAATAGATATCACCATGAAACTTCAACCAAGTACTTACTTACTTACATTAAGACATTTGCTTTTTGTATTACAAGTTTTCTGAAATGTTTGAATATCATCTAGTGCTCAGACGAAGGACCAATCCATAAACCCCTGTGTATGTAGTTTTGATGTTTTCTTTCCACTTGACTGACAGAAGAACCACAGTCTCAAAATTTAAAAGCATCATTATGGGTGTTTTGTTTACCACAATACATGCTCCTGTGTTTCTTTGCTCACAACTTCCATTCTGACGCTGAGCCAAGGGCATACAACGCATCAAGTCTTGAATTGATCAAATTCTCGGACTATTTTTATCCCCTCGTGTTCCAGGGGTGTAACTCTCCTAACACCGAACTGGCTTGAATCCAACTAAAATAAGTCGACGCGGACACCTGGGTCGAGGAGAAATTAGCGCTACGTGTGAGGACAAAGCCTCTTATTTGGCTCCTCCGTGGCACGCTTGCGCCCCGCTGACACAGCAGAAGCTTCCACTAGGCGGCCCGAGGCCGGGATTAGTCCCCGATTCTTTGGAGGCGTTGAAATAAACCAAGCAGACACTAATCCCCCCCCCCTTTTCTATCTCTCTTTCTCTCGGTGGAGCAGAGGTCTAGAGAGAGAGTCACAGAAACACATGGAGAAAGAGAGGGGGGACAACTTTAATGAACTGGAACAGGAGCTGGGAAGCTACAGTATACGTGCATGTTTACGCGCGCAGTGACATCAATCCGGGTCATGCCCTCATGTTCTGGCTTATTCATGAATTATGTGCAAAGGGGAGGCCAAAGAAAAGCCAAAGAGATGGTATAAAACCTTATCTCTTAATTATATTATATTATATTATACCTTACCTTATATTGAGCTAAAAAAAATGAAATGCAGTTCTATGAGGGTACCATTTACAAATTACCCAATTCCACCAGACTCGGTGTGAGGGATTAGTTTGTTTCATTTGCGCAGCTTTCGTGCAGCGCGAACCCTCACCGGGGTGAAAGGAACTCACTGAATGATTTGTCCGAGAGAATTAAAGCTCTAAAACGTCTCTCTGGCACTTCTCCCCTTCCGCCTTGTTTCCGCGCCGTGCCGTCCTTTCGGATGCAGTCCGTCAGAGACCCTCCTCGCGCGCTCTGAAACCAAAACAGTTATTTTGTGAGCGCACCTCATTCTAAGCTCCTCGTTGGTCTGCCCTGCCTCCATCACTTTCCCCGCAGGGCTCGGCATTGTTTCACCATCGCGAAACGACGGGACCACGGGTGGCGTTGAGCAAATCACTGGGAATAAAAATAAGTCACAAAGCCCACAAAACAAGGTGTGAAAAATGGTTGATCTGAGCGTAGGCGTATAGGAGGCAGCAGTCTGCCACTGTGCAGCCCCGCGCTCTATCACTGCACAGCGACAGTGAATTTTAAAACTGTCTGTACCTCCGGCTCGCACATTTCTCTCATGTATGAATCTATTTTGATTCACAACTCAGCCGTTTTTTTATTACTCAGGTGCATTCCCTCTCAAATTTAATGCCGACCTCGTATCTTATTTATTGAGGGGGGTGAAAGATATAAAGGTACAGCGTATGAAATTACTTCATGATGGCCACTTTTGCTGACAAGGCTATGTGCACTTGTTTGATGTTATTTGTTTTTTAAGTGACTGATTTAGTGACACTTTCCTCTGGAGAAGCCTCATCCACCATCACTTACCCTGTTTGCTCCTCTATCTTGAATAAATTGAATTTGGGTCTTTTTAAAGGCTTGTGGCTGGCGGGGATTTCTTTAATGTTTTGTTTTGTTGAACTCAAGGAGTCAAAGTGAACCCACAGTTCCTCCGTTATGATAATCACCCAGGTGCTTTAAAGCGACGCGCTCGTATTCCAACAGCAGGCCGCGCAACGTAAGGGAGAAACGATGGATGGAATGATCACAAAAGCCAGGTGGGGGGGAAAAAGGGCTAAAACGTTAATACGCTGAGAGGTTTTCTGGCAGAGACCATATAGTGTTTAGATTAAGCCTGTGGTACAATCAATGTCCAAGGACACGGGGGGGGGTTTAGTGATGAAGGTGTCACGAGTCACCAGGAGATATAGTGATTCCCCCCTGCCAGCAGCATTCAGGCATTCTGTCAAAATATGATACGGAATTTAGCCAAAGGGAGCGAACCAGACCTTGGAAGAAGGGAAGATCAATCACCCCCCCCACCATCCCCCCCCCGCCAAGAGTGAGAATACGAGGCGAAAAAACAAACACTGTTTGAGAGGCTCACATCATTTGGCTTGTGACAAAAAAACCCAATTCTTTCCCTTTTTTTTTCGTCCTTCTGTGTTGATATGCGTTGCCAGCTTTTCTGCCATCACGAGAGCTTTTTCAAATTGGAAGAGAAAAATAATGAAATGGATGACTGTAACTGACTTCTCGGGTATTTTTTTTCACATTTCAAAAGCAGATAAACAGCCCAGTCAAACAAAAAGACCCTCTTTTCATTGGGTCCTGATTGGACGCAGATGAAAACCAGCCTGTTGACAATTTTGCCTCCTGCAATGGGACCATTTGACAGACCCCATTAAGGAGCTGACCACTGATCCCGACCAACACACAAGGCCCCCATTGTGTCTGTGTTGTCACGGAGAAGAAAGAGGTTGGAGGACGAGAGGAGGGGACACGTCAAAAAAAAAGGTAGGGAGGTTTGGTTCGTTCTTGATAAGCGAATTGGAGTTAACCTTCTTAATGACTGGCTCCCAGGTGTTTTGGCTTGACGGCCCCTTACATGTGTTTCCTAAGCCCAACCCAAGAGGACAAACTTTCTACCCGTGCATCAGCTTGCAATAAAATGTCTCCAGCTGAGGTCAGGGGTCTTCTTTTGTCCCTGCTCGCTGAGTGGCCGTCGGGGACAGTACAACACATGGGTCCAGATTGAAAAATCTTGACAACTGATAGGTGGATTTGGTCCAAAGCTCCGTACGAACACACTTCCATGGTCCCCAGACGATGAAGCCTAATCTAATTGAACATTTTAAGCCGTACATAACGCAGCAGTGTTTTCCCTCGGCAAGTCGGCTTGTGTTTTTGGCGGAGAGGAGAAACACGTATTTAATTCTATTTGATACATTTAAAATGTAGTAATGGCTGGTTTCATTTTCAGTTAGCAATCAAATTGCCATTTTTAATGTGACACATGGCGAAACAAAATTATAGAGATATCGCAGCATGTCATGTCTCAGAATTTTGAAATGTCTCATATAAACACTTACAGTACAGGATGTGACCTACATTAAATGTCATAATATGGGCTCATTCGATGTGTGTATTTTATGTTTTTTCTACTACAGTCTCTCCCTAAAGACAGCGCTATTGTTCGCCCTGCTTATTCTCCTTGCCTTTGTCATTGTAAATCTCTCTTTCAATCTTGCCTGCCGTCTTTCTCCTCTCTGCTGTGCTGTCAAGGTCACAGGCGGTCTTCCACTTTCTCCAATCTTCACGTCGTCCTCCCCCGCACACATCACGGTCACATTCCTACTGGGTTTTGATGCAAATCCTATTTAAACCTGTCACCTGCTGCCACGCGCGCCGCGAGAGCAATGGAAGAAAATATCGCAGCAGTTTACAAAATGAGCATGAATTGGTTTAAGGGGATATCTGGGCTCAGATACGGGCAACAAGTTGACGTAGGAGGGGGGAGGGGGGGGGGACTTGCATTGCTGATGCGATCATATCATCATCATCATCATCAAGCTCACCTCATTGCTCAGGCTTAGAAATTGCTATAATAACCAGGATCCTGAGGGTCTTAATTAAGTGCGAGATGAGCAGCCTGGCGTTCCACTGAGCACATTTGACCTCTGGCTGTGACCCTTCTTCACCACCAGTCCCTGCTCCGTGCGTGTTTGGTACTCCTCGCTGGCTTGTCAATCAGGGGCCCACGTCTATTCTCCTGCGAGGCCCCCCCCGCTGCCCTGCGCAGTGTTCAACACAAAAGCAGAGTGTGCCACGTTGCATCTAATGCGATGTAACAACGACCTCTCCACCCACGCCGCTCCGGTTTCGCTGCCAGATGCAATCGACAGCGCCGAACCGTGCAATTCCACAGTTTCACCCATTCCCCGTACCTCATCGTCACGCCCTGGACTGACAGCTTCAGAGCATGTTTACGCAGTTGACACGGAGGGTATCAAGTGTACTCTGCAACTCAAAATATGCAAATAGAAATCTTTAATATATATCAAAATCAAAATGCCTGGGGGCAAGACACAGACAAGGAACTCAAACTGTTTCTTGAGGAAAGACGTTCAGTGACGCAACAAGGGACAAAAGACACACACTGGGAAGGTGCAGGTGATTGGACACAGGTGGAAACAATCAGGGACACGGCGGCCAGTCACAGGGGACGGCAGGACAAGGCAGGAAGTGAAGCTACCCCTCAAATAGATAATCCACAAAATGTGTTTTGTAAGTATCACATCTTCAATGGACCCAAACCAAAAAAGATGTAACATGTTAGTGCCTGTTTATATGCTAGGCTTAGCTAAGATAACTGGTCTTTTCATTATTCTCATCCGATTCTATACAAACATGTGATTAAGGGTTTGTCCTAGCATGTCAAACCAAAACATCCCTCAGTTTCTCAATCCGCAGGTGAGACCTCTCACGGTTCACAATGCTAATTGAAGATATTAATTGCACCCTCTGGTACTCATCGTATTCAAACAAAAATGGGTTGAGTTTTTGGTAATTGCTGTGATCCATTTGCAATTCCCCAATGTCACATTTTTGTATCATGATATATTGTGCATGGATATCGTTGCTGACACTGTATTAGGATATTATACTCTCTCTGGGCTGATCCGAGCGATTATTTTGTCTTCCTATTGGTGTCGAAGGAAGGTTGGCCTCAGCTGGTGCTCTCTCGACAGAGCTTGGTGTAATATCTTCCTAAATGAGCTAAAAGGAGGGCGGCCTCCCCGTGACTCGGCAGTCTGTCAGGCCCAGATAACGCAGTGGGAAGAGCATCAATGCCGTCAATTCTTACTCCTCTCCTTGACCTTGGCTCCCTGGGCATCAGTCAACTCTCCAAGAGGTTCGCTTTTTCCTCACTTCAGTCTAGCAGGACTCCACATCCCATAATTTGAGGTAAGGCGACAGAATTTTATGACTGATAAAAAGGTTGACTGGTTTTACTGTTGTGGTGCTTTAGTGGTGGAAATGAGATCTTTAAAGGTGCAGTGTCTGGAGGATTTTGTGGCATCTTGCGTTGCAATCTCTTCTCTGTTGGGCATAAAGCGGTCTGAAGAACTCAGGTGGTTGATGTGAGGTGCAAATGGTTCTATTAAGATCCATTGGTTGGTTGGTCCGTTTGGGGCGACTGATCAGAATCGGCTTCATACGCCATGTAGCTCATGCCTAGATAGAATTTCATTCTGGTTACAGTGACATTTTGTCTATGAGGTGAAAATTCAGATGTAACGGTAATAATAATGCAATTGGGGTACTGTGAATGAATGAATTTATATTTTATTATATATATTTAATGTTTTTGTTGTTTAGTTTATTGTTATCATCTTGAAGATGTTCAGTGCAAAACAGGTTAAATACTGCCACAATAAATCGTTATCTCCCCTGTTCTAACAAGATGGTCATACATTTGATTTTATTCCATTATTTGAAAAAGCATAGATGGGAAGAGAAAATCTTACTTCAACAAAAAATCAACTTATATAATTTAGTTGGCGTGAACATTTTTCTTCCTCCAAAGTGGGTCGTGATGGAAAAGGTTTGATAACCTCTGGGCTACAGAAACTTTCGGTGAAGAACTCCTCTTTAAACTGCTGGCATGTTCATTCAACATCATTTTTGTTTTTTCCCAGTCTCTCTATCCAACTGCAAAACAATCTTTGCACAATAAAGTGATGAATCTGTGCCCAGTAACAGTCTTCCCACTGACATCTCCATTCTCTGACAATCACAGGATTATTCATTGTGTTGTTGAGCAACGGCAGAAAATAGACAAGAAAATGAAATAAAATCAGCCCGGAAATATTTTCTGGAAATACTTTGATTGCAAGAAAAAGCCTTCCAACAAAGACCCGCTTTGCGGGCTTGAGAGGTGGTCTTGCTAGTAATGACTGTGGTTATCGCAGTGAACGGAGCAAGGCCATTCATCAACTGGCTGCGCCGTGACCACCTCGGATTGCGCGGCTAATCAGAGGCTGCATCGGCCCGGGTTGAGGTTTCAGCTGGATGTCTGCGGACTGTCTGGAGACCAGCAAGCAACGTCCGGTTGATGTGCTGTCTCACGCTAAGCAGGTGCTGAGAAAGTCCAGACACGATAGGTCCTCGCATTAATTACGTTTTTTTTTTTTTAGCTTGCCAGTTTCCCCCAAGTGCCCAATAATTAGTCTTAATTAGTGGCTGAGGCGATGAAGTTGTAGAAACGGATACTGTGATTATGCCGTCCCCATAGTTTCCTCTCTCACTCTTCTCACCCGACCTTGACTCTGAGTTGCTTCCTGCTATCATGCGAAATAGATGAGATGAGAGTCGGCTTTCAAAAAGCACCAAAAGTGTTAGTTATGAATCAGAATGACTAGCAGGATGGAGGAGTCACTGATTTACAACATTGTTTTGAGCCTACATGTTTTTTTGCATGCAGTCAGTGTGATGACATTTACAAGCGCGTAGGTGTCCATCTTCTAGATCAACAGCAGGGGGGGGGGGGGGCGGCTGACTTAATCCTCTCTGACTGACAGCTTCAAACAGCTGTCTTAAGTGAGCCATAAAGAACAGCTGCAGAGAAAATAATCAAATGTGCTTCTCCGTAAAATGACCCTGTGTGGTCTGACCTCGATTATTCTTGGCCATTGCCGCTTCAGCCAGGCGACCACTGCGTGAGTGAAGTTGAAAGACGACAGGGGCGGTCGCAATGGAGGCAGAAAATCGTGGTGTTGCTATGACAGCCATGAAGACTGATGCTTACTTCCCAGAGTCCTGGATACTTTGGAGAATGACCAAAGTTGACATGGCTCAGGGCCGCAGGGCCCAGAATTAAGGCCCAGCAAAAGGAAACAACCATTAGCCAAATGCTTGTATACATGCACGCCAGTATATGACAATTCAACAGTGAAATCTGCCCTTTTATTGTACCTCAATTTATTTTTTTAACATGGACCCAATTCTTTACCACGTTTTTGTGTCAAAGTAATAAAAAAGTAAACAATATTGGTCCAGAATTAGGCGAGAGCACTCTTAGCTGAAATTACCATATTATCTATTCCACAAAGAACCCCTTTACACCTGGCATTAACATGCGTCTAGTATTTTGGTTTAACAGCAGAAACGGGGCCCGCAAACGTGGGATGAACAGTGGAATCACTAAGAACCAGACGGATCTGTGGCGGTGACCTCTGGTCATGGAAGTAATGCTGAGAATGAGCTCCAGCTTGAGCCCACAATTTGAAATATAGCAGATTTGATAATTACCTCTAATCTAAAACGAGACCTGCTGTCAGGGTTGAACATGGATTACAAGGAAGAGGATTAAAGCAATGTAAATCCTTTACATTTACCAGTAATTACCTTGTTCATCGAAACATGCCTGACACAGTGCAGAGACTTTTTAAACCAAAAGTAGTACGTGAGATTCTGGGACATTACTTATTGTGAATAAAATAGATTAAATGAAATAAAATGAAGTAAATAGAACACATTGCAGCGTGGTCTCCTGCGTAGGAATGCAGATACACCTGACACAAAGCAGATTGTCTAAATGCCACACCGTTCTGTTTACTATACAGAAGGGCGATAATCTGCACTGGCTCAAATTTTCAGCGCAAAAGGTACTTTGTTCAAGCCTGCTTCCAGCACCATGAGGGAGAGAGGCCAATGGAGTGCCCTTTGAGCCCTGCGTAAAAGGTATTATGTCCAGGCTGCAGATCACAGGGATGCTTTATAACCACTGGCACTCAAACAATTGGGAAGGCGTTTCTCGGCCAGCTACTTAGACGGGAGAGACAGCGTCTGTAATGCCATTTAAGCAATAATCACGAGTGAATAACTTTGCTTGCACATTTGGTGAGCTGGGTTTATCATTTACATTTTTGCTCACCAGCCATTGTGGCTAATGGTTAGTAGTTTCTAGCCACTCAGCAATGTCATTAGCCATAATGTTTGTTGTTGGGAACTTTTAAGTTTAATTTGTATTAATGTTGACTACGGTTTGCTACAATTTACTAGATTTACAATCCTTTCAAATGTAAATGAGCATTGTAAACACCTAAAGTCAAGACTACATACAATAGTCACCACATCTTCAGCTAAAAGCTCCTTTTTGATTGTCGAATCAGTTGCATATGTTTTCAAAGTCAATTGCAATACATGATTTTATTCTAGACTGGACCTCCACTTTTTGTAAAACAGTTTTTTCTTTGTCTCATCTCCTTTTTCGTTTTCGTTTTTTCTCTTTTGCGTCTGCCAAAGTCGAATTCTACCCCCATTAGAAGGTTGGGCGGGTGCTAATGTCAAGCCCGGTTTGTGAGGTGTGTACCGATAGTTCTATAAGCTCAGAAGGAGCCCACTAATGGACTCAAGGGTTCTCCAAACATGGGCAAGAATTGGCTCATTTAACATTTGCTTAACTAAGCAGCACACCCCAATGCCTGTGACAGGGCATCATTGGTAGAAGGCCCCCTTTTGTGCTTATAAAACTAAGGTTGTAATAGAGTTCCTTCATTTTAGCTCACGCAGGCCCCTCCCTCCCCTTGCTACCAAAAGAGTTCTACCCTTGGCTCGGCAGCAAATCAAGTCCTGTGCCCCAGGGGAGAGGTAGTTTGCAACTGCCCTGGGTGAAGACAAGGCTCTTACTTGGCAGGGGTCGTAAAGATAGGTATAAGACAACCCTGCACACCACTTATTCCGGGGCAACGTCGAACACCATCACCCCCAAGAGAAGGTCGGGTGGCCGTCAGGTGCAACGCAGCCGTTGCAACACCATTTCCCTCAGTCCCGTATTGCTCCAGTCCAGTTTTCAGGGCCAAACCCTGAAAGGAAAGGGAGGCGTCGACAACCCCACCACTGTACATACTCTATGTCATTGACACTCACCCTGACCAACAAGACAGTTGTTGCTTCTTTTCAACACATTCTTGCCATCCACTGCGGAAGTACGCTAGCACGTACGAGCACTTCGGTGAGCAAGCAGAGGCACACTCGCTCCTCTCTAAAGCTTTGGGGGAGAAAAGGGAACAAGCAAACCCTTTTTACTTGGCCCACTGTGTTTACACCACAGTTACTGCAGCTTGCGCGGAGATGATGGAGGGGGGGGGGTGGGGTGGCGGGGTGTGGGAGTGGATGAAGAAAGGGAATAGAGAAAAGAGGCCAGGGAGGGGGTAATGAGTGTGGGTTGGGAGTTCTGAATTCACTTCAGCATCACTGGAGAGACGAGACAGCGCCCTGCAGGTTACATTTCCTGCACTGAGAGTTTGCCATTTGCACTCAGATACTATATTGGTTTTCCTCCAGTACCACTGGGAGCAGTCAGGTGAGTGTGCTGTTTGCCATAGAATGCAAGCTTCCATGAGCACGGCAGAGTTTACAGCGAAACGGTACAGGCCCGTGTCAGAGTGGAGACATCTGGCCACAATCCGTGGGTGCTTTTGGCCAGGAAGTCCTGTCTCACGAGACTTTGTGTGCAATTCGAACTCAGTGTTTGATTTGCTTCATATTCCGGTTCTGGTTGCTATTTCCACATCTTAAAGTTACAACATTTTGAGTTTGATTTTGGCGGTCTATGTGGAGGGAAGCGGTAGTCTTTCGGACAGATTCCGTTTAGAAAAAAACACTCATTTTTGGTGCTGCGGGGCCCACCAACTGATTATGGCTCCGTCGGGCCTCCGTTCCATCCAGCGGCCCTCCAGCGGCGCGTTGCGAGTTTCCTCAGGGCACCGGAAGAAGCAGCGAAGGCAAAGCTCTGCTCCTGACCAAAGAGAGCGAGAGAGAGCCAACGTCTGCCCGCGGCGGGCCGATCGCCGGAGACCGAGCCGAATGACTTCCTGCTGAACCCCTGCACGATTTGCTCTGACAACAATTAACATTTTTAAAACAGTAATGGGATGGTTCCCTGCGATTGTCAAACGGCAGTTGTGCTTGAAATGCACGTAGTGTGTTGTGTGGGTGCGGTGTAGAACCCAGGGTGCCTGCGCATGTAATGTCGAACATTTATTTTTCATATTCACATTGTGTGTTAGATAGGTGGAAGGGTGAAGGAGCTCACAAAGGCTCTTTTGATGCAGGCTAATTCCCAAGTCTTTTTTTTTTTTTCACACTTCTCCACCTCGGGTCATTACATCTTAACACTCCATTGAAGCTGCAAATTACAAATTTTTCTTCTTGAAGAGTTATTTCTCTAGAGATAGAAATTGGCACTTGCAGGGCTTGGCTGCCAACGGTAGAATGCCAGATTCTACAGTCTGCGGGCGTATTATATATAATCACCGCGTGATGCATATTATTTCTTTGTTATTGGAGATACGATCCCCTTCAATATGAGCAGAAGAAAAAAAAAAAACTACTGGAGTAAAACCCTAGAGACAGGACATGTTCATGAAAAGGGATGTTTTTGCTCAACACTGCTGAGATCAATCGGACCATAGGGGGCAACAATGAAAGATGTACCCGTTTTAAAATCCTCTGAGACAACAGAGATAACGGTTAGTTTTATCTTTGTGTTTTCTCAATAGACCCCATGTGAGAAAATGGCTTATGAAAGCACACAAACAGTAAAACTTGAGAGGTGCTTGTTTATTTCATTCAAGTTGTAAACAGGAAGCCAAAACGGATTAATGAGATCAATTGCTGTGATTTTGTAGCTTCTTCAAACACCTGAAAACTTCAACTCCTGCACATAATGTAACCCTGTACACATGCAAGTATTCTGTAAAATACATTCTAGGAAAACGGCGCCACATAAATTTAGCTTTTCTTCATCATGTCAGACAGCACATTCATTCTGAATGTATTTTAAAATGTTCCCCTGAAAACACTTGTCAGTTGTTTATTCTTACAATATTTGTACAGAGTGGCTGGAAAAGCTGAATAAAGGATGAGGCAATTAAAACTACTCAGTTAAGGGTCGGAGAAACGTTTGTGGCTATGGTTAGAACGGCTACTTGGGACAAGGGCAGACAGTGTAATTGACGCTAAGCCCCCAAAAAGGTTGTTTCTACCAATAGTATTTAACAAAAGATGAATGCAATGCGTCCACCTTGAACCCAGCCTTGCAAATTGCACAGTGGCCAGCCATTCCATATGGAGGATAAAAAATGAGTTACGCATAAATGCATCATTAAATGAATAAAGATATCCATATATTATGATGATATCCATAGATATCTGCTGCAACCCCAATATGTATATCTCAATCATCTCACTTTTAACTTTCACATGGTCATTCTAATCATTTGTTTTTCTCTCAGGGGAGGGCACTTTGTCAAATTTAGTTTTTTCATAAGACAGTTTGGAAAATGTAATGTCAACAGGGACAATATATGAAGGGGTCAGAAGGTCATAATTATGTTGAAGTTGAGTAGTAGTAGTGAACCTATATGAAATGATTAGCCATTGTGACCTTTCTTCATCACCAAAGTAAAAGCACATAGAAATGCTGTCAAATAGTGTATTGATTTTGGTGTTATCCTTCTTCAGGAACAGGGGCCCGTGGCCTGAAATGAACCCCGGGCATCGCTTGTCAAATCAATACCCAGTAAAGAAACAACACAGGTGCAGTGTAATGGTCCTGTGTGCACGTGACAGCGGTTTTATGAGATAAAAACGCAGGGTGTAACGTGGCTGTGTAATCCTACGTGTAGCCCCATCCCTCTGCTCCTCTTCTCCTCTTCTCCCCGGGCCTCCTCCTTTTATTTATTTACCCTGGTCTCACCCAATCGAGCGGCAGATCAGTCTGCGGAAAGGGCAGCTTGCCAAGGCAGCCCTTTGCGACAGAGCAATGCATTAGGACATTAAGACACCCGCTTCACCGCAAGAAAAGAAAAAAAAAATCAATCAACCACCCCCCCCCCCCCCCGGATGCATTAGAGGCAGAGAAGGGCACCTCTCGCACCTCTCTGAATGCCACGCTGTGGCTGGCTGTGCAGCTCCAGCCCCGATCGCTCTGCCGGAGCAGCGTGCACGCCGGGCTGGGCTTGTTTGGCGCGCTTTTTTTCTGTTCACGCCTCCCACCCGGCGAGCGGCGAGCTACGGCTTTCAAACAAATCATTAACCTTCTCTACGAGCGGCGAACAGCCGGCGTGGCCCCCCCCCCCCCCCCACCTTCTCCGAGTTTCGGCAGATTAAATTGGTGGCGTGCAATAGTTGGCTCTCTTTTATCCCTTTTTTCTCCTTTGCTGTCATCTTTCCTCTGAAGGTAGGAGCTATGGATGCTGTGCCCTGTGGACGAGAACGACTCGCAACTCGCCAAACACCCGAAATTGAATAAGACGCTCGCAGATGAATCTGATGAATTAGATGCAACGTGGCCCGAGGTGTGAAGAGAAATACGGGTTGCTGGTTGTCAAGTACTGACTTATGCTGCCTTAAATGTATTGATCTTAACCGGCGAGTCAAGTTTCTCTTTAAATCCCTAGTGACTTTGCCAAATATGCAGTAGTTAACAGGAAACAGTTTCCACTTGTTTCATGCATACAGTCTTATTTCAAAATAATAAAAATGATAAAATATGTTCCATCGTCGCTGAAGGTTTGAGCCGTTTGACCCATCTTCGGGCAACTCACTACTTTCACTTGATCCACACTGCACAACAACAACAACAAAAAGCCAGAGAGGAGAGATTTATTTTTAGACTTTAAACAACATTATTTGTTCATTTTAATTTTGGATGATTATTTATTCTGTATTCTTGGATTAACTCAACTCAACCTCCTTTCATTTAACTTTTTCCCATTTCAATTTCCAACCCAGATGGCTGTTGAGGTGTTGTGGTTGAAGTCAAAACGGCATCGGAGATCAACAGGGAACATGAATAAAACACACACACACACACCCACACACACTCCGTAACTGTGAATAAACAAGTGGAACCACACAAAAAAAGGCCCCAAGATAAAGGGAGAATCAATAAAGGCAGAGCCTGGCGGTGTGATGCGTGGATGTGTTAGTTGAGAGCAGGCGGCCTGCAGCGCGTCCGTCCATCTCGCTTTGACAACATGTCTCCACTGGGGACTCGGAGGGGAAGTGCCACAGCAGCTCATTAGAAAGGAAATCCTCTCTTTTCTAGGAGCACATTATTTAGTGTACAATAAGTCATTCACTGTAAAGTGCTACAGCAGTTTTTTTTTTAATGAGTGGTCCCACCGCACATTCTGTAAAATATGTGTCTGGAAATTTATACGCTAAATTATTTTAGACACAGTTGGATGAAGACAGGAGGGACCTTTTCTTTTCATAGCATGCATGTGTCACAATACGGCAACTTAATGATATATATATACATTAGATATGTTGTGCTAATTGGTCAAGGTGAAACTTTTAAAGCCTGCATAATTCTACATAATTGCCTGTACATTAAAAAGATATTGCAAAGCAGAGACAAATCAGGTAGTGAAGGTCCAGATGAATATAACCAACAAACAACCACCCAAATAATTTAGATGACATCCTGGTGTATAACGGTTTGGTTTGTAACAAGGAATAGTTTCATTTTCTGTTGGGTTGGAAGAATAAGAGCTGCACTTTGAATTCCAAAGAAATTCAGGAGAGAGGAAATAACACCGGTACATTATCTGTGGAGGGCAGCCCCATTATAAAATTAATATTGCTTTTCTCCCATTTCGCCGCCTTGGCGCAAGATAACGCCTAAACAAATAAAAAAAATATAAAAGCTGTTGCCTGTTGCTCCAGTCATTTCTCTATTACTTTGGCCACCGGAGTGAGACCGTTTTTTTTTTTTTTTTTTTGTTCCTCTGAGGAGCAGCTCTCAATTTCTTTGATCAAGCAAAAGAGGAGGAATCCGAGGAAAAGAAGAGAATTCATCCTCAAGATGCAAACAGCAGATTTTGTGAATGAATTATTTGCTGATAACTCTTTGTATGTTGCCAGGCTCCCTTTCGGATCCTTACTTGTGGCCTAATCCTCCACCCTATTAATTATGCGCAGACACACGCGGCTCATTTCTGTCACACAGACGGTGGGAAAGACATAAAGATGGTCCTAAATGACCACATTAGCCTTTTTATTACTTTAATGGTTTGAGCAATAACTCACGCTCCACCCATTGTCATAAAACACATAAAAGTAGCTGGAAAAATGCACTTTTTAAAGGTCTAACACATGAAGTTAGCGGTTTGGCTAATGTGCCCACGATGAACCCAGAATGACACAGAGAGCCTGTTAATCAGACGCCCTTCGATTAAAAGCAGTGAACTGGTGGAGCCGTTTGAATGATTGTTGTCAGAAAGCAGATGTGAGGAGCGGCCCACCTTCCACGTTAAGCCAACATTTTCACCTTCTGCCTTAGAAACCGTTTAATCGGCGCATGGATTTGTCGTTGTTGCAATGTGTCAGCTGCCCTGTCCGTCTCACTGCTGAATCCACCACCAGCCACGCTGCACTCATTACTAGCGGGTGCTAATGGAGTCAAATCAGGTGTGCTGCACAGTTTGTGTTCATGCACATATAAAAAAAAAAAAAAAAAAATCTTTTGAAAAAAGGCTGCAACTTAGCGGAGAAACAAAAAAAGCAAGAGAACACGTCACTCCAGCGGCGGCTGCCTGTACCCCCAAGAACAGTTTTTATTTAAGTCCTTTTACTGGTGTAAACAACTAAGCTCCATATGTTTCACAACCGACCCTAAGATCCTCTACGTCCTCCAAACCCGCTCAGAAAAAAAGAAAAATGTCCCTTCTGGTACCAAACTGGAACAGCTTAGTGGGAACCTCTGTTGACATCTTCAAACATACTTTAAATACATTTGGCCAATGCTTTCTTTCTTTTAGGTGTATAGGTCAGGGTATCATAGAAGTCAATAGGATTCATCCTCTCAAGACCTCCATATGAATGCAATCTTTATTATTATTATTATTATTATTATGTGTTATTGCACTAAAGCCCGCCAATTCTCAGGCGTCACTAAGGAAAGGCTGGGGAAGGAACAACCTAAGGGACATCTGTTTTTTTTTTTTTTCATTCCGATCCTTTGACTGGCGATTCCTCTGAGCCACAGATGACAACAAGACATTCGGTAAGAGGCGGGACCAGCTGAGCGTGACTTCAATCTAATTCCGTGGCAGCTTCAGTGAAAGTCTCAGGGCCCAAGCGATTCTGTCCAGTGGTCACAGCAGGAGAAGCAGGGGAAATGTCACGGCACCGGCGGCTACTTTAGAAGAATCAACAGAAATGCTTATTTTCCGGCAAAGTAAAATAAACGTGTTGTTGTCCAGATCCACGCCGAAGGAAGGCGGGACATGCAAGAGCGGGGATGTCTTTTATCGGCACGATTGATCTTTACGACGTGGCATCAGAGCTTCCCCCTCATGGAACAGAGTTCAAATATTTCCCTGAATAAGCCTCCGCAACATCCGAAACATGGTTTGCATTTCAACTTCAGTTGTACAAACACACTCACACACACACACACACACACAAACACATAGTACACATCTCAGCTGCGTGAAAACAAAGCCACTTTTGAAAGGGCTGGCATTTTTCCAGTTGTGCCATCTCTCGATGTGTGCAAATAGCATTTCATTTACTATCTGAGTCGCATTGAATGCAATTTGAAATTGCAATTATGACAATTTCAGCAGCGACTGCTGCTATGTTTGAATGCCGCTGTGGAACACGTTTACAATAATGGTTGTACGAATCCAAACACTGTTAAGAGCAAAGTGTAATCATGGGTTTTCTGTTTTTCAGGTCAGACGGGGTCTATATGAAATAGAGATCTTATTAAATAGGACCTTGATCGGAAGACACTGGCCTTCTGACATAAAAAGTATTACCAACCTCATTAAAGACGGAACTATCATTAAAATGTCTTTTCTAAAAGCCCCTCGCCTTCACTCTATTTAAAAGGGCATGGCTCTTTCATTCAAGACATAAAAGGTCACCCAGATTCCCAGGAACATTTTTTTTTGGAACCTCACATACACCAACACTGTCTCATAGAATGAGATATAGTGGGTTTACCTGGCCTTTTGTTTCTTGAAATGGATTGCTTGGCTCTTTGTTTTACTGTAGAAGTGCAGTAGAAAATACAGTAGTCCAATACAAAAAGCACAATATGGAAAAGAGGCTTTAACTGATTCATGGACGTTCATGGCCATTTTTACTTTCAGGAAATTACACAATGCATTGAATGCCTGTGAAAATTGTAAAGACTCAGATGCCAAAGACATATTATCCTTTATTTAGAATGATCCACGCAGAGCACAGCAAGGTCTCACTGCGGCATCGCATCGCTTGATTTCCTTCGTGGGCTAAATGAGTTCAAGGTTCAGCCTTGTTGTCATTGAAGGGGAGACATATTGTGCTCATCTTCCTACTTGGTTCAATAGTTTTGTCATATTTGAATAAACAAGTATTTATACCCGACTGAAACACACCGTGTTGTCCCATTAAGCCCTGACTGGCTCGGATGAAGGTTTGGTCCACCTTTGCAAAGTGAGTCCTCAAACAATGGGTGAAGATGACAAGCTGAAAGGAGGGTGTTGTGGGAATGAGAGTATCTGATTCGCTTGTTAAGTCACATGTTTTCTGATCTAAGCAGCACGCACAAAAGACATTTTTACTATTTGAGTATACATTATTTTTGTTGTTACTAGGAACTCCAGATACTCAGAGGTATGCGCTGAAGCACTGACGAGGGGAGTTAACATGATATGTGTCCTTTCGACAATACCAGACCAGAATTTAAAGTAACAAATATCTTATAAGAAATATTTTAAAAAAAAATAAGATAAATATAAAGATGAAATATAAAGAAACAAGCATTATTAGTTAACTGTTTGAAATTATAAAAACAAATATTATGATGAATACAAACACACGGGTTAAAAATTGTGTTTTATTGCTCTTAAATAAAATACAGGGTTAAATGACTTCTCCCATTTCTCATTACACATTCTTTGTTTTTTGCATGTTGAATACCACAGTGCATCACTTGAGCATCAGTTATGGAGTCTATGATACCCTCCATTAGCTATGTAAAGACTTTTTAATAAAGGCTGCATGGGGGATCGTGCTGTGTGTGTGGGGGGGGGTTTCTCAGGATCACTTTACACAGCAATATTTCACACAGCAGCTTGAATCCTTGCTTTTGTTGGCAATTATTTGCTTATTAATTTTTGAACCTCGTCCAAACAGCTCAATAAATAAACTAATGCATTTAATGAAATAAATTGGTTCCATGCCAAAATAGTTGGTGATAAATCATTCAACGCATGTGTATGGATTATACATGCTTTGTCCCTAATTTCCATTAAAAAGGCAGTGCTCAATTCTTAACAACTGCTCTGGGCCCCAAAAAGGCATCTGCTAATCAATATGTCGGACCGGATGGTTTGGGCCCTTGAGGAAAACAAATAAACTCTGGGGCATGCTGTAGAGGTAAACAAATCATTTCTGTAGCATGTATCCATGCCATCACGAACTAGCTTCCTGCTCCCTTCAAGGTAATGACTTTCTAGTACCCACAAGGAAACTTGCATTGTGGGAGGTAGCAATGAGGAAATCAACCTTGGTTATGAAGGTCATGGTGTAAAACCTGCACCACCGTCCCCTCGGTCTGTTTGCAAGCTGTGGACATGTTTGCAATGTGTGTGTGTGTGTGTGTGTGTGTGTGTGCCCTCAGTATGGTGGAACACAGTAAAAGTGCATTTTCATCATCGGGGTCTTGTGTAGCTTTTGAAACACACATCATTAGGACAAACTCGTTTGCTATCGGGCCACTTTCCCGTGTTGCTGATGAGCCGATTGTCCAAATCCGTCCAAATCCGTCCACAGACTTTTCATCCTTCAGCACTAAACAGGTTGGAGCTCCACCGGGATGCGTATTTTGTCATTGGCTGTCACCATTGGATATAAACGGCTCTTGGCTGTATTCTGTCACGGACGCGACATCCCTCTCAGGTGCTCGGTGATGGAGGGTCTTTGTGAGGCTTCGCGTGTTCTCCTCAGCACAGCGTCTGTTCTACATGACGCAATATAGTCAGTGACAAGGCCATTAGTTAGTCACTGCGAGGAGAAACGCACTTTCCTGTAAATGTCCGTGGAGCTTTCCTTGGTTTGATCACTCAGATATTATCAAGTCAGTGGAAGGCTCCTGAACAAATGAATGCATTCATGAGATAAAATGTATCACGTGTTTTTTTTGTTTTTTTTTTCCCAGGGGGCACGAGACGATGTTTCATGCTCATTAAATTTCCCGTAGCAACTCAGAAAGAAGCACCTGCAGCATGGAGAGGTTCTCTGGAAGCTTGGATTCTCAGTTGTGATGCAATCTTTAGAAAATAGGCAGAAATTGCAATTGAGTTTATCATAGGAAAATAAAAAAAAGGGATAAAAACCAGCGGCAATTTGAGCAAAAAGCAATGACTCAATTTTCTTGAAAGTTCTTAGAGCTGTAAACTAGAATGTTTTCTAGGTTTTCAAATGTCGGAACCCAAATCCACAACAGCCGTGCGTGCACAGCTAATCAAAACCCAAAACCCTATCTCACTATCTTCTCAGTAATGTTAGATTTAGCAGAGAGTGGTTCACAGCCTCTCGTCTTTGTCCCAACGGGTCACTGGGAACCGTCCACCGACAGATGGCCTTGGACCAGTCTCAGGGTGGCCATGTGACACAGCGCGAGAGGAAAACTGACAAGCCGCGTAGGCCCGCCGCACTCCACCTGATGATCTCGCTTCATCTCAAGTGGCAGCCCCCTGCACACCCCCCCCCCCCCCCCCCCTCCACTGCATCGATTAACGAAGGAAGAGCAGATGCTATGGAGGCCGAGCAGAGGGAGTGAAGCCCGTATCCTCGCTTTTGCATCAGCCTCGTCTGGCTGTGACCGCGCACGCCCCCGTGTACTGTGGACCGCACGCCGGTGCATCTGTGAGTCCTTCGCCTGTGTTCGCATGGTAGCGTGAGAGACAGGGACGCAGAATCAAAGAGACAGCCAGCTGGGATCGAGCGTTTTTAAACTAGATATATATATGGTGACAAAAAAAGCCACTTGTGATGGTATTGACTGATCATACAGGTATATTTTCCTCGTGTTTTCTCACAAATCGTCACTCTAAATGAGATTCTTTCTCTTCGGAATTCCCTCATTTCTCACATGTCATGTTGGGTGTGGGGATGTCAATATATGACATTTTGTGAATCCTTTTCAGCTAAAGCAGGCGTGCCTCCCCCTCCCCCACGACCTGATATTTTGTCAAATGCAGAGCATGGAAAGCACTTCCAATCATGCAAATGAGCCATGTGTTGTAAACCACTCTGTTATTGAGATGGGAGAATGCTATATAAATAAATGAAGATTTCTGATTTCTACAAAAACAGTGATACATTTTCTGCAAATAACATGTCTTTGTATGAACATACTAACTAACTAATAATAAATATAAAGAAACGTTTGACTGACGCGCTGATGAAAGATTTTCCTCCCTGTCGCCGAGTTATACATCATTGCCCCCCCCCCCCCCCAGCCCTCCCCCGAGGGCTCACACCTCTTCGCCCCGGGTTTAAAATGGCGTGAGAGCCGCGTTGCCTGAGTGGCGCGCGCACGCAGGCTGATTGCGTCCTTCTCGGAGCTGCCTTTGTGCGCGGAGCTGTAGACGAGCCGGCTGCTTGGAAAGGTCAGGCCTAAATTGGGAGAGGGAGACGGATCCTTCAAGGTTTAAGTATCGAATCTCAAAAGTCACTTTAGCGACCTATTTGCAGGAGAGATGGGGAGAGAGAGAGAGAGAGAGAGAGAGAGCGCCTCGTCTTCCTCACCACACCGAACTAACGAACCTCTCCACGTGTACGAAATAATGTTGACCCACAACTGCAGTTTACAGCGTTTTTGTTTTTTTCTCCCCTTTTAGACTTGTTGTTGTGACTGCTCTGCTGCATAACAATGAATATGCATCAGTATCTAAATATATAGTTTAGCTCAATTAACCACCAATCTGCCAATAAGATTCCATGCAAACAGTCTTTTCACAGTAACATCATAAGGTGTTCTCATGTGAACAGAGGCTTAGTGGGACGTAGCCACCCGGAGTGGCACTCTGTTCGTTTATGTTCTATTTATGTTCCTCCCCTTAATTGAATTTTCCGTTATAGTCCCGGCCCGTTGATATAAATCATGCCTCTCAATCAGTCAGGATACCAATGAGACGTACGAGTAGGGCGGGCCGGGGGGGGCAAGAGGAGGCCAGGATTTATGTGTGCAAGGAAAAACATGACCCAGGGTCTCTGCAGCCTGTCATCAGAGCATCTTTTCCATTACCTTGTGGATTCATAAGGACTACATATATATTTCAGTCGGGGTCCTTTGGTTAAATTCAGGACTGACGCAACAAGATTCCATCGCAGTACATACAAGTGGTTCTTCATGAATTAAATAACAAGTACTGTTTTGCTCCGAGGAGACAAACTCATACCAAAGGATTTCATTTGAAGACGATGTGGTCAAAACATCACTAATTGCCGTCCAGTGTTTGAATTCTCGGAAATGATCTACCGAGTGAAGTCGTGAAAAATATATTTGAGGAAAGTGTCGTCAATAGGTTTTTATTCCTCATTCACGACACGGGAAATAGCCGGAGCGCAAGGACATGAACTTGAGATTAAAATGCCTCCGTCCTTTTGCTGTGGCCTTTCCATCGTCAGCTGTTGGAGCGCCATTGAATAAGTGTCAGCCATTTTCTGAGGCCTGGACCCCAATCAACAATCAACGGCGGCTCCACACAAACCCATTTGCTGAAGGAAATTGATTTTTGATTTTTTTTTTTGCAGATGCAGTAATTAAATCTCCTATACAGAGTCGCACCATCACGTTGTGAATGGTATTTCTTTCTGAAGCCGGGATCTGTGTCGTGTCCCATTGGATCCTCTGACACGAGTGACCGATCAATTGTCTGTGAGACGTCCAATCATTAACGGCCTGCAATGTTGTTCACCGCGTCCAATAAAAACGTCGCAGGCACAGACAGAAAATTCAACCTACATCCTTGCAGCATAATTTTAAATTGCCTGTAATGTTTAATCATCAGTTTTCAATCAAACAGTGATGCTCCAATAAGGAGACAAATTCCTCCCAATTAAACCGCTGCGGCCCACTGGATGAGTCCATCAATACAGCTTGCATTAACAGAATGAATCCACACAGTTTACAATTTAATATTGTTAGGTTTGTGAATGCTTTTATTATTCTGTTTCAATAAGGGTAATGGAAGGAGGGCAAGGGAAATTATTTATAGGCCTGAGGAGCTAAATCTGCTTCTATTGTAGCAGCCATTTCTGTGGAATTAACCCCTTTCCAACACACAAGTGGTTCTAAACAAACTCTTTACTGAAGAAATTGATTTAATTGCCCCATCCCTCTGAGGTCACGCCTCGTTAGCGACAACGGAACTAAGATGCCTGCAAATTCAATATAATCATTTTGCCGATACCTGCCACCGTACACACCGCGGTATCCGCACACGTCGGCCCTCTCCCCGGCATCCAATCCCGTCGCGGCGTTCTTCTATAAAGTCTCCCCTGACAAACATGATGGAGAGCCACTCCGCTCCAGAGCGGGATGCTCAGAAAACGACTTGATGATAAAATGTTGCCATCCTGGCAGTTGACTTGCCAATCCGAATTAGAAAAAAAAAAAAAAAAAAGTGTCCAGTTTTATGCCTCCAGCCTTCACTGACGCTATATTTCACGCTTTAACACCTGCTACACGCTCACATACGCACTTCCTCTCTCTTTGCAGCTAGGACTGAAGTCCAATGAACTAATAAGCAGATCTGGTGTAACTCCTTTCGTTCCTTGAGATGGACGTTTCATCCTAAAAACAAAAACAAATCCCCAATGGTTCATTTATCACCACATGGTCATGCTGTCACCGTCCAGCAGCTCCCCTGAGTTTCTCTTCTTTCTGCTTATTTTTTACCCTGTCCGTCAGCAGAGGTGTGGCCTTCTCATCCTGCCATCCTACCATCCTGCATTCAAGGCGCCTTGTTATTCGTCGGGATTAGATGCCGTTTTTGGCTCTAGTCTTCTGGAATCCCTACCTGCCTGCTTGCCTTCGACGTCATCACCCCCACCCGATTCAACCCCGCCCTGTGCACATTTTTGTGTGAATGAATCGGTTATTTCCCAGAAAACCTCACATCTGAACTTTGTTTGACTAGCTTTACCTTTTTTTTCCAGAGGAAGACTTTTTGAGAGAATGTAGTTCTGTTTGAAAAGCCAATTGATACAAGCTTCTACTGGACAGCACTGAAATCCCGCTTTGATTATGGTCTAACTGCCTCGAAGAAAAAGACCACTGCGAGTGGAACATTTGATCCTGCAATAATCGGTCGTACACTTTCACCTGCAGTCCGAGCAACAACAACTAAAGCGCCTTCCACCCACAGGTCATAGTATAGAATCAATGATTTATAGAAAAGGCTGTAGTTTAAAAAACCTAATAATAATGTGTGGTCATGCGGGCATATATGGACGTTTTGTAGAAATTAACCAGGCAACTAAAGAACAAAAAAAGAAACTAAATCAGACTAAATCCTGCAGGTCCCTTAGAAACCCCCTCAGCTCTGATCCCAGCGGGTCGCCCACCGTCAACCGATTACCAGATTCACGGATCCGGGTTTTTTCGCTGCCAAATTTTGGGCCGGGAGGGGACGCGCCTCGCTCCGCCACTCTGCCGGTCCCACGGCAGCACCGTGACCACGGCCGCTGTGGAGGGACGGGGAGGCACGTGTTGGAAAGAAACTGCAACCTAGTGTCCACTTTGGATACAGAGAGGTGTTTCTTTCTTTTTTTTTTTTTTTACATCAGCCAGACATTCCTTTTGATCAAGTACAATAAAACCGATTGGGAGATCCAATCAAAATTTAAGAGCTGAAATTTGACGCAGTAGAAGAAAAGATACAGAAACTAGTCATCCAGCAGGAGTTGAGATCAGAGAGAATTGCATCCACATGAATTATCAGATGTACCACTGAACCGTCTCACTCTGTCCAACACATTTAAAGCACCACTGATGAGGTTTAGTGGTGTTTTACTGTGTGATTTGGATCTGTGAGGCCATGCAGGGTTAGAACGAGGAGAGCTATGACTTCTCACTGATGTTTTATATCCAATTATCTTCATGCTGAGTGGAGACAGAAATGGCAAACACAGGCTAAATGGGGCGTTTCATATGTGGTCAAACTCACTTTTAACCTCAGGCTGTGTGCACCCCAGTCAGGTTATTACTTTCTCGTATTAGCTGATTCACAATGACAAGAATATGACCAGAGCTGACTCTTATTTTGAAATGTATTCCTGTATATTGGATCTGTTCCTAAGCTCTCCATTGTCATCATTCTCATACATTTCTATGGCTCCATTAGCAAGCACCAACCAGCCTGTCACCTGTTGTGTGATGTCACATCATCGCCAACGCTATGGTTGTTTTGCCCCGTGTGTGTGGCAGCCAGATGTTAACCACTGGTTCTGAACAGTGAAGCTAATGCAGATGTGTCTTCACATGCATTCTCTCTACTGGTTGGAAGGAGGCGACTCCTCTGGATTCATCACCATGTCTGATAAAGAATCCGAAAATATCCTCACGAAGCATTCAATACACAAATATAAAGCCTGAATCTTCGTTTCAAGTCTTCTTCAGTACAGCATCCCCCTCAAGACAGAAGTCAAATCGATATGGTCAAAGCTTGAAACCACCGGGGGACGTCACGTCGGTGGTTGCACATTTTTCTTTTCCATTGCTCACCTTTGAACTTTACGGCGCTCCTGCTCATATCTTGTATTCTGCACACATGTCATCTCGCTCCCCCCCCCCACCCCAACTGCTCGGCTCCAAGTCGCACCATCCGTGGCCACAAGTCGGGGCAACCTTTCTCAATCACTCCCAACCTTTCTTTGATTTTTATTTTTCTCCCCCCTAAAAACTAGCCCTGTGTGAGAGGAGGAATGTTCCAGGCAGTCTACTGAGCACGTAGCTGTTATTACCTTGTTTCCTTGCAATAAAATAAACGGAGAAAAACATATTTTGATTCAGAGCCTTTATTCTTATTTACCAATGTGTCTGTGTACAATCTTCCATCACACTAAGCTGCACATCATTAACTCCAGGTGGGTTGGCAGACTCAAACTTGATAATATTTTACATTATGGCTGTGAACACGGGAGTGAAGAAAAGACAAACTAGTAATAAATATAAAGAAATGTTTG
Source organism: Pungitius pungitius (assembly GCF_949316345.1). NCBI lineage: Eukaryota > Metazoa > Chordata > Actinopteri > Perciformes > Gasterosteidae > Pungitius > Pungitius pungitius. The sequence goes on from NC_084920.1 coordinate 13,598,369, forward strand.
ACTGACGCGCTGATGAAAGATTTTCCTGCCTGTCGCCGAGTTATACATCATTTGCCCCCCCCCCCCCCCCCCCGAGGGCTCACACCTCTCAACTGTCTCCTAAACAAACATATACAAGTGTTCAGTACGAGTGCTTCAGATTATTTAAAGGGAGAATGACTGCTGTGTTGATTTCTAGAAGAACTTTCAAATCTAGTAAATATAAAAATATGCAATATTTCATAATTGTTCAGTGGAAATAATTCAATCTTTTCCTTTCACATCTTTACATCACTTTCTATCACTATTTTTTGTTCAAGTTTGAAAAGGAAATTTGTTTACTGTAAAATTACCTCCAGCAACCCTCAAGTTTAAGGTTGACGGAAAGGGACAAAAAATCTAACAATGAAACAGCAAACCTGCAGTATATCAACATATAAAACACACTCACATTACGACTGCTGTATGGCAATGCGTTGGTTTTATACTGTAAGAGTGAGTGGGGGGGGCAGGTGAATGTGACAGGTCGGGGACCGGCTGCGTCTGCAGGGTTGCAGAGCAGGAGGTGAGTGAGAATGGGGGAGGAAAATGTGAATGAAGGATGACTGTGACACTCCAAATCACCTTCCACGTGCAGAGCAGAGATACTCTGGCGTTAACGTCCGCCCTCACTCAGCATGGCAGCGGAGCAGGAGCCGACATTCCGCTCTGACACGTTGATGGACAAGCGCGGATGAAAACCAGTCACGCTTTTGTAAAGTGGAGAATTCTTTCGGAAGAAGCCAAACCCGATTTCAAGGCAGGGCTTCCTGTCATCTGCTGGGGGCATCCATTGTCAAAATAAATGCAGGTAACCGGAGCACCGTCGGGCAGAATAATGCACTGTCAAAGGTAACATATCCTTCCTCCATCAATTTCTTTAAAGTCACAGCTCAACATTTTCTTGCAGTCCCAAAATGGGCTTTGAGAAGCGTGTGCGTGCAACAGCTAACGACAAAGTTCATGCGGTGGCGGCGTGGGCCCCTGCTCTGCTGGGATGGACTGCTTGTCGTGTTCCTGCCAGCCATTGAATGATATTCCCTGCTGGAGGAATAGAGCACTTGAACGGACAGAAAGGAAGAGAGGGAAAAAATGAAAAGGCAGAATGTCAACACCTGTAATCATACACCGAGCCGTGTGGATGCACACCCGGACCACGGTTGACCCATCGTTAAAACTGCTAATGAAACGCGTCACCATGGCGATGTTTCCCACAAGCAGCGCTGCCACATGCGTGGTGTCACTCTGCACAGGGCTCACACCGCGGTGAAGTCATTCAGATCTAAAATAGGGTTAGCTTTTTAAATGTTTCGTGTTGAATGTTTGCTAAGCTTCACAAAAAAGCATCCGGCACGTGCGATGCTGTAGTTCCCCTCCTTGTCGCTTTAACCGTCATGTGAATTACTGCCCCCGACAAAGAGCTTTTTTTTTCTCATTAAGATCTTAAATCCAATCGAAAAATGTTATTTTTGACTTTTCGATGAGGGAACCAGTGCAATTCTTACTTTCTGGTTGGCATCCAAAAAATAAAGAAAGACAGTATTTTGATCAAACTAAGGTAACCCTAAAAGTTACGGTACGTGGTGGCGGACCCAAATGCAGAGACTAGGAGGTACAGGGCAAACCGGTTCATTGGCAGGGACACAGCTGTGGAGACAGTGGGGAACAGCAGAGAGACAGGGACACCGGGAGGATGGACAACTGAAAGGACCCAAATACAGGGTCAACGGAAAGACAAACAATGTACTTCTATTCCTGAAACCACTGTTCAAACAGCAGCCAAGCGCAGTCACTACCAGGCAGGTGGGACTACGATCTGCCGTTGAGTGGATGAAGAACCGCAGTGGATGTACTGCAGGGTGATTTGTTGATTGAAGGCACCTTGCTCACATTACATGTCATCTTTAACCCATGGTTTTTACATTTTGCCCAGGCTAACCCCCCCCCCTCCCCCCCCCCTACTCCATGCGCCACCATCGCCCCGGTCACCTGAGCAGGTGAGGTGACTTCTCATCGGGTTGCCACGACCCTACCACACCATACAGGCAGGAGGCCTGGCCTCGCCGTGACAATTTGACCATGGCTTGGTGAAATAGTCAATTCATAACCCTTTGTGATCGGCCAACGCAATCATTTGAATTGACTTGTTATGACGAGTGTTGAAGCCATCAATCGAAGAGAAAAAACACTTTGCAAGAGATTCAAATTGATTGAGTAAAAAGACAAAGAGAGAAAATTGATGAATGGTGTTTCTTTGTCCTCCGTTTATCAGGAAACATGAAGTGTTCTAGCCACTTCATTTTTCTGCTACTACTGTGTCAAAGTAGGATTGGGTCTAGAATTGCATTGTAGCACTTTACTCTAAGTGCAACATTTCCGAGCGTCATGTTCTTGGACGGATGAACAACTTTTCTACCGTTCTCAGACTAATGTCGTAACTACAAGGTCCACAGTAACAGAAAACCTACTGTATAGAAACGTATTGCTTTGACATAACTGGAGAAGAATTAATCGGCGAAATTAAATGTTGAAATTTCCCCTCAATATTATTCAAAGCATTTCTCAAATGATCATGATTTAACTCCATCCATTGTATTGCTGAGTTTACAGACATCACGTATGGAAACAACCATTTCAAAAGTTTGAAAACATCAGCAAGGTTTTCTGGTCAGTTACTGAAACCTTTTATCACACCTCCCTCCGGCAGTCGGGCTCATCAACAGAGGCCCGGGCCCCCCCCCTGACTGACTCTGACTCCCATGTTCATTCATTCACTTTGTCACTTCCACTTGTCACTCGTCACTTGGTGCACTTTATCTTTTTTTTTTTTCATTTCTAATTTCATCTTATCTCCTCTAACTTACTAACCCATAGCATATATTTTCATTATAGTTTTATTTAATTTTTATCTCATTTGCACTATGTCATCATTATTGTACTGTCTTCTGTCATGCACCAACCGCCAAGACAATTTCCATGTATGTCCAACATATTATGGCAATAAACGTTTCCTGATTCCTGATTTAAGACCAAATGCCAGGTTTGCTGTACTCGTCCCTGTCAGGGCAAATTCTTCTTGGTCCAACCTGTTAAACCTGAAGACACACGTGAGAAGGTTTGCGTTCACTTCTCTCCTCTGGATATATAAGTCTCCTCGAAAAGTAAAGATTCAAGTCGACAGAGAGGCGACTCTCTGGGTAAGACCACTACTCCTCTTTTCTCTGCTCCTAATGGCCGTCTCGCACTTCCTTTCCAAGTTGCTTTTCATGGTCGACGGGGCTGATGGAATTGTATTACTTATGATTGAAAACCAATGGAGTTTTGAAAGCAGAAAGAGATGGAAAAGTGCACTCAAAATGCCAGTCTACCTTCCAGATGCTCGCAATCTAATTTCCTGTCAGCGGTAATAAATGGGGAGTCACCCGATGGCAAAGATAAGATGCTATTTCACCATCGGGGTCATCACTTAACACCTGATAAAGTCTGTGGGGAGCAGTTGTATTCGACAGTTAAAACAGGGATCATCAGCGTGGAAGAATTGTTAATCTGTCAAATCAATGTGACTTCACTCCATGAAGTGTTCAAACCGCAGTGTTAATGCTTTTCTCTTTAATGAAACCAGACAGCTCTGCACATCATATGGTCTATTGTTTTTTCAAAAGGTGTTATATAGACAAGATTTCTCCATCACAGTGGATTCAGCAGACAGTAAAAGTAGTGTGTGTTACTGTATTTTCGATTAAACTATTTCCTTCTGCGTATTGTGAGGAAGTGGTTAAAGGAGGAATGCTACTTGGGCAGCTGCACATAAAGAGCACCAGAGTTTGAGAATGGGGGAACTGGTGCACAGGCAGAAGGTCTCATCTTCATGCATTTGACCAATCGTAACAAACATCAAGGCGTTACGACATGCGAGACTCTGGATGTCGTTACTGTGAGAAATGCTTGAATTGTCCAGCACTTGAGCGTGAGAGTTACGTGTAACGTGTGTTCAGCCATCACCGTCATAGACATACAATAACACAGGATTTGTCTTCCCAGTTCGGATAAATCCATCTAAAAGCCATTTACAGTCCACCGGCCAGTTGTCAAAAAACCAAGAAGCATCGATCACCATGGATAAAGGGGCGAGTCAAAGGGACGTAAGGAAGACCCAGCCTCAAAAACACGAGCAGAAGGAGGGTAAAGGCTCTGAAAAAGTTTTCACGGAAGACAAATCGTGTCTGGACGGATGCATCAGTTGTTTAAATTTAGTTTGTCAAGTGTTTTTTAAGTATATAAAAAGGATAAAAATCTTGATTTCCTTCTTGCATAGTGATTAATTATAACCAATGACTCCAATGGTGTTTAGTGAGGTCACAGTGACTTTGAATCACTTCAGTCTTCAGTAGGATGGGACATTTTTGACAAATTTTAAGAAATTGGCTCAAGGGATTGCTGAGATATCACGAGAATGAACTGGACGACCCCAAAACTCAATTTGTCCAGCCAAGTCTGTCGCCGACACAGAGGATTATAAACAAGTGAACCTGATCAGTGATACTCGGGGAAAGATGAAATGAACACAACCAAAAAAAGGCTAGTCCTCTTTAGGTCACATTCCCAACATGAGAAGTTAATAGCTGTGAATTGTTAAATTTTCAGCCTAATAAAAACACGAGTATAAGGAGTGGAATGAGACCAAGTACGTTTACAGTGAAAATAACCATTTTAAATCGTTGCGTTTCTGAAGTTGCAAAGAAGTGGTGGCTGCTCTCTTCTGAATGGTTTCTAGTGTGACATTAAACACTTGAGACTTTTCTCAGCTAGGGCCAAAACAACCTAATTGCTTCATATCGTACGTTTCCTTTCACTTGTAAGATTAGCTTCTATTTATTTATTTTTCTTTTGCGTTTGAGTGTGTCATCAAGAGGAAACAAAGCAAAAGGTTAGAAGTCACCAAAGAAATATACAATTTTTGGAGCAAAAATATATTCTGTATATAGCCAATGGCAGTTTACGAAACAAATAAACAAAAACCTTTTCATCACAGCTTCATAATTTAGGTGTTCTTGTTCCAATCCATTTTTTTTCTTTTTACCTTATTGTTGAAATCTATGGAAAGTTATTCTCATGACTTCTGATCGTGTTTAGCTTGGTGTTTCAAAATAGTACGTTTTTCCGACGTGGAGTTTCCATTTGTATTCTGGATTTTCTTCTGAATCTGAATGAATGACCATCAAGTATTACTGTAGAAGTCATCTAGGAGTTTCAAGATCAGGCGTCAATGTCTTATTGGATGAGTAATTCCTTAAACAGAGTAATATACGCTCTTGCACTTCTTTTTAATTAGTATTGAATGTTTTATTGTCAATAATTATCTCGTAAACGGTTGGCTTAGTTTCAAGCTTAAAACTCTTTTAGTGTAGATTTTATTAAACGTCCATGGATGGAATGAATGAGAGTTTCAAAGTGGGCTGTCAGGGTTCATGTGGGAAGCGACGAGGTCAGAGCTGCACATCACATTGTGCACATCATTAACTCCAAGTGGGTTGGCAGAATGAGATAAAGTTTTACATCAGTGGTCTCCAACCTCCTTCTTCACCTCACGGACCGTTTTCATGACCGGTCAAAAAAGTCCGGCAGGAAAAATGGGGGGGGGGGGGGGGCGGGGGCGTAGTATCGTACGCTCTCTATTCGCTGGTGGTCGAAACTGCCGTGCACGGTGAGAGGACAATTGTAAACGTGAAAAAAAACGCTTGGTGGCCGCTTGGGAAATATGTCAAGAGGGAGAAAATTATTTTCAAAATAAAACATTTTTTCAAAGAAAAAAAATATCTTTCTGTGGTGCAGCCCGGTACCAAATGGCCAAAACAGCCAACCTGTAGAACGTGTACTCATGTAAAACACACGCAGATTACAGCTGCTGTATGAAAATAAGTCGGCTTTATACTGCAATTCTGATGAGGGAAAGTGGGAGTGGGTGAGCAGGTGAAAGCGACAGGTCAGTCAATGGGACAGGGGTAAGGTGCGGGGGGGATCTGCTGGATGGATGCAGAGTTCCAAAGCAGGGGGCAAAGAGTGAGAATACGTCTGAAGGAAGCGACAGAATGGGGGAGGAATATGTGAATGAAGGATGACTGTGAAACTCGAAATCACCTCAGTAGCGGCTTCCACGTGCAGAGCAGAGAGATACTCTGGCGTTAACGTCCGCTCTCACTCAGCAAGGCAGCGGAGCGGGAGCCGACATTCCGTTCTGACACGTTGATGGACAAGCGCGGATGAAAACCAGTCACGCTTTTGTAAAGTCGACATTTATTTTGGAAGACGCCGAACCAGATTTAAGGCAGTGTAGTGTCAGCTTGATCAATATCCTTAGGCCTTTGTTGCCTATATCAACATTTTTACCAACATCTTGTCTTGACATTCTAAAAACTGGGCTTGCTATTACACCTCAAACAAACTTCCACAGTCCTATTTACTGTACTGAACGTTGTGCTCACATCTCTAAAACGTATTTCTGAACAGTTAAATGGATGTCCAATATTTCTGGTGAGATCTTGAAAAATGACGCTTTCCTGACAATGGAGTGTCCATTTCTGGCTGCTGTGTCCATGTGGAGCTAATTAGCATAATTTCGGGATGCAGATTTAAAGAAACAATAACATATTCAAACAGAATATTAACTTCAGACAGTGAGTAAATGTGGAAGTGAATAAATTTGCAGGTTCTTTGTTAAAGAAAGGGGTTTCATCAAGAACCCTTTACATACAAAGAACCCGTTTCTGAACATTCTGTTGTGAGCATACTTTGACCTTGTCATAACTATTTACCCATCTTGTATCCCGGTACCTTATAGCTCTGGATCATCCTCCCAGGTTCCCCCCCTCTGCCCGTCCTGCGGTCTTCCACCATCACCCCCTTGTCCTCGGCTCCCCCTGCTCCTCAGTGCAGGGGTTTGGCTATTGAAACCGTGCTCTCCCTCACTCCCTGCTCTGTGTTGTTGGGTCCGCCCAAAAAGTTAAGTTATCAAAGAAGCAAAGCCTAGAGAAAAGTCCAAAAGATGAAAACTAATTTGTGTAGCCGAACCTTTAATTCTTTCCCTCCCCATTAATCATCTCACCACTCCCAAGATTTCTTGTCACCCTATAGAGGGTCACATTCTGATGAGGTCACATGTGATAATGACCAGTCATCAGGATAGCTTTCAGAGGGCGTGCAGTTTGCGATACTTGAGTCCTTTTATTTAGCAAAATTCTGTAATGTTGTGATGTGGTTTTAACTTACACCTATATTATATACCAGTGTTGATCTCTGTACATTCTAGCTCTCACTAGCATACACAAACTTAATGATAAAGGAGGGATACCAACAACAAAAGGATGCCATTATTGTAAAGGATTCCACTCCAATAGTTGCCAGTTGGTGGCAGAGATTTGGTTTTGTTTGGATCCCATGTTAATTATTTCGATGACTTCTAGGCAGTAGTGCTGCTACCAATGATACATGCAATCATACCCTGTGGTGCAAAAACATTGGGTTGTTTTTGATTTCATGCCAATTTTTAAGACTATTTGAAGCACGCATAAATGCAATGTTTGGTTAGCACAGAGCTGCACAATGGGTTTTAATGGACTCCTCGGGGCACAAAAGTCCATTGAAACCACTGCAATTGTTGAAAAGGAGAAGGTCACCAGGAGGGAACGTAAAACTCTGTTTCGTGAGTGTTATGGTTTATCGTGTTTTACTTTGTAATCATTGTGTAACTGTTTTGCTTGGGAACTTGGATAACCAGGTTGACGTGTAAAACGTCCTTGCAACTGCTGCTGCGGCACTTTTCCGATTGCACTAGAGTTGCAAAGCAACTCCATATCTGGAAGAAATGTACAAAACATTTCTCGCCACACTCCCACACACACACCTGCCTGCTAAATAATAGGAGGCTGATGAGAGTTGGCTGTGATCAGGTGAAGAGTCTAGTACTCTAAGAATCTTGACCTCGCACCGAGTAAAACTTGATGTCGACTAGGTGTCTTTGTTTCTCGTGCTGTGATTGGCTCCCTGGTGTAATCAGCAGGTACTGTGGTCTCTGACTACAACCCAAAACATGTTTTGTTTTAAGGTGCTGAAATTACTGCTCAGCATGAAAAGAAAGTATAAATACATGATAGCAGAGTTGTTCTGATACCCATACCATCAGTATTCCTGCGATACAGCCCTGAAAGGTGGATTGGATATCGGGTAGTCTATGCACCGTCCAATATATCGTTATCACCTCATCTATCAACTTGTTTATGCTACACAGGAAGCCCCGGTTGTCCCTCAATGCACAATCTGTACAATCTGCCCAATCGCCGCAGCACATGTGCAAATTAGTCCTAGATACTGAAACACACTTGGGAACCTCACGTCTAAAACGTGCACACCATGATGAAATCCGCAGGAGCAACAGCCCAGTCCTTGCTGTAGACACTATGCTTATGTTGGACTTTTTAAAGTAACTTCTATTGGTTTGTTCGGTTTCTCAGTGCAGACAGAAGAGACAGAACAACAGGGCAGATGTTTCAAAGCGCTGCAGTCGGTCACAGTCGTGATTGAACTGCTTTGTTCCAAAATATGCAAAGTAACGGTATTCAGCAACATGCAGTCCTTTCATGAATTGGTATATATTTCTTTCCTCTTAAATGTGTTGATTGATATGTTGTTCTCATCAACAACTGCCTCGATAATGTGGGGCAGTTGAGGGGGGGTGGGGGGGGGGTGATCATTTAAAATCCATTGTTGGAGAGAACATCTTCAAAAGCTTGGCAAGACTGCCGGCCCCTCTCCCAAGGAGTGCAATTAATGTTCCCAATTGCTTCTAATAATAATGAGCAAACAAGAGCGATTCAGAGAGAATCAGATGTTCAGCATGGGACCAGAGGGAGGAGGAGGGTGCTCTTTATCTGGCCCTAATTGACTTCCTTATTTTGAGTGATTCACAGCAGCCTTTTTAGGGAAACATCCTCCTGTGGCGCCTTACAAAGACCGAAGCCTGATTGCCCAAGAGGACAGAAACCACAGGTGACGTGAGTCTCAAACTACTGCGCAGTCTGCTACTCTGTGTCTGTGCAGCTGTTCAAATAGTGGAAGAAATACACTTTCTTGTTAACCTATCCAAGACGTGTGAGTACTTGCTAGAATAAAAGTAATTGCACGTCTTGTTGTTGTGATTTGATGCAGTGTAGCACAAAAAAAGGTTACGTCTTTGTATCTTGCACAGGCAGAATTGAAGGAATTTAGATTTTTGCTGTCACCCTGTTGTTTCTTTTAGCTGTTAGTAAACGGAGAATACTAAAATAGCATTGCTCACCGGATGGTTTTCTATCTCTATGTCAGCGCGTGACTGACGATGAGGACAGGCCATATTGAAGCTGACCAATGGAAACACGGTACGTTGGTTTAAAGGTATAAAGGTTAAACAGTTTATCTTCCTCGTTCAGTGGCCACAAAAGCTGAGCGATCCTTTTGTGAATTTGTCCTCGAACATTGTTACAGGAACGATCTGCACTAGGCAACAATATTCATTTTTCTTGTAGTTCCAAGTGTTTGCTTCAGACTTAAACATACAAATGTACTTGAGTATAGGAAGAAGTTCATACACCATCCAGCTTACATCTCATTTTCCAACTGATGTATTCATTCGAGTTATAAATCAGTTATAAATAATCCACCAATGAGGCGTATTTTATAAAAATGATAAAGTAATGAGTTTTCACAGGGAATTTATCTTTTGATTATGTAGAATATGTATTAAAAATAGTATTGTTTGATATGGTTTAATTCAAGTATTTAATTATTGTTTACTTTGATTACTAGTTACTATACTTATAGACACAGGAATGCATTTTACTTCTTGTAAAGGGTTGATTTGTCCGTTGAATTTAGAGACAAAAAGCAAATCTATGATGCCAAGACAGGTAAAGTCGTGCCAGGGTAAGCGTTTCTACGTCGCTGAGGACAGGATCAGGATGAGGCCACGTGTTCATGTGGGACTGTGTTCAACTCGAGCTGGGAAGGCGACTTGATGGTCTAAATCAACCACGTGCTTCTGTGGGTTCGCTGCAGACAGGGGGGACAATTCTCAAAGGAAATATTAGTGAGAGTGATGAGCACAAATGACTGGAATAATTGGTAAATAGTCACACATCCGCTTAGGCAGCAGAGTTTGTCCTGACAGTCGGGAATTACAAGGATGGATGACATGAAACGGAGGAGAGCAATTCAGACATTTCTACAAGTCCACCCAGCCCACACATTCCCCAAAACCCTCCTTTCTGTTTCTTTTGTGAAATGTTTCTTTTTGAAGGCTGCTCAAAAGAATGAATCGACTTTCGTCATGTTCCTCACTGTCATTCATTATTAAACCCTCTGGTTTGCTCTTCGCCTCATGGGCCATGCTTGTCCTGCTTTTAATATCCTTTGTTCTGCTGCTCCGGGTCTCACTGTTGTTTTGTGTGTTAAAATGGAGGGTATGAATACATACGAAGGGCCGCACTGAGCAGGCTGCACCTCTCAAGCTGGACTTCTTACTGGTTGTTTAACCCTAAAATACTGGTAAAATACTTCAGAAAGTACGACTGCACAAGACATGACCTTCATTGCGGGGACCGGGTTAAGGAATAAGGACGGGGAGCTAAGAAGGACGGATGGTTGGAAAGTAGGAAAATGAAAGAAGTAGATGAAATTCTAGCCATCTCTTTCTCCCATCATTTCCGTATTCACTCTCTCAGGCAGAGGAAGGTTTTGGCCATAATGTGAGCTCCCTTGAATGAAAAATCCATTACTAAATCCAGCTAGGGATTATTTGTTAGTGGAGCCATTAGCCTTGTTCCCTGTCAGATGATGTTGGATCATACGTACTTGTGTAGCACCGCCAACGCTGGCTGATGTTGGATAAGCTGTCTTTTAGCTTGGTTCATGTAATGTTATTTTCGGTCCTTTTAGTCTTTCTTGGTTTTAATGGTTTGAGTCAGGTAATCTCGGAAGATGCCGGCAAACCAGGATTAGGAGCATCCCCTCGGCTAACAACGTCGAGTTTCCTTTGAATAGATTTTCTTCAACTCGATTTCACGGGAAGGTTTCAAGTTCATCTTAAGCCAACAAAACAACAGTAACGGACAAAGTTATGTCTTGGCAACAAAAAAGTTACTCAAAGTAAGTACAACAACATTCACGAACAACGCAGCATACGTTTTAAAAACATGTTGAGTGGGTAAAAGAATCCATTTTGGAAGCTGCCTTTTTTCTCTCACAATTTATCTTCTTGAATATCATCCCCCAAGACTGTATTGGGACCCACAGGTGAGTCGCAGGACACGTCATCATCGATGCCGAATACATTTGGTCATTTATTTAAAATGTATATTTGCATTTGAGCCGCATTAAAGATTGATAGAACGAAGCCTAATGTCCATTGTGTGATTTTTTTTCCCAGAACAAAGGTTTGCAGACACAACAGAACCTAAAATGCCCTTACGTCCTCTAACCCCCCCCCCTCCAGCCCCAACACAAATCACCGACCCGATTCTCTACTCTGTGCTCGGCCCCCGTGCTGCTGAGCTGGACGCTCATGGACGACCGGGTGCACGCGCAGGACGCTCCCTGAGGTGCGAAAGGCCTCAGGCCAGCGGGTTAAACACAAGTCATCCGAAACTACTGGGTACGTTTTCTCTTTTTCATTTTCATTTCATTTCTTGAACCATGAAATAAAATGCAAGAAACGGACAAACAAATCTTCAGGGGATGTTGAGAGTGAAAAGAAGGTTGAAAACAGGGAAGCAAAGCTGGTTGAACTCAGTTTGAATGAGATGCAGATGAAGGAGGGATGAAAGAGGAGGCTCAGGCTCAAACGTTTTGTTGCCTTCTCAAGGTCACACGAGTCGAGCCAAAACTTCCAGGTTATGCGAGTTCTGAAAGTTTCTTTTATTCAAATTCTTTTACTTTTTAATTTCACCGTAGTTTATTTGCGTGTGCGAATTTTCCGGCTTCAATAAAATGTTCAGTTCTTATATATCTAGTTTAAATGAATGTTTTGTTAATGCCAGGGTCAAGTATTTATTTATAAATTAATGGGTTCAACTGTGGAGGCAGCCATAATGATTAAATCTTTTGATTTTCAACGTGAATACTCTTTCAATGGCACAATCTTGTTGATTACTGATTAAAACTGAGATGAATAGATTGGTTGAATGCCACTAGATCTACTTCACTATTTGAACCATCCTTTGGGTGTTTGATTTTACAAGACCAGACACGACATGTGTAAGACAACAAGGATTAACCGAGGCGGCTCGTTTTCTTTGGTTCAGTGTCACAAAAGTTAATGGAAATTCATGCCGTCTCCTCTTTTCCACCAATATTGACATGTATTATAGCTTAATAACTGAAAGGAATTTTGTTTTTGACCAGGCAATGTCATTTCAGCTTAGTTTTAGCTAGCCTTCAAAGGATATCCTTTTCATTTGGTTTAATTTCCAACAGTTTTTGTCATTTTGGGCTATGGTTTTCCCACAATAACCCTGCACGGGAGAGGAGAAGCTTTGCAAATTGTGAACATTTTGATGCAGCGAGGTGGCGGGGTCAGTGCAAACATCTGCCACACAAGCACAGTCGCGTGGCATAGAGAGGAGGCAGCTGCAAAACATTATGGCCTAGTGATGTGAATATTCATGATGAGAAAATAAGAAATGGAATACACAGCTTTCATGGTGCTGAAGTTCTGACTCCGTAAAAGGCTTGGTGGTTGCTCCTTGTCCTCCAGTTCCTCTTGGTTCAGTGTGACCTTGTTGTACAAACATGTCTTCTTCTCTCTGGGACTCCTCAGTAAACTTTGTTTGACTCCAGGGACTCTTCGTTTACTCAACAACCGTAAGCAACAGCGCATTTGTATTCGGGGGAAGTCGACGCAGCACGAGCGTCCGTGTGATTGTTGCCGTCTCTGTTTGCATTTCAAAACGATTTCCAAGGTTTGCACGAAGGATGAATCCTGCCTGAAAAGTGCAGGTTTACAACAAGCATGATGATTTACACAAAGGACACGTAGAGCACAGCAAATCTCACACATGCACGGACAGACAATAGGTACTCTCACCCATAAACAGCACACATAGGTGCGTTAAGTAAGCAATGCTTGGAGGAAGTCTAATTAATGGCCTTTTGTATAAAGCACGCCAATGCGTTTCATATCTTCACTGAGGGATAAAAAATGGAAATTAAGAGGTTCATTATGCGTAATGCATTATTAATGAAAGCATTTTGTGGCATTTATGCAACAAAAAAACAACTATTAAAATAAAGCTGAAATGTGGCAGAGGGTGAAAGAGAAGAGAATATGGGGCAGGGATATTATTCAAACCTTCCCACCCCCTGCCATTCAACCTCACACTATTAGCTCCACATTTCCTACACTGCCACACGAAGAATTCCTGGTATTCTGTGAGACTGCTGCCGTTTCTGAACTAAAGAAAACCTTTGAATGGTTATTTATTTAGAAATGGTTATTTATTTAGAAATAGTTATCAACAGGGGGACAATTTGTAATTATAAAAGCTCTGCATGATTCCCCTCCATTAATTCTCGGTGATTGTTGCTATGTCATACTTTTCTAGCACAGCAGAAAAATGGGCACAGTAGGTGAGCACTATATGTATTCATTAAGGCTTCCTAATTTGACTGCAATTGTTTGCTAATGAAAAGAAGTTACACAACATACAGTAATGTGAAAGATGTGCACCAATAACGGTGATAATACATTGAAACGGCAACCATCCTCATATTTCTCATCAAGCACAACAAGCAATGTTTTGTTGGTTGCCGTGCCAACCATGTTTATCTAGAGGCATTGTAATTATGCACAGGACGCTGGTGGCTTTAATTGAGTTATTTATGACATAAGAAGTTGGTTGGAAGTTGGTTGGAAGATGGTGATTCACTTTGTCATAACAATGCTTCTGGTTTGGCCCCATGACACAAAACAGATGGTTCAAGTGAGTGAAGGCCAGTGAGGTACAGTCTCCTTGTAACAGGAAGAAGCACTCCGGAGCAGCAGGGAAATGAAGAAAACCGAAATACAAGAAACATGGCAGACAAACACACATAAACAATACTTCATCCATGGCTGGTACGGGAAGCAAAGTTTTACCTGCTAAAAAGGAAACCGTATGTTAATGGTAATCCTAATCAATGGAGTTCAGCGGCTAACTGTGCGCCGTCTACACCGTGAGGTTCATCGCAGCCGGGACAGGTAAAGGCTGCAGGGAGAAATACGTGTTTGCGTAGGTGCATCTGGCCTATGAGTCAAATTTGTAGTCAAAGTGGATATGATCAATATGATTTAAGTAAACGATGTGACGTTTACTAATTCAATATTACATCTGGGTTTGGGTTGAAATAATGTTATAAATTGTTACGTATTTAAAACGAGCTGAGCCCTGAAGACACGGGTTGGGGTCTGGGGTTTGTTTCTGACGAGTGTTCAAAGAATCGGTATCGAAATGGTTGCTAAAATCATGCCCCACATTTTTTCCATCTGAACATTTTGTTAGTTTCTCTCAAAATGATCTCTCACTTTATCAAAGTCACCCTCTGCAGAGAGAATGTTAACATGTTGTGCTCTGGTCTGATAGAGGTTTAGAGCTGTAACAGCATCATTCCAGAGGGATGATCATCCTGAAAGTCATTTGTATTTAAAGCGAACCTGAGACTTTCTTCTTTGTGCTGTGTGCCGTCTCCATTTACTTTTTACCTGCAATATATAATGATATTTATACGTCTGAGCAAATCTCACATTTATTCCCTTTATTTTGACATTCTCAGATTCTGCTAATAGACCTTGTGGTGGCAGAAAAATACTCATAATAATTTTTTTGGAGTATGGAATTTTTGATCAGAGATTATAAAGTCTGTTATTAAAAACATGTGGCAGGAATCAGTTAATTTCCTTTTCTTTTTGACGTCTTTGTAATGCAATTAATACAGCGCAATTCAAAACTTAATTCCAATCCGACGGCATCCAATCGCGTTGCAGGAGATAACCAAACTACAATTTAGAGCAGCAGTT
This sequence comes from Pungitius pungitius, assembly GCF_949316345.1. Taxonomy (NCBI): domain Eukaryota; kingdom Metazoa; phylum Chordata; class Actinopteri; order Perciformes; family Gasterosteidae; genus Pungitius; species Pungitius pungitius. Next base: position 13,613,466 of record NC_084920.1, read on the forward strand.
GGACTAAACTGTACAAAAATGATATTGTTCACATGCTTTTGTATACTTTATGGAGGTCAACAGAAAATCATACAAATGAAAAGGTGGAAAATGACGGATGGACGAACCATATTACAATTGTTTAGAGCTCATTCAGACGTTTTTAGGACACAAAACTCAAAGTCACCGACCTGGGACGTGACCTGAGACGTGACCTGAGACATGTCAGTCCCCATTCAGGACTTGAGACTTATTGCAACCTCTGGTAATTGTGTTTTTTTGTGGACAAATTCAATCTGCCTTCCATTGTGATGCAATAGTAAATGCATAATCGCTTTTTTCCATCTCATTGTAATCTCAATGACAAACTAATACATCCAGTTACTGTCTAATCAGGTCATTATGTCAACAATTTAACCATTGTGTTTACTTTAGACACTTTCTTTTTGATGGCGTGTACATATTCATATGATACAGTTTCAGTAGTTAATAAAGGCTCATCAAAAAAAGACGTGAAAATAATTCATGTTTTTAAAGCTCAAATTCAAACCAAGCAATAAGACAAAATGAATATATAACATGAAATGAAATGTATATCTAACAATGTTTATAATTTCTACAATGCTGACTTTCTCCCAGCAGCCGGTGTATGGAAAGTTAATAAATGGAGTCTAAAAAAGCTTTTCCCACTGAGTATTTGTATCCTCTATACCCAACCTCACTGACCGGCAATCTCTGGTCCAAAGCTCCATCTGTGGAGCCCTGTCCGCTCAGCAGCTTCTCCCTGGTCCTCTCCTCCCGTATTCATCTCAATCACTATACATTTCTTTCACTTTTGCCCTGTCCTCCCATTTCTCACTTAATCCATCTCACCCGTCTTCCCCCTCATCTTCTGCTCCAATCCTCCCACTCTCTCTATCCATCTCCATTGTTACCTTTATCTTCCTCACACTCTGTCTGCTCTATTTTTCACTCAAAGAGTACATTGAAGATGCAGATAAATGTGATGGTCCGCTGGCTGGGAGCCTTCTGCAGCGGAGATTTGGCAGCTGATTATATCGTTTCATGAATCCACCAGGGCCTTTTTCCCTTTGCCCTTTTTTTCCCTCATGCAACTGCAGGATGAGAATTTGCAAAGCAAACGGTCACTATCCAGCCGTGTTGTGAAGGTTTGAGCGACGGCTGTGGATCTGTAGGTTCCCCTTTGATGAGAGGCGAGAAACTCAGACCCTCATAAGCCCGGATGTCAAACATTGCTATAAAGACAGCTTCATTTAACAGAGTTGGGAACAGGTGATGGAAACAGCATTTTTAGTCTTAGAGATCAATGTCTCTGGCAGCTACAACATGGGTTCTACTGATTTTGTATTTATTAAGTTTGTGCAAGTCTGAAATCTTGTTGGAATCCAATGTGCAATTCCCCCTTTTTATATGCATTTTTTTTTCATTCATTTGCATTTGATTCCTAAAGACCCGAACCCGCAGCCCGTCACCTTCATGGACTTTTCATGGAGCGAGTGGGAGTAGCTCACATTGATCTTTTATCAACCGATCGCTAGTGGGTGTGCACACTGATAGCTGGCACCACAGTTTGTCTTCTTGTCTGTGACCGCCACGGAAAAAAAAAGAGTGGGAGGCGCGTTCATTGGATCCACTCCATGTCCCCCGCTGACCTTTAATCCGTCGATGGAAATGGTCCGTGATGCCTGACGCACTTTGGCGGGGCATGCGCGTCGTTTTTATAATGTCTGTCGCTCCGTTAAGTCGCCGCCTTTCCTGGGGTCTCACTGTATTTAGTCCTTAAGGATATGTCATGAGGGCTTCTTAGACCCTTTAGTCGTTTTGCCTGTCGGGATCCATCCAAGGATTGCGGGGCCATGGTCGGATTGTGCTAAAGGTCCTCAGTGAACACGTTTACTCTTCAAACTGAAGCCCCTTTTTACTCAATAGCGATCGCACCCATGAATCTTCAATTTAATCTAATTGTGATAAGGTGAAGGCGTTTTACAGAGGCACAGTAATGTGTGGTTGTCACGCGCAGATGATCGTCTGCTCTCTCAGTCTCTTGTCCTTGGCGCCCACAGATGTACATCTGCTCCAAGTGATGTCACAGACTCCGCAGCCTGATCTCATCCAGGGTTGGTTAATAATTTAAGTCAAAACTAAACCGATAAAATCCCTCCGCTAATTTCCACAGGCTACATTTGTATTTATTGGATAATGCTGACACTAAACAGATGGTAAATTAAGGAGTTTTGGAAACAGAAATAAGAGCATATGCAAGAAAAATCATTAAATTTGAGCCTTATGCTCTGGTCACCCCTTTTACACCCACCTCGCTTTCCATTAAACTCTCCAATCATAGTTATCACGTCGACAAATTCATTCCTGTCTCCATGCCCGGAAAATAAAAACACAAAAGCACCAGTGGCTTTGTTCCAGTAAATAAAATGTCCCACTGATTGGAGCGAGAGAATCAATTTCTGTTGGTTCGACTGTGCGTAGGCAACGTCGTGGAGACGCTGTGACTGTGGCCGTGGAAGAGCTGTCTGGGAAGCCTTCAGATCAATAGCATCCGGGTTCTGACAAGCACTCCATCAGCGAACAGACCGAAGACGGAAAGGGGGAGCACATGTGCATGTTTGCACCTGTGTGGACAAGATATCTCCTGCTCTGCCCCCCCCCGCCCCCCCTAAAGCCCTTCGGGGTGAGGCCAGGCGACGCCGTAATAGCCATATTGTGACACTAACTCGGCGAGTGTGGCTTTAGTACGACTTGATTCCACTTTGGTGACGATCCATCATTTAGCTCATGACCTTGACGCTCTGTGAGGCAACTGTAAATGTGGTTGCGTGTCAGTGTGGCGGCTTATGGAGGTAGAAGTGAGCCGCGTGTGTCTTATTTGAGAGGAGTGTTTGCGCCACGCCATTGGAGACGTGACCAGAACCTCAGTGGGCCACTTTAGGCTCTTATTATGCAGAATTTTGCTTTGACCCTGACACCCTATTGCCTATGACCCAGCACACTCGGGAAAGAAAAACTCCAAAAAACAAGCTCTCAAGGATAAATATGTAAATGCAGGTGCACACACACACACACACGTCATCATACACTCATCTTCACCAGCCGATATATTTGCCTGAATATCTTAACAAACATTCCTCCTCCCCGCTCGCCCTTACTCCCAATTTCTCAAACGCTCGGCCCGGCGGCTCTTCAGCGGCGCCTCATCTCTCTTCTCCGCGCCGTCTACACTACGCATGCATTAGTAGAATTAATAGAGGACTCCCAGGCCCGTTGCGGTGAAATGGGGGTGCCGTGCGCTGCGCCGCGTGTGCCGCCTGGAGTTCATGTTTAATGCATCCTGTCTTCGCAGCAAAGGTGAAGTGACACTTACTGAGTTGATGTCAAGTATGACAGCCCAGCCAAGGAACAGGGGTGAGCCAGTTGGGGGGCGAGTGGGGGGGGTGGACGCATACTGACACATACTACGATGGGGATTGAGGGAAACCCAGCGGAGAAAACAACAAACAATGAGGTAAAAGGTAAAATACGGGGATATGAACAACGGTACTGCAAAGGAGGCGTTGCAATAAGAACCCACTCAGTAAAAGTGGGTGCATTGACTCGTTACTTTTCTTAGCTATTTACAGTACTCTTATTACAAGCCACTTATTCTGGGACATTTCAGATGAGGATTTTACAACTGCACACAGAACTACAACCCAATTGTAACTTTTAATGTCGGGAAATTGCCTGTTTACCTGAGTTTGACCTGGAAGAACACGCCAGTAGGTATGCCAGAGATATAGAGAAGAAAAAAAATGAATAAATATGCATAAGTATTGACCTGTAAAGGTAACCTGAAATATTGTAAGCAGAAGAATATATTATTGTATATATATATATATATATATATATATATAATATATATACTGTATACATATTGTATACATATTTACATATATATATATATTTTTTTTATTCATCATAGCACATATCCTAAATGCTACTTACAGCAGGTCAGCTGCGACTCACACAATCCGTACATTTGTTGTCTAAACAGGAGAAAAATCTCTACGGCACAGGGCTGCTGCTCACTCCCCCACACGGAGCCCACATCAGTGCATCAGTTTGACCCTTGGAAATGGGCTTTCTAAGTATACCTAAAGAAAAAGCCAGTGAATGCACAGTTGCATCAAGTTCTTAGTGCCCGTAAAATGCAATGCATGTTTCTGCTCACTTCAATCATTTAAATTTGTATTCCGTATGAGTTCATTTGGAAACAGGATGGATCAGTTATGCAGGCAGGGGAGAAGAAAATGTAGCATTGAACGTATTATTTAGAATGTCAACGCGAGGTCAGGGACTTATTCAGGGTCATCCCGTTGTGAGAGCACATGCTGTTTTCACAAAGAAGACATCCATTGGTATACCACTGTAAACTTTTACCTCACCTTTTCAACATTGAATCAGTACATTAAGAGACTCATTTCTCAATCCCATTGATGCTAGTGTTGCCGATGTTCATGGCGTGTTGTCTCTCTCTCTGGAAAATATGTGCATCTATTTGTCTGTGATGTAATTCACCCTGCAGACCATGGTGTCACTTTATTCCTAAATAACCTCATCTTGTCATGGTTATGCAATATTAGATGTTAATATCACACTAGGCTATTCAGTTTATTACTTAATTAGTGACTAGTAAGGCATATTTTAGCAATGGAGATTTTCATTTATTTGGTGAAAAACAGTTACTTACTGCCTTGAAACATCAGCAAATAGACAGCTAGTGCAAATGGATGTTTCCTCTTCATCAAAGCACAAAGCGCTTTTTACAATTAGGACATGTGACATGTGTATTTTACTTATTTTTAAAATACTTCATTTGGTTGACATTTCTCATTTGTCTTTTGAATTGGTATATCAAATGTATTAAAATGTAATGTCGAAAAACAATGGGAGCATAGGAATAATAATGGGAAACGTGTCGGTGAAAATGAACCTATCAATGACCGTAGATAAATTACTCACAGCATGCAATTTATTCCCCCGTGTTCAGCAATTGCTCTCACAACTCCTGCTAATCAGAATAAATAACAAAACTACACCAACAAGCAAATGAACAGATATGATGAACTATTACTCATCAACTTCACGGAGCTCTGTACAATGTAGCTTAGCTTTGCGGCCACGTGATAAACATCAAATTGTTTGAATCTCCCTGAGATGTGACCAAAGAAACTGCTTCCTCCGTGTAATTTGGATTCAGTGAATATTTCTTCTCCATTTAAAATGTGCTCTGGAGTTCCATATTATCTTGCCACAAGACGGCTGTAGAATAAAATGATGTGATGGGAAGATGTCAATGATTGTTTTAAAATTCTTGGTCCCCAGAGGATGAAACATTCCTCTTCCTCCATCGTGAGGTTGCCTCTAGTTAAAGTCTGCCTCTTTGTTCACGATGCGTGAATGCCTGAATTCTCATCCTCATTCGTTGACCCAAGGGAAGTGAGCCATAGCTTGGTAGTAACTTTAGTGTATCTGAGAGTGAACTCCAGTCAATGATTCAATGTGAAACGGCATTGAGGACTCGATGCGTAGAACCCTGAAGCCCCGCCCCCGGCGCTGACTGGACTCAACTAGCTTGCTTTTTCCAACTTTTTTTTTTTTAAAGCATTGAACGCGTCACTCGTCCAGGTTGCACCAATTTCTACACTGCGCATCCTCTGGTACGCAGCAATATACCCTCAAAGGGTGAAGCAGACTGAAGTTAGGGTTCTGGAGGTACGCCAAGTAGAAAACACTTGGGTAGACAGAGCCTCTTTGCTCTATTGTCAGATGTCTCCACAACCATCACAGTTTGGCAGAGACATCCATGTCCTCCCTCAGAATACGTTTTTTCCCTTCGCTGATTCCTCTGATAGCGCCATCATCAAAGGCAGAATATACTTCCTTCTATTGGACTATCTTGTAATATTTTTTCTTTTCACGTTCCTGATTCATTTAAGTGTTTATGAACCAAAGAGACAGTTGTATATCTCTTTGTGGGTTCATGTTTGTGTTTTCTTAGTTTCTACAGGGATCAGCGTTGAGTGCTTTGCCTCTCTTATTATTCTATACTTTTTTTTTTCTTGTAGCCTTACATCAAATATATCTAATTAAGGCTAATTATTTACTTAGCGGTGGGCTTTTGGATTTTTTTGAACGCACCTTCAGTTGCAGCAGATAATTGGGATCTGTAATTTGTCAATCTGCGGATTTCCGACTTAGTGTTGCCTGACATGAGATCAAAGAAAAAACAATTTTTAATGACAATTTTAGGCAGAATAATAATTCGCATGAGTGTGTGATATGTGTTTACTGCAGCAGAATGTATTGGGTACTTCACCAGGGTCACAGGAACATACTGTACATATTTTATTTCGGTTTTCTTCATCAAAATAACAACTGTAAGGGACTCATGTGTCGCGCTCTACTGAGCTGAATGGTAAACCTTTAGAAAGTTTACCTGACCTTCAGAGAATACAGAATAATAGAGAATAATATACATTCTAGTTCACAATTAATTAGGCAAAAAAAAGAATAAAGTAAAAGCACAAATGCGCATACAGTAGACATGAATTTGCAACAACAGAGCCTTTAAAGCAGAAGGCAACTGTTTTTGTGGCATTTTGGTGGAAACAAATGAGGTGTTTTCTGCATAGTTAATAGATCTGCATGTGTGCATAGTTAAACTAATTAAAATATAAACCAGAGATAGAACATTAGCTTCTTTTGCAGGCGATAATACAATTTCAAAATTGATGAAGAACTTTATAGAGAAAATTCAAGTATGAGTGAAACAAGAGAGTATACAATATACTTTGTTAGTGGAGACAACTGTTCAGACTTAATTAAAGAAATGATAAACATTTACTCAGTTTTCTCTGAGGCAGTTCAAACACAGAAAGGAAAAAGGGGGTTGGAGCAGGAAAGATGATTTAAAACTAAAATAAAAAAATAATTTCAGATAGAGGTTAGAGTATTCCAACCCGTTATCAAAAACAAAATTACTTAGTATTTGCGCAGGCCGCCGCCGTCCACCCACTCACTCAAACCCCAGGACCCAGGAATCCTTTGCACACCCACATATTCTACACAATTATATACACACATTTACTGCTCTGCTCACCCATCACGCCACATGTTTTTTGAAGAAAAATCATTAGAATGAAACACAAACAATCTGATTAATTGTTGTTTAAGAACAGAAGGGATAAAAGTGTACACAAGTTGATAGTATGAAATATTAAAATAATCATACTTGCTCATTGGAAGCTCTGTGCTCCCTTTTAGCGTACATTTGTCATTGCGTAGGCGCACGCGTCGGCTCCACCTAACTCCACGCTTAGTGTTCCTTTCCTGGCACTGTGAAGGAGCATATGTTCCAAAGGGTAACAAACAAGGAACAGGTTTTGTAATTGTAATTAAGGAATAAATGAACGGATCCCTCACAAACCTCACATTCGTTATTCCCTGCAGACCAACATGATAACCAATAGCTTCACCAATAGTTCATTCCTTTTTTTGGGCCGAGGGAACAAAATATTTTTTAAACATAAACCATCAGATTTTAGTTTTGAAAGTTCTTGCTTCAAGTCCACAAGCCTTTATTCTATTTTATATCTTTGTTGAGCTTTAAAATAATAACCAAACTCACATGCTCCTTGATGTACCATTTTAGATTAGATTCTACTGTTGGCTTTTTAGTAACCTTCGTATTGCCAGTCAAAGCCTTAATTATCTGCTTCACGTGGGCCGTTATTGCACCCAGTTGATGCAAGGAGGGAAATTGCAAAGAGTGGTCTCAGATAAACTAACTTGATGTACAATCTGCATGTGTACGCATCGCATACAGTAAGCGAGAGCTCGGCCGCCTAAGAATGATGTTCCTTTATTAACAATCACTGTATCGCAAACATCTTTCTAACCAGAGCCTTAGAAAGGGAGGAGAATGGGTTTGGCAACTGGGGCCCACACTGGACTTTTCTTTCAGGAGACTGGTGCTTGTGTTCTATGTGAATCATACGGATTCAAACCAATGCCAAGATGTTTTCCTAACCCTAACAACATTAGGTAACACAAGTAGTTGAAGCATTATTTAGCTCAATCTGAAACACCCGAATGCATGTGACAATGCAGAATTTGCAAGTTTTAGATACAACGGTGTGGAAATCTGGTTCACTGAAAGGTTTGATGGCAAAACTTTATTCTAGTACCTAGGCTGCAAGTAAATATGGATAAGGACGAAAATGGGAAGGAATTCGTCTGCAGTATACTTATCTTCAACTTTCAGTACCAAACAAAACAGATTTCTGCATCAGATGCCTCTTTCACTTTATCTGATTCTTATTTTCTTACTTGCACATTCATGATGTTTGTCATGAATGCCTGTTTCAAGTTGATACTAAAAAAATATAAACTTTTCATAGACACTCTTCGCTTTCTGTCAAGATGAGAAAAAAATACCCGCCCACCACTCCATCGTTAATTGAAAAGCTCTTTTCCTCAATTGAGTTCTGCAGATTTCATGAATTATTTAGATGGAGGTAAAATGGACCCAAATATCAGATCTTTGATCCTAGCAAAAAAAATAGTAACCCACTTTGCAGCTGCTCAGATCAAACTATGTTCCTTTTCTCACTGTCAAGAAGTGGCAAAACACATTTAATTAGTTAGATGTTTCGCGCCCAACCGCTCTGTATTTCATGAAGCTGCGAGCCAAATGCTTGAGGTAGAATTGGACGGCATTCCAGCTGAACCCAATCCAACCTTTCTGTCTCTCAAACCCTTATAAAGTTTCAGTGTGGTGATAATGCTTATACCAGGTATTGATGCCATGAAAGCATCAAAGATCTGTTTGTTTCTGTAACTTTTTTATTCCCAAAAGTGAATCCATGACTAACTCACTTGTGGGTTTAGTTTTTTACAGAAGATAGCCACCTGGAATCTACAAAAGAGATTTTTTTAATCCATGGGCTTCTGCCCTGAGCAGCATCAAGTTAACCCCCCCCCCGTGGAGTTTAGACACTGGTGGCCGATGAGACCGCTAGAAAAAGAGTTGATGCAGCCTGAGCTTCTGATGATGATGGGGTGGTGGAGGGGCACGTAACAGCAGCAGGAAATGAAACGGAAGGAGGAGGGATGGTCACATTAAGAAGAGCACCAATATGACATGCTCCCATTGTAATTGTTTCAATCCACTGTTTATTGATCAGAAGCGACCGACTGGTATCATGATTGACAACCCTGAACAATGACAGCAAGGAAATAATGAGTGAGCATGAGGGAGGAGTGATTGGCTGATGTATGAGAAATAAATGACAGCCTCAGAGAAGAAACAGTAGCGTTTCAGAAGTGTCATGACGTTTTATTTGCCCGATAGCTGCTTGTATGTTGTATCGTCCGTTTGTAAACCTTCTTGCTTGATAAAGCATTTGACTGAACAAGTCAGACAGCTTTTGTTTGCGTCCTTCTCCTGCAGTTGTAGCACATGTAAGGCTTGTATGGACATGTTGGATTGTTGCTATAAGGATGAGTTAAATCTCTTGACTTGATAACAGTTAAATATCTGGCTGTTTGCAGTTCTAAAGGTTTCTGACAGGCAGAAACAAAGGAACACCTTAGGCGGCTTAGGGTTGCTCCACTTTTGGATTTTGGATGATTGCACCTCTTCCATCCATGAGGTGAAATCCGATTAGCTAATCTCCAAAGGTACCGCTAGCTGAGGCTCATGAGATTATCTTTGGAGGCATTCACCATACAAACCTTTGGCATTAAATTATCCACCAGGGTCTTTATGTTGAGAAACAGCAGCTACAATTAAAAGGAAACGGACAAAAACTACCGACACCTCCTCTAGCCTCACATCGCTTCAGTACATATCATTTTCAGAATTCACTGACTTTATTTGGAAAGCACAGTGAGTGACTTGAATTTGATCAAGACAATAACAAGTGGGTTCTGTGTTAGAGAGAGAGAGAGAGAGAGAGAGAGAGATTGTTTTTATTTTACGTGAAGCAATATCAATGTGGAAAATCTAACAGGTATATCATTTAAAATGTATCTAGTGTAATTAATTAGGCGATCTGGACTCCGCCGTACTCCTCCAGCATCTCTTCCTCTGTCGGTGGGCCGCCCCGCTCAGGATCCTCCTCAGCCGGACGGACGCCTCCCGGTTCAGCTTGAAGAGGAGCTCCCTCAGTTTAAAGACCTCCTGCTGGGTGACGTCTCCAGCGCCCTTCTTCATGCTGCCGTGTCGGGTGGAAGGAGCAAATTTTCCAGGTCAGAGAAGTAGTCCTCCAGCCTCACTCCCCTCTCATTAGTGGCCAGCAGGAACTCCTTCATCTGCCACACCCCGTACCTGCTGGTGACAGTCCCACCTGAGGAGACGCTGATGGCAGAGCCCCACCCCGAAGAGGACACGGACTTCCCGCCTCCCCTCTGCTTGATGCCCCCCCCCCTTTGCCTGAGAGCCTCTTCTACTGCCCCTTGATTTCCTCTTCAGGTGGGAGACCTTAAAGCCCACCCCCCCTCCTCCATCTCCTCCTCGAGTCCAACGAGTCCTCGCCAGATGTCCCTCTCAACCACGACGGAAACACTTCTCATGGTCTGATGTAGCAAGCATTACGTATTCAAACCCCTCGATCCTCACCTTGATCACCAGGCTGAGAGCCTGGGTCTTGGTGAGGACCATGTGGAGCTGTCTCCTGTGAGACCTGCACCCCGAGGGCACCTTCTTTATCTGAGACACCACCTTCCCGTGCTCCACCAGGTCGCCGAGCAGCACATCGTCCGGTACGAACGGCGGAACGTTCGATACCGTGACTCTGACCGCCGGCTCGGCGAGAGGCAGAACGGGCACCAGCGACCCGAGCACCACCACGCCGCTCGCCACCACGTTGCGCGCCTTCTCCACGCTGTCCACGAAAATAACCACCACGTGGTTCATCCGTGCAGCGGACTTCACGCTGCCGTGACCCGCCGACCCCCCCCCCCCCCCCCCCCCCCCCGTGGCCAGGCCGCAGTCCTCAACGGAACACGCAAAGCACGGCGCGAGCAGTAGCCCCGTGAGGTCCATCGGTGCGTGCAGCGCGCCCTTCGGCTGCAAACACGCGCAAACATACACACCACCACACATTCACACCATAAAGACCCGAAAATAAACAAAATTTTCAGCTAGAAAACACCATCAAACAATTCACCTCACGCCAGGCTCCGTTCACTCAGAGAGAGAGAATCGCAGCTCAGTGCTGAAACAGAGCAGAGAAGCTGATGGGTTGTCAGATGAACCCTTAACCAGGTTAAGGCAGATCAGAAAGAGAGAGTAAGGGGGAGAGAGTGATAGAGAGAGAGAGAGAGACGGCGGCGGCTATGCTATGTCATGTCATGCACAGCACGGAGCCTTCTCTTCTCTTGTTGTCAATTAAAGCCGGCGGCTCTGTACCTGCATGTGGATGCCAGACCGCTCCTTCCAGCCAGCATTCACCTCGGCAACAAGCTGGCTGTCCGACCAGCTCTTAATGAGGGGCTTTGGGTGGATAAAGGGAGGCTGGCGCGTATACCCAAGCGCCAACACATGGCAATTAAGGTGAACCAATCCTGAGGAGATCAAGGACCCACGCCTCTCTCTCTCTCTCTTTCTCTCTCTCTCTGTCTCCTTCTCTCTCGCTCTGTCTCTAAGATTCCTTCTTCCTAAGACTGATGGACAGACATGTAGATATGGCATTGATGTTTTTCAAATCCGTGGGTTTGGAAATGACCAAATATAATCCTCATATACTAAATCATAGCTGATGCTTTCCTTGACGGGAATGTTGAGGTAGAATTTTTTCTGACATAGAATTTACATATTTAATCAAAAGACAAATCTTGGAGCAGCATTTTTCCAGCATTTTCTGAGAGGCCCACTGATGGGAATCTGCACATTTGCATGGGGATGCGTTTTAGAGTTAGCACTTGTTTGCACAACAGCAAAACACCGCTGGAATCTTAAGGCTGAGACGTTAAAGGCAGTCGAATCTTCTCCAAAATGTAAACTCAAGAAGCCGTGACTATCTGCATTGGGGCTTCAGGAGAGACATCTTGGGCGCAGGCGTGGTCACATATTTACCGGGATGACGTAGATCATGGCAGTAAAATTAACTCGACAAATAGCATTCTTGTCTTTCACAGGGACCAGGTTTAACCCTAATGAGGTGGGCATTACCACCATTGTGTGGATAATGGAAACAGAGGCAGCAGAGACGGATATGGGAAATGTCTGAGAGCAATGAACAGCTGGAACAGATGTACCGACGTGAAGAGGATGAGACATGAAATAACACTGAGTCTTGTTGAGCCCCCCTACAGTGTCTCTACTTCTTCTTCTTATCTGTACTGATTAACACCAGATATTTGTTCTGCAGCAAGACAAATGAGCCAGATGTAATTTTGGCAGGTATTAGAGAGCAGGAGGAACAGAGAGAACAGTTGAGCAGAGTAAAGATTTTGCTCTGCACCCAGTGAGCATTGTTTACCCGAAAAATACTTGTTGAGACCTTGAGAGTGCAGGAAAAGAGAGAATGAGTTTACCGATTCCATTTGACTTGAAGAATTCTGAGAGAAATCATTTCTCATCAATCACGTTCAGGGAGATTTGATGGGTACACTCTTCCCTCGCTGGATGTTCTTTCTGCAAATACAGCAGCAGAGAAGGTTTGCTAAAGTCGTCCCTGAGATGCTGACGAGTCAAACCAGAGGTCTTGTCACTCACAGGTTTTTACGTGAGTGGCTTACCAAATGATGCTGAAAGCACAAAGGATCATCCCAGCATGACAGGAATTATATCCTCATCTTTGTGCCTCCTGCATCCACGAAAGCAGTCGCGTTCCATTCCGTCTTGGAGGCTATTTTTTACATGCACACGCACGCGGTGGTGAACACATTTTCTTAAATGAGTTTTGCCACACCTGCCTGGCTGCCAAATGACTCCCAACGCGTCTAATTGAGTTAGCAAAGGTGATCCATCACTGTGATTGAGAAGATAACAAACATGTTTTGCCAAGTTCCATTAGATCCTGGTGTATCGCGATGCTCAACCTGTGGTTATCATGCTTCTAACCAACCGTGTAATCAGGCTATTGGCTGCCAAGCAACAATGACACTGTGTTCTGTCGTTGCACTTCAATTTACTCCTCCCATGCGTTTTCAATATGTTCCATCCACATTCTGGATCAAATTTGAATTAAATGTAGAAGCAAAATATTGTAAAGTTGTTTGGGAAAATCTCCACCTCTGAAATCCACTGTAGTTTGTACATATACCAAATGCAGATATAACCGTATCTACATGGGGAGGACGTTGGGGTGGTTAGGTGGAGCAAAACACAATGGCCCTTCACCCAGGATGACATTGTCCCAGTATATAAATCCATCCATCTTCAAACGCTTATCCTGGGTAGGGTTGTGTGGGCAACAGCTCCAGCAGGGGACCCCAAACTTCTCTTCATTGAGCCAAATCTACCTGCTCTGACTGGGGGGATCCCAAAGCGTTCCCAGGCCAGTGCAGAGATATAATCTCTCCACCTGGTCCTGGGTCTTCCCCCAGGGGCCTCTTTCCAGCTGGAGGTGCCTGGAACACCTCCCAAGGGAGGCGTCCAGGGGGCATCCTTTACCAGATGCCCAAACCACCTCAACTGGCTCCCTTTCAACGCAAAGGAGCGGCGCGAATGGCTGAGCTTCTCACACAATCTCTAAGGGAGACGCCAGCCACTTTCCAGAGGAAACCCATTTGTACCCGTGACCTAGTTCTTTCGGTCATCCTTCATGACCTATAGGTGAGGGTAGGTACGAAGATTGACCGGTAGATCGAGAGCCTTGCCTTCCGGCTCAGCTCTATTTTCGTCACAACGCCCCCTCTGCTCCGATTCTCCGGCCAAGCTCACGCTCCATCTTCCCCTCACTCGGGAACAAGACCCTGAGGCACTTGAACTCCGTCGCTTAGGGAGTATCTAAAAAAAGACATGAAGTACACGTTACGTAACATGTACACCAAATGTATACTTGCAGGGAACTTAGCGGTGGTTCATGCTGATGTGAGTGCTATGTTGATGCCTGTCTTGATCGGAAAATTCCAGAGTGGAAAGTGTAAAAGTGCCGGCCTACAACAAAAGGCGCGGGGGATTCTGGTCCGGCTCGCTGCCGAGCATCTGTTGATATTGGCTCAAGAGGACCTTGGCTACGTGAAAGGTCCACACGTCTGTGACATTCAGAAAGTCAATGCCTATGTCACGGCTGCTCGTGGCTGCCACCGGGTGAGTGACATCTGCACCTCTGCATCACGAGCCCGTTCTCCGCTCGCCGCGGGGCTGGTGGATGTGGGCTTGGCTCGTGGAAATTCAGAATATACTCGCTGCCTCCTGTAAATCTCCACAGCAATCTACCGCTTGTGGTTTCGAACATGGTGCACATGCAGCATGGTTAAATAAAAACAGTTTTTTTTCTCCTAAATTTGCCTCTCTCATGCGTTATTGTTGGTGCAGAGGAGGGAAGGTGGACTGTGTGGGCTTAAATGAAGAGCATGCTAGATTTTATATCACATGCCTCCACATATAGGTGGGGTGAAATATCAGTATCTATAAATGGAGTGAGATCAGTGAGCGTGTCGATAGCTCAGAAGGGAACATAAAAGAGTGTCTGTGGTATCATGAGTTAGAAGTTAGAAATAAGATCTACTTTTACTCCCTTTTGAGAGGGTTCCACTGCGCTCAGTCCAGATCTCCCGATGCAGTTTTCCCTAATTTGCACTCAATTCATTCTTCATGCTTCGTTAAAGGATTCTTGCAGCTTTGGTTGGAAATTTGACTTGCTATCACAAGAAGAATTTCTCCCTGTGAAATTCACCGCTGTTATTTATTATCTTTAGAGAGAAGGAATACAGTTTCTTGTCCTGTGTTTTTCTGCCTTTTCACATCATTACCCAGACTAGCATATTGATTAAATTTCTTCCTTCAGCCAATGTGTACGATTCGAACCGGTAATGATGAAGCTGCCTTACTATAGTGACAACAAATGTGAAATAATAAATGGCTTATGGAACATAATTATTTTTTCACCATTAGCCAAGCTCTTTTCAATTTGTTTTACTGTATATGGTGACATTTAACACTGAATGCAGGTTAATACAAAATGTATTATTTAATTCAAATCTGTGATCACACATTTAGTGTGATATGTAAGCCAAGGACACGAACAGGTTGCAATAAAATAGGATTCAAAACAAAATAACATGTGTATTAATCCACACGTGAGTTTAGCACGGTGGGCATGGGGGAGGGGGGGGGCATTAAATAGGACTGGGAGAGGTCCGCGGATGAATTTGAAGGCAAAAACTGCTTGGCTGCATGTACAAGATTTTTTTTACTAAATTTCTTTTTATTATTTTCTCTCACTGCCCATGTGGACATGGTGCCCAAACACATCGGGGAGCATTTAATATTTCACGAATGCATGTTTAACCTTCAAACACTCAATATGTGAAATTCCTCAGAGAGAAGAAGAAAAAAAACGTAGGTCACAGTTACCAGAGCGGAAACTGTTTGACACGAAACAATCTGAGCGCTAACAGACACATTTGAAAAGTAAAGTACTCTCCTAATGGGTAAATTACCTCTTTAAGGACACCTTTAAAAAACTATGCTGGAATCACTTGTCCTGAAGTGTATTGTAACAGTGATTTAAGAGAAGTTAATGCTTTTATCAATTTTGATTTTTTTTTCCTCTGGGATGAATACAGTTTAAGAGAATTACAGACTTGTCGACTAATGTGCTTTACGTTTTTTTTACTTTGAAACTGCTCCCAAAGGCTGTGGCCTCGGTGTTTCAATGGTGATGTAAATGAGTTTTGTCCTGATGAGCAGCTGATACCTTGCAGGGAAGCCGCTGTCATCAGTGTACCAATGTGTGTGATTTAGAAAGTAGCCTGTGGAGTAATGAACTTTTAATGGTGGGAAGACAAGAAAGGCGCTATGCAAGTGTGTTCACCATCTTATACCTAATATCTACTCCATACTATATATACATGATATATACTACCTTGAAACCAATTTTGAGGTTGAACCCTACACTCTTCAATTAATTGTAGGCTCTAGAATTATTGATTAGTGTAACAATGTCAGCATTTCTTTTAATAACTTTTGTGTGTGTGCATAACAACAACAACACTTCAATATGAAACTCTCAAACTAGGAAAGGTCAATTTTTTGACCCCATCTCGTGCTGACATCGATCACTTAGCTGTGGTGAGACATGGAACCATTTCCTCTTCATTTCACTGACAGTACGACCCTCAGGTGACATTAACAGCACTTTGAATTTTTTTTTCCCATTTCTTGGCTTTAGCATGTCCTTTTAATGTCCGTTTCCGATGGTGTTTAAAAGTGATAAACTCTCCTTTATGGCTCTCTGAAAGTAGGGCATACCATATTGGGCGGGAGGTCTAGACTTATATGTAGTATTATTTTGGGCATTAATCACGCTAATTTTAAAATTCTCATAATAGGCCCTCTTATTTGCACCCAGGTTGTATCCATCATGTTCATGCTTTCACTCAAGGAAAAGTGAAAACGTTCTCGCATGAGGCCCGGTAAGTCATTTTCCAGAGATATGTGGGAGAAACTCTGCAACTTAGCACACAGCGCCGCCTTCAACGCCTTGGATGGGTGTGTGAGGTGAGGGTCGAGACTCCAACATAAATGTACGTCAATTGCAGCAGCGAGTCGCGGAGGGAGTGACTTCTGTGGCTTCAGGCACCGACCCGAACGCATATCAGTAGGTGGGTGAGCATCTGAAATAGGTGCCCGGGAGTTCGACGTTTTGCACCAATTAGAGCTCTGCATCGACCGATATTTGACCCAAGGTGCCTCAACGAGATGAACCCCATGAGTGTGTCCCTGGGTTTTTCCGCATACCCTCATGCCGCTTCTTGCAATGGCTTGTAAACGAGGGTTAAGGAAGAGCCGGTAACTCAGGCGGCGTCAGTGTTTGGCATCCCGTTAACACAGAGGCGTTTGAGACAGAATGTCTGGCCAGTAGAGTTACACTTCAGCTCCGTGAGATGGGCTCGTATCCCAGGATTTAATCTGGACCTGAAAAAAGATGCTTCATTTCACTGTTGGCATAGCTTCATATTCCGCGATAAGAGACGAAGGAGGATTCGCAAGCTACATGCGGGCTGCACCACTGTGGCCCGCACAATCTGTCAGTCGCAGCTTGCTGGTTTGTGTGCACATCTTTGTGTGGTGCACGCATCGGTGTGAGTCGCAAACATGTATCCATACCACGGCTGTTTTACCTTAACTCATCTGAATCCGCATCCAGGCGGAGAATAGCTGATTAGTTTCCACTAGCTTTCAATTTTTTTTCCGGATTTTCTCAGTGTTGAGGCAGGCAGATTTTTTAATTTCAAGACCTGATGGAGTAATGTATGCCATTAACGATTAAAGCACTGCTGCAGCCTGCCTAGCTTTTTGAAATCCGTGTGATCCAACATTGAACAATAAAACCCTGATCCACATTTGGATCGATCTTGCAGGACGATTACAAACAGGACAAATCTTCCTGGCTGAGTCAGTACAACTTGGAGGTAAAATCCTGTTTTGATGTTGCTTAAAACGCGTGCTGATTTATTTTGCATCCTGTTGAATGCGCGAGAAAGGGAGCGATGTGCGTACGCTGATCCGAGGGTGATGCACTCAAGTGCAACCGCTGCTCAGGTGCCGCATGGTCGTATCCATGCACTCAGCTTCTTGAAGGCTTTTGATTACAAAGTGCACCTCTGGGTAGAGCCGGGCGAGTGGAGTATTTGGCCAAATCAGAAACAACAAGCAGCCTGATGTGCCATTAGTCCAGTTCTTCCGTTTCTCTTGTTTGTATCTCAGACCACATCACTCCCTTAAAACTCTTTGCCTTTTTTTTTTCTTTTCTAACTCCTACGCCTAACCTCTTTACCTTACTTTCTGTGTTATAGGCCTTTCTTCGCCAAGGTTGGCGCATTATTGCTCAACATATTTCTTTTTCTATTTTGACCATCTGTCTCTCTCACACAAACAGTTCTGCTCCTCTTTCCTCTCTGTGCTTTTTGACTGATCTCACTCTCTCTCTCTGATGAATACAGTTGGATTTTTCTTTTACTTATCTCCATCTGCCAGAATGCCTGTGATTAAAGATCCTCCCATAAATAAAAAGTTTTTTTTTTTTAATTGGTTCTTTTTTTGCAAATGCAATGCAGTCATTTTAGAGGTTGTCAATTTGAAGTTTTCACCAAAGACAATATTCCGCAAGGGTACTCAGTTGAGTTGTTGAGTATACTCAGCCCAGGATGTCATTAATCTACGATACTTTTTCATTATTGCAGCAATCTGAACCTGTAACATCAAACTCTCAATATCCTATTAAATAAATGATTGGTTTTTTTGGACTGCTATTTTTAAGCCTCTAATTTCATCTGAAGGATTAAAGATGTAAACTGTAATGGCATTTTTTCCATCGTTAGGTAGCACTGCATTACAGCTTTAAGTGTATTGTGTTCTATTTTACTCAATGGACCATAGTTTACCAAATAAAATTCCTACTGTGTCAAAGAAGAACTGATGATTGACACCATGATCTCATGTTTACAATCTTTACAGAGTTTAAATCAAGTCAGGTCATTTCTCATGCATGAAAAAATGCCAGTTTAAGTCACTTCCTCATTGGCTTAACTTGACCGGAGGAGGCATTTGTGGTAAAGCACCTCAAATTCATCATAACAACAACAACAACAAACGACAACTACAACTAAATGTATTCATTCTTTCATGATTCTTGTATTTTTTGCTAGCAATATACTTCCTTATGTCCGGCTATACACGATCGGCTGAGAAGGGTCCCAAAAAAAAAAAGAATCCCAGCAATTTGCCTGCTGCTGTACCGTTTTACCTTGCGTGCATAGGTGCAATGTCGCAGGGGCATAAATCAGGCACCAAGCGTGCTCTTACTGATTCCTAAGCCCCCGAGGAGTAAACTGACCAGCGTGTTTGTGCATACTGAGGCTATCGAGGTGGTCAGCAAAGCTCAAGGGGAGGGAGACGGAGACTATGACAGATCTTTATTGTAATTGGCCTTTATGTGAAAAGGAAATATCATGGTTTCGATAAAGTTAAGTCTACCAAACGTGTTACTAAACATACGCCTTCTAAATGTTATGCTCTGTAAGTGTGGACCTGTAGTTCCCCCGGAGACACAACCATTCACCTCCGGGGGGGAAGTTCCATCCACAACAACCGCCTCCAAAGAATGCATTTATGAATGCGTGTATCTTTCCTGTGACGCCGGGGCAACATTGTAACACATTATCTACAACTCATCAAGGAATGAGCTGCTAAGAGGTCACGGTCCTTTCCCGTAATTACGTGAGATCAGGCCGGTTTGCTCCAATTACTTCCAGATGTCTTTGCACTTGTTAGTGCCTCCACTGATGTACCAAAAATGGCATCCCATGTTTTGGTTTGAGGTGTTAAATATGGATGCCCAGGGCAAATGTCAGAATAGCTCAAAAATAATTGCTGTCTGCTTTGGGTACCTCTGAACCATCAATACCAGTTGTTTGGTTAATTCTAGGACCAAATAGAAAGATCTCTCACTGAAGTGAATACATCTTGAAGTCACACAAACCAAGGAAGCGCTCCGTCCTGCTTTTCACTGATGTTAACTCTCGAATTATTTCGCGCAAGGTATGACATCGTTGAGTAAGAGCGAGAAAACCAAGAAGTGAAAATCAAGCTTTTTACCACAGTGCATTGTTTCTTTGATGCCCTGTGGTGGCTTATGTGTACATTCCATTTGCTGGATAAAAAAAAACAAAAACAAAGCATAAAACATTACTGACATTAACACTCCTGCTTTCTCCCGGAGAGGCACTGTCATTTTCAAGACGGGAACATTTGCTCCGTCATGCGCTCTCATTCTCTCCCTCAGCCTCCACTTTACTGATACTGTCATTTCGGAAACAGCATTTTCTCAGTCACTCTCCATCACCTCCTCCCTCTCTTCTCTTCTCTACCTCTCTTGTTCTGCTCTTCCTCCTTCCGCCCCCCCCCCCATTCATTTCTCAACCTCTCCATCTCCCTGTCCTCCCTCTTCTCCAACGCGGGCAGAACACGGACAAGATAACGTGCAGCGGTTCCAGCCCATGCGTAAAAAGACTTAAGACAGCCATTGGTGTCTCTTTCTGCCTGTGTCATGCACCTCCAAACAGCGTGGGGGGAATTACCGATTTCCATAGGCTCAACTGAGGAAAAAAATACAAATACAAGCATGCTTGGAAAGGCTCTAGCACTAACACGCTAAGGACATTAAGCCTCAATATAAATCCATTTGATGAGGCAATGAGCTAAGAAAAACACCAGCAGGTTCAATACATTTCAGGCACATTGTAAATCCCCACATAATATTACAATGGCACCCAAAGCACCACTCCAGGCCCCTGGTGGCACGAGCAGAGCACGTGCTCCTAAAATCGTTTAAACAAAGTTCTTTATTCATGCCACCTTTTTCTGCGGCGTGGATATCAATAAAAATCCCCAAAGTGGAGAACCCCTCGTGCTCGGCTCGGTTAGACCCGGGGAGTGTGTTTTTGCGGCCGGCCGCATGGTGGCGACCTGCGCTGTGCCGCCAGCGCGTCGGATCCGAAACGTTCCCCTCATCACAGAACCCCGGGACTCGTCCTCCTTTTCCTCCTCCTTTCTCCTCCTCCTCCGACGCCGCACTCCGGGCGCGCTCTCCTCCACGGCGGGTTCCAAGCCATGACGGCGTGACTGAGTTAGAGTTTGAGCCTCCTCCGCCCCCCTCTGCTGCCCTCGTCGAAGTTCTTCTCGGTGCTCCTGTCAAGAGGATGAGACGCCATCCATGACGGCGCGCCGTGGCGGGCAGGATTCGAGGTAAAGTCTGTCCGGTGCTTTTGGATAGACCCAACTGCCGCTGCTCTGGTCCAGGACAACGGCGAGGTGGAAGTTTGAAGTTCTAAGAGGCAGGGGAAAAGAGGAGACTGCATCTCAAGGACGCTTGGAAGTGCGGATGAAAAAGTACGAGGCGCAGAGAGTCTCCTTACAGGTGCGGCGAGACGCGGGCTGGGTTTGGACTTCGCCCGACTGAGTTGCATCCAGTACTTCAGAGAAACCCACTCACTTGGCGCTTCGCGGAAAATACCACACCGGGCGACGGAACAGAACTAACCCAAACAACTCACAGACTCCGTTATAGCGAACGCACGGCTGAGACGAAGCAGCAGCTCCCGGATCTGCGCGCTTTGGCCCGGTCCGTGTCGCCAGCGGGGCTCCCAGACCGCGGAAAACCCCACCGGGACCAGGGGACACAAGCAGCACCGCATCCTCCCCGAAACCCCTGACCCACAAGCACAAACCGGGCACTTGTTGTCCAGTCCACCCGGTATTGTTTTTTTTTCGGGGGGGGGGGCGACGACGATGTTCGCGGACTCCCGGAGCAGATCGATGTGGCGTGCCGCATGGATTCTATTCTGTAACGTACTCCTCCACTCCATTCAAGCTCAAGGTAAGCGGGACAGAGGGACGCCGCGCCGGGGGGCGCTCACGGTGGTCTGCACCCCCCCCCCCCTCACCCTCCCGGGTGTTGGGTGTGTTTACGCTCGGCTGGCATGGCATCCGTGATGTGTTCATTATGCTTTGACTTTTTTTTTGCACGTAGACTATAGTTTACTCACTAAGCTTCGTGTGTGTGTGTGTGTGTGTGTGTGTGTGTGTGTGTGTGTGTGTGTGTGTGTGTGTGTGTGTGTGTGTGTGTGGGAAGCAGATAACGTGCCACCAATGACACGTTGCCACGACGCTTCGGAACCATAACTAACATGTGATCGGAAGCCAATTTGTTTGAAATCGGTGTCTCTGATCAATAAGTGATAACTAATCCTCCCCCTCGGAAATTAAAAGTTTGCGCGTCAGACCAGCGCCATAAATAAACAGATGGGCCCACGTGATACCAGCCATTAACGCCGCGTGCACGATGACATATGGGAATGGTGAAAATGAATTTGAGAGGTTCTTAGGGCCAGAGAAGAGACTGAAATGTGTGTGTGTGTGTGTGTGTGTGTTAGTTGTTTAGTCGCTTTAGTTGAGCTACCATTCAAATTCTCACCGCAATAATCCCTCCTGATCTCTATCAGGTTTCCTGTGGAGACTTGGTTTGTTGCTGTTGCCCAGCAGTCTACTGTAAACTCTGGCTTGCTTCCTTTTCATTGTCATCATGTCCACATACATACTTTTTTCAGAAATGATGTTACCCACAATGACGATGAAGTTTGTTCAAAGTTTCACTTTGAGCATTTCGTAAGAGCTAATTGGGGGTCTGCGGTTAGAAATGAGGTGTGCTCAAAGGGGGTCCTCGGCAAAGTACCCAGGTGTCTCAAATGCCAACGCGCTCTCCTCCCACGCAATCCTCTCCCTTTTATCCCTTTTTCTTCCAACTGCACCTCGTCCACTGGCATGATTGGGATTCAGGTACAGCTGCCACTGCGAGGAGGGAGTATTACCTCTCGAGATAGACTCCAAGCCCAGGGTGACGCTGACTCAATAATACAATGTAGAGAAGATGGAGAAAAAAAAAACAAAACAAGGCAGATATCCATCATTCATGAGGGCATATCCGAGTGCCTGACATTTACAGCAGATTGATAACTCGTGTGTCCCAGGGATGAAGGGTCCTGTCATTGTGGCTCCCGTCCTCTCTCTCTCTCTCTCTCTCTCTCTCTGTAGCCGTATCTCTCCCTGCTGTCTGTGTATCTGATTCTGGATGCTCGCTTCCACCCATCTCTCGCCCCCCTTCTCAATGATTATTTAGCCAAGCTAAAGTTAAATCAGAACACATTATTCACCGCGGCGGCCCCCGAGGAGGAGGAGGAGGAGGAGGAGGCCTTGACGGCCGGCCCGGCTCGCTCGCTCGCTCGTCCCCATCCAGCAGCCGGGCGTCAGATTGGCCCGTCGCTCTCAGGTTAGAAAGTGCAGGATTTAATTGGACTCAGAGTTGCATCCCGCAAATGGACACTCACAACGGTTTGGAGTGCGGCTCGTTGAAAGTGACCCCGGCGTGGGCGGGCGGCTCTCCATGATTAAAGGACGCGGTGAGGCCAGTATCGTGCCTCCGGACGGACACGTCGGGGCCCCCGCTCGCCACGTTTTTAATGACCAGTCCACCGAAACAGCTTTTTAACGACGGGAGAACGGCCTTCATCGGGGTGGGAGGGGGGGGGGGGGGGGCAACGTGCTCTGTAGTCTGGCTCCCGGGGCTCGCTCAGCGGGGAGAGTGTTTTGTGCGTTTCCCTTCATCGCCTGCGTTGTTGCGCAGCGAGGAAAATAAACAGAGCTTTACAAGTTAATAATCTTCAGTGCCCGGCTGATAATTTACACTTGGTCTGTCAGTCGGCGCGGCGTGCTAATCTGAAAACAGTGGAGCGTGCTGCATTCCAAACAAAGGCCTCGTGCACTCACACGCACCATTTTTGGGAAGCCGACACATGCAGTAAACACACTCGTATTCGTATGTCGTGGACCAAAAACAGGCCATCCGCCTCACTCGCCCTGGATGTTTTGTTTAAAGTGACAGTTCTAGGAGCTGTCTGGTCCGTCCCGCTCTTCACTCCCGATCCTTTTAACCGAGGTCACGGCGACGCGATTGCCGGGCCTGCCTGCCTGCTGTTTTCGGCATTTCCAAACACATCTATTTCAGGGCCCGAAACAGCAGGGGGGGGGGGGGGCTCTATTGGACTGTCATGTTTGGCATACATACTTCTGCATCACTCAACGTCTGCAGATTAGCCTGAATGTGCTACAGCTCGACTTGAGGAGCTTTAGAGGGAGTTGAGGACTTTGTTCTGTCGGAGGCGGGGCACCCAGATTAGCATCCATGAGGATGATTATGACAGTGTAGGGGGTTTCTCTTTTTTGGGGGGGTTCACTGCTGATGCGGCCTGTTTTTTTAGGTCACTGTGTTGTGCCTCCGTAACGGGAGTCAAGGAGGTCATCTCCAACTTTAATTCTTGTAGAAGATTGAATTGAAACTGTACGCCCGCAATGAAATGCAAGCAGTTCAGAGGCACCTTTCCGACTGCCTCAGAGGGAAGTCAAAATGAAATGCATTCTTATCAACCAAAGCCACCAAAGTAGGGCGCGTAATCGCAGGCGTGCGGCGGGAATTCGCGGGCAAACACGTCCGCGGCTTGCAGATGAAAAGGTGGAAGCTGCCGTTGCATGTGGCAGGATTAGACTGTCGGGCCTCCAGTGTATTCATCTTTTGTCTCCTCGACGGAACTCTGCTCCACCGAACGGGTTGTCGGGACATGTCGACATGTGTGGGTGGTGTTTTTTTTTTTTTTTTTTGGTGCATTTGAGAGCCCTGGAGTAGCTGTTCTCCAGTGGCATGGCGGTAGAACACAGACAGCGGATACCTGCAGCCCTGCATTTAGATGTTTGGGCCATGGCTGGTCTTTTATACGAGCCACTCTTTTATCCCGCGGCACGTACGTTCTTTGTCCGTTCTCTGTTGGATAGGTTTGGAAACCGACGTGATGGATTTGGCCAAAGTCGCAGAAAAAGAAGCCCATTGCGATTGGAATGAATCGTGGGGATGGTGTTGAGGTTGGGGTCTCCAGACTACAAATCCCCTGATTCGTCGCCCGTCCTAGTTGACAGACAAAGGATGGCTGTTTCCCCGTTAGCAGCTGTGCCCTGTAAAAACAAAAAGGAAACACAAAACGTAAGCACCGAGGCCGTCCCAGATCCCTGCGGCCCGCACCTCCGCGAAAGGTCACAACATAGCGCTTTCAGTATTCAGGCCTGGCGAGAAAACTCACGGTCAAAGTCCAGCGATGGATTTCTCAGAGGGATGTCGAAGGTTTCACTGCGCTGCGTTCGATAAAACAAAACTTCCCACCCGAGGTCCCCGATAGTCGCAAGTCCGAAGGGAGAGGCGTAACTGAAAGACCTTTTGTTTCTCCTTCGCCAGAGAGCACTTCCACAGCTCCTACAAGTGGGGCTGTTTTCATCGACCCTGCCCCCCGCCCCCCGCCCTGTTCCCAACAACAACACGCAACGAGGTCTTCAGTCATGTAACCAGGAGGAAAAAGAGAAGCAGGGAGAGGAGAATAGTGACTTGCTGACAGATCCTCAATTTCATTTAGACATACAGATCCTTTTATATGGTCCTTAACACTACTACTACTACTACTACTGCTAAAAGTTTTCTCCAGATGTGGTCGAAAGCGAGGCCTCGGGATGGTATCAATGAATCTATATATGGACATAAACACAAAACTCAGCACTCGACACAGGCCTTCCTCTCACTAGTAGTAGTAGGAATATGTTTACTTACTCACTACAAAAAGTAGGATCTATAATTATTCTGACAGTGGTATTGAAAAGTTGTATCGACCCCAAAAAGATTTTGAAGTGTGCACCACTTTGCGTAAAAGATTCCTTCCTTTAATATGAAATAATATGAATATATGTTACATCATTGATTCTCAAGGGCCTCATCAGCTTCTGTCCTCACTTTTACTGACGTCTGTTTTCGCGTAAAGTGTGAGGTGCGAGGAAGGTTTGACATCTCTCAAGCATCTTGAACCTGAGCTTTTTCCACCTTCACCTGCCAATTGCGATTATACCCTTAAAGACGGACCTGCCTCCGCATAGTGATCCACATCATATATTATACCAGCATTAAAGGCTTAGAAAACATTCCCTGTGAATCACCCCAAAGTACAGCCATGATGTATGGTTGGACTTTGGATTCCGCTGCTCTGAAAATTCAGGAATCCCTGAAATACTTTTAATGCGGCAGGCTAAAATAAGGTCAGCCTAATTTGGGGGCGAGATGACATAAAAAACCGTCTCGGTCCTCTTGAGGGTGCTTCTGGGGGACAATGGCGCGCCACAATCAGCCATTTCACAGCTTCCTGTTCGGTGGCCACGACGACTTCTCCCTCTCATCTCCCACGTACAGTACAATACATTCTAAAATCTTTAATCCTCACATTTCAACCTGCCCCGCTATTTGAAACACCAGTTACGTAAGCCTCCATATTGGATTGATTGTACTCTTTCAACTGCCTTGCTGCCCTGACACGTTGACCAAAACAATTTGGCCCATAAAAAAAAGTGAATCACTTGTCTACCTTTTGGCTTTCGCAGTGACCGGCTGATTATCGTTGCCGAGCCGTACATCCTAATTGGAGTGAAGTGGATTATTCTGTTATACAGCTGGTTTGATCATTTTGCTGTGCACCAGGGCAAGTCGAATGACATGCTGAGGAACTATTGCTCTCTCTGCAGCTTGTTTTTTTAGGATATGCATATTTTCACGTCGAGGTAGATCTTAGGTGGAAGGGTGGTTTGGAGGATTTATTTGTAAAAGCTAAGCTTGTGCGCCACTATGTACAGGCAGTGGTATTCTACCTTTGAACATTAGGAAGGAACCCTGATTGCTTATTATGTGTATTGTACTTGTGCTTTTCAGCACTGCAGCGGTTTTCTTTTGATGCTGCTGCTGCTTCTGCTGCTTTGACTCCACTGTGTTCGAGTCGCAACAATAAAGCTTCGGCCCGAACAGGGTTTTGTGCAGAAAATGGATTGAAGGATTTACCGTGGGCATTCCATCTTATTTTAATACCGCGGCGGTGGAAGCGTATCCTGTGTTTCCATATCTGCTGAGCCAAGCCAACCCATGCTTCTGCACTCCCAAATTAGCACCTGGAGGCCCTCTGCACTTTTACACCACACATCAGATTCAGCGGCACCGCGTACGCCTGCACATGTCCTTCAAAGTGGGCTCCAGAGTGACAGCTAAACAATGATAAGCCAGTGGTAGGATGTGATTATGGACTTAAACTTTTCTCTTGCTCTTTAAGAGGGCCATTATGCATGCAGGGACAGGCGGTGGGGAGCCAGAGTCAAGTCTTGTTTACCAGCATCATCCCTCATTCGGCTCGATGGAAATGACTGTGGACCTTTGGAGTGACACTAGCTTCAGGAGGCCCCCAAACCAGACTCGCTCAGGTGGAGCAGTGTGTGTTTATAAGAGAAATGGACTCAGATTGGCTGGGGGCTTGGGAAACCACCTCTGAACCTTGTAATTGCTGTTCCCTGGGGAAAGTGTTTTGTGTTAGTGTGTGTGTTTGTAAGTGGGCTGTGAATCTGTATGTGTCTATAAGGAGGTGTGTGCTTGCCGGTGTGGGTCTGTGTACAAGTGGCCAGTTCAAGCTAGAGGACGGCAATAGGATTTTTTTATCGACAAATTTGGCACCCAATGAAGCTCCGTGCATGAAATCAATATGTACTTGAAATACATTTTAGCCGAATATCTATCTGCATTAGATTAACTCTTCATGATTTATGCTATTGTGGGTTTTTTTTTTTCGCTCTCAACTATCGATTCCACTATTGCTCAACCTGATGTCCCTACAAATCGGCCTGTGAGCAGTCCTTCTGCCGTCGTCACGCCCCAAACTCACCAAACACCAACATACTGCGCTCCCCTGGGACTAAAACAAAGAAAGGGCCAGAGACATGTTTTTTAGGGTTGAAAATGGATTTATCTTAAACTGCTTCTCCTTTCTCCGTAGTTTGATACCGCTGGCATGATTCTCCCTTGAAGCATCTGGATGACAAGCAAATCAATGTAATGGCCCACATTGGGATGGTGGAGGGCCTGATCGATTCTGACAATCTCGCAATTTTTAACAGACGTCTCATCAAAGGCCCATTCCCTTTTTTTGCCATCCCATTACCCGTCTATCCAGCACTTGGATCCACTGCCTATTTACCCATCCCATGCAGGAATAATGGGGCCTTCACCCCCAGTTGAATTAATCAGCCATAACCATATGCTACCGTGTGCAATTATGTTGCAATTTTGACCAAGGGAAACAGCTGTTGCCATTTGAAAGGGCGGAATAAGATTGTAATTGCCTTAGCTTTGATTTGTGAGGTGCTTTGATTTGATGAGAGAACACATTTCTATGCTTTACATAATAATAATTTGGAATCAAGAGAACCATTAGAACATGAGACTTATTCTGCCTCCAGCTTCAAGATGCATTTGGAGGATAAGATCACTGTTGTGAGATATTACTCACACATTATAGGGAAGGAACGAGCTTGTTTATTCATTTGGTTCTGAATGGGCTTTCTATTTTTGGAGGGCTATGTTTTAGATTCCACCGTCTAATGACATCTGAATATATTTATGCGGGGCGGCACCTTAACATTTTGATACAGGCGTCTCTCTCTAATCCCCCCAGGTATGGCATAGCATCAAATGCGATGTCTCCCGCAGCCTCTGGTGCCTCTTATCTGCCAGCCCTCTTCTTTACACCGTCTTTTCTGTATTTAAATACATTTTTTATCCTAAAGCATAGGACCGGTGATGCATTTGTGATCATGTCTGGGCATCCTGCATATCGGAATCTACGCAAACGCCCCTACCGATGGCAAAATTATTTACGGAAGAGTATTCCAGTTGGAGAGATCCGTGGCAGTCAATGTGCACGACTCCCAATAATATCCGTCTTTATGACTCCAAAGTGTTCCGCCATCTCGCCATCAATTGGCTCATGATAGGTAAAAAGTAGGTAGGAGAGACCTCCATCAATTTAAATGAGCTCCTATTCTGAATTCTTAAGGAAAAAATGTCAGTTAGAGGAAAATTGAAAGTCTTGTCTGCACTAAGGTTTCGACGTACCCTTCGTTGGACCATGCGTTTAGACAATGACAAATGTATTCTCTCTTCAAATCCCAAAAGATAAAAGATAAACAGCAGACATATTGAAGATGGAGAAAAGGGGAAGGGCAGAGAGGGATGATAGTTGAAGCATGCGGCGCATTGAATTAAATGCAGTGTGACAGTCAAGTTGGAACTTAGAGTGTTCGCCATAATGGAAGCGACTTGGCTTCACAGTCCAATATGTTGAATACTGCGGGGAGAATTCTTGGTGGATCTCAAAATTTCCCATCCTCAATTTCGCACCTGTCAGTAGAGTAGACAGCGGTTTGAATTTTTCATTTGACTGGCAATTACTGGCTTTTCTTTTCTGGTGCTTTTAAGGAACGACGTGCTGAATGATACATTGCTTGCTGTGCAGTTGGTAGAGATTCTGTCTTTGTATAATTAGCCAAAGAATACACTTTGCACTTATTGAGGGCTCAAAACGGGTGAAATTGCCGTGTATTTATTTCCACACCAAAGTACACCATCACCTCCAGTGTTTGCCCTAGCGTTCAATAGAGTGGGCTCCCCGCCCCCCCCCCCTGCCCAATAAAGTCTCGTTTTTTTTTAAAACATTTATAATTATCCGCAGAGCACAAACAGACACGTGCGCACACATGTGAGCACACTCCCAAAATAAAGGGGTCATGTAAAAGTGTTAATGTTTTTGTGGATAACTGAAAGAATACAATTCTACTCACAAATGGATCAGTCAAAAATGGCATTTTAACATCTGTATCAGAAATATCTGCATGCATGTCTGCTCATTACAAAGCAACATGTTGTTTATTTCCGTATATTCCCATTGAAAGTTTCCAACTTGCCCTATTGAAGAGCAACATAGCACAAATATCTGACATGTTTGTCACTGGCTTCTTCAGCCAGCTCCTCTTCCATCACCACCACCTCAAAGTCCTCGATTACTACCTTCCCAGACACCTAGATCATCGGCTAATTGAGAAGCTTACCTCATTTTCAACGTCTACGATGATCAAGAACATTACCCACTTTTGGAGAAAGCCCCTTCAAAGCACTCCTTCACACTTGAGCAATGTCTGTTTGTTAGATTAACACCTTGATTGCCATTAGCTCGGGTGCACTTCACACACGACCAAACCACTTGCTGCTCTTAGCCGCCTGCTCAATCGCAGTGACCCAGTGATAATGGAAGGGGACAAGAGTGAGGGACGGATTGGTTGTCTGGACGCGTGGCTTCGACCCGCTTGGACACTTGTGCTCGACCCCCCCCCCCCCCCCCCGACTCAGGCACCTCGAGCCACGTTTGCGCGGAGGCCCGCCTCACGCAAAACAAGCGCATCTCTGTCGCCTTGTGACGTGCTTTTAGCTGCTCCACGGTAGAGCCTCTCTGTCTCATCGCTGAGCGGAACAAGCCGAGGAGAACTCCATCCATCTTGATTTGTCAATAGTTACAATTTTAATTACACCTGAGTGCCGTCCGCCCGCCAAGCTGGGCGGGGGGGGGGGGGCATTGATTCGCTCGGACTAATTGATTAATGCTGCGTTCAAGCGGGCGCATGATCCGTGTATCATTCGTCCTTTTGTTGTTCAACTGATAAACAAAATCCTATGGAACATTTTTTTTTTTTTTTGTGGGGCGGAAATTGTGGCGGTTTTCGGATTTAAAACGAAGGAAAGAATGATACACGGATTGCGCATGTCCCCGCACCCGAATCTGCCCG
The DNA here is from genome assembly GCF_949316345.1 of Pungitius pungitius. Classification (NCBI taxonomy): domain Eukaryota; kingdom Metazoa; phylum Chordata; class Actinopteri; order Perciformes; family Gasterosteidae; genus Pungitius; species Pungitius pungitius. Next base: position 13,643,989 of record NC_084920.1, read on the forward strand.
GGCTTTTGTTTTATGGGCTGTTAAAAAGTTTCACCTGCAGGCACGAGTTGTGTTTTGTAGAATAAACCCCGTCACCTTTAACTCAAGTGTAAAAAAAAAAAAAAAAGGAGAAGAATGCCATTTCTGATCCATCAAGCGATGTTTAACAGTTGGATACAAGGCTAAGGACGCGATGCATCACTGCAGCCGTTATGTGACAGTTGGAGGGGCTGAGGCATTTGGAGGCATGGCTGCCAGAGACCTTTTACTCAAAACCGTAATTTAGATTTGTGTGGCTGTTTCTCACAACGGCTCAACTGTCGTACGGAATGGGCCCTTACCTGTTTCAATACCACTTTTAGGCGACAATATACACCTCTGACCAAAGACGTGTGGATTTGCTCGCCCCCCCCCCCCCCCGCCCCCCGCGACTCTCTCTAAATCCTCTCTCCGTCCCGGCAGCAGTGTTAAAACCTCTCATGAAACAACAGAACTGTGGAGCTGCGGCGCAGCGTGTCGCGGGGGCCGACCAGACTGCTCGCTTCCCCAGCTCACGTCGACACAAAGTGAGCCCTCTTTAGAAGCTCGTCATGCCGTTGTACAGTTACAAAGGACAAATATCCCCCCCCAAAAATGGGAAGAAACCTTCAGAGGAGGGATCCCTCTCCCGTGATGGACAGAATGCAATGAATGTCATGAGTACAGAATATTCAATGTAAAAGATGTCCAATACATTCAATTCCTATAACAGAGATGATTCAAATAATTGCGATTAGTGAGCCAGGTGTACGGCAGGTAGGGCGGGACCACGGCAGGGACAACCACCATCAGATAGAACCCCCCCCCCCATCCACAGAGGCTTCTGTGGGGGAGGGAAAGCACAAAGACTCTAGGAAAGGGTAATGTTGGTTTATGACGACAGTAATATTAACATGATTCATATTTAAAATGATAAGAATGATGATAGCAGTAGCAGGTGTCAGCAGGGCCACGGCATCAGTCAGCCATCATTATGGTTTAAAAATAGCATAAATGAAATGGCTGGCTAGGAATGTAAATTCACATTGGCTTTTAGTGCCTTACTAGTTTGGTAAATTCCATCTTTGTCTTTTAAATATTTATACTCGGTGTGTGGGCTGTGTTGAAATGAACAAGTTAATGAGCGTTTTGACAGTGTTCGTTCCATGTGGTGGTGCTGGTGGTGGTGCTGGGGGGCCTAAAGCAGACCTGATGGAAAGGTGGGAGGGAACAAACAGCCGGGCCATGAAGCATACGTCACCATGAGTTTACATTGAATGAAACACCATGGACTACAATATAATCCAGCTAAATGCTTCTTTGCCTTTACAGTTTATTATGATTAGTTGAACCAACTATTTTTTTTTTTTTTTAAGATGCTTCTTTTTTTTTTTGTTACCATAGATTATTATTTTCTCCCTACCAGAAATGAATCTCTGAAATATGTGTGTTCATTCTCTGCTCAAACATTTCAGGAATAGCTTTGTGGTAACCAAGGAGCACTTGGGATCGCTGACGTCCATGGCAGATGGAGAAGATTGTGTGGGGGGGTGGGGGGGGGGGGGGCGTCATATGCCACAGGACTGGTTTGCATAGGTCACCCCTCATTGCGTTATTCAGGCAACGAAAAAAGGAAATGAAATAAATCCGTTAAGACAGGAAAGGGTAAGCACACTCCCTCCGTGGCACCTCTGTGGTCAGAAGAAGTGAGTCGGCTCCTGGAGTCACTGAAGTGTGACCGCAACACTGAAGACGAGGCTTCATACGATTGGCCAATTACTTCCTCTTTCATGCCGTTCCTCAGTCCCGCATGGTTCTCGCTCCGCGCACACGTGTTCAGACACACACACACACATACTGCAGAGGAAATGACATTTTACAGTGTAAATACTCTTTGAATAAAAATAACAAATACACACAAACAAGGACTGTTTCTCCCCCCCCCCTCCCCTCCCGCCCATTCCTCACACATGTAGACACACGCACCCCTCCTTGTCCGTGGAACGAGCGCACACAAGCCGCACTGTTTCATTCCCCATCTGTTTCTTTCTTCCCCCCTGTGGGATCGGGGCTGGGGGGGGGGGGAAATGATTGCATGAGGGTGTGTAGCGGTCTTTAAAAAGGCACACACTTACATGGGCAAAAGGAAACTGAGCTGCACAGAGAAAGCTGTTACTTCGGGTTGTCGGCAAAACATTGTGTGTGCAACTCACAAACCTTTTATTCTCCATTCGGTTTGTTTTTTGAAAGCTTTGAATGAACACTGACATTTGGGGAAATATCTTTTTTTGGGGGGTTTTGTTGCCATTTTTACCCGCAGACAGTTGAGTTGATTGACATCTAGCACAGAGGTTTGGGTTTGTTATGTAAATGTCCCACAACGAAAAGGTAGTGTCCTCTGACGTCATCTCTTTTATGTTGGATGAATTTAATAATTTGAAGCTGCTTTACACCAAAAAATACTGTGAGACAAAGATCCTATTTTAGCTAAAACACAAAAAGCAAGACAGCGTAACTTTCAAAAGATGAAATTACACATTTTTGCTGTTAGGGAACGGAGCTATGCTAATTTTCCCCCCTGCTTGCAGTCTTTGTGCTAAGCTACCACAAACAAGACGTTGACCTGGCCTGATGAAATCAGTGAGCTTTAATCTTACTCTTCTTTTGAGACTGCTCAAATTGAAGAAGAAAATTGGGGGGGCGGCTTCCTTCAAGATTATTCTGCAGGAGGATTACCCAGCTGTACTGAAAAAGTTGTGGGTATTTTTTTTTTTTTCAAACACACATTTCTTATCTGCTCTTTTTCAAACATTGCTGCTGGTAACCTTTGGTCCTGCAGCCAAAGGAGATTATACCATTTTTGTTGTAAAAAAAAAAAAAAAAAAAAAAGAAGTTCACAAGGGAATATTTCCCGCCTTGGGGGGATGATTCAGTCTCCTCATTGTGCATTCCGTGGGCCAAACGCAGATCTAGAATGCAGCGTCCCATGCGCTCCCCCACCACTGCCTCTGCAGCTGCTGCATTGCCCCCCCCCCCCCCCAGGTGTCAACAAACAAAGGCTGTGGCCCTTTGACCCCGTCGAACCCCAAAAATAGACCGCCGCCATCCGTGGAAATCAGACGCGCTCGCCGCGCTGGGGGGGGAGAGGCGGCCGCGTCGCAGGACGCTGATGTTTCTAACGAGCACGCTGTTTGACGTTGTACCGACAGAGCCCTCACGAGGCTCCTCCCACCCCCCCCCTCCCACGCCACGTACCGTTCTCATCCTCGACTGACATCTATTGGACCGGTAGCGGCGTCTCCGGCCCCGAATCCTGGCCGCGTTGTTCAGCCGGGGGCTCGGGGGGGGGGGCAACCCATGCAAGAAGAAAGACATTTCTTTTTATTCTTTTGCTTCGAGGCCTCAGCTCTCGCTCATCCCTCTTTCTTTTTTTCACGGTTGGCTTCCTCACTCAACTTCTCAGTCCTCTGTGTTCCCCACTTCGTTGTTTCTTTGCATCGAGCTTTGAGGGATGAGGGATGAGGGGGGGGGAGAAGAAGATGAAAGGGAGCCCGTACACTCTGCCCTCCGATATCATTAGGCTATCTTTGATGGCATTATTATTATTTTTTTCCTAATGTTTTTTTATCCTTGCTTGAGTGATTGTGTGTCCTTGTGCGTGTCTCTCTCTCTCGTGTGTGTGTGTGTGTGTGTGTGTGTTAGTGTACATACACCATGTATCCAGTACACTTCATCTGGCCCCGGGGCCCGGTGCTGCCGTTTGGCCGCCCTGCCATCAGCGCCTCCATATTGAGAGAAGACGCTCGTAGCTGCCCCTCTGTTTGATGTCACTTCTGCTTTCGCTCTGATCTTCCTCCACCAAAGCACCTCGCCGGCGCCGTCGCACGCAGCGGGCCCGACATAATGGGGGAGGCGCTGTGACGGAGTAACATCTGGAGCGCGCGGGAGCAAAGGTCTCGACCACGCGGTGAATCAAAGCTGCATTTCCCGAACCACTTGAGCACTGCACACTTTCTCTTTTTACTATCGTCACCAACTCCCATTGAAAGATTGGAACCAAAGTCGAATGCAATGAGAAAGCATTTAAGCAATCACTCTTTGAGTGACATGTCCCTTTGATCAGCAGATTTACTCTGTAAATACGGTTGAGTTGCACACTATCGCTCTATCTGGGAATAACAAAGTAAACGTGCGGCTCATACAGGAGACGTTACATAGCAGGAATGTCAGTAGTAATATTCTACATATTTGTGAGTATGCGCATACTGTTTGCTAAAAGAATGTGGCCATCTCTCTGATTGTGGTCCGGGCAATCGGATCTCAATGCATCCTAAGTGCTTTCACACAAGTGCTTTGAGCTGTCCACTTATGATCACATCACTAAAGACGCTTGTTTTAATGCCGCAGTTTTCCAGTAAAGCCGCTGCCAGGGTTGCTGTAAGGGCTAGTAAATATATACAGACAGGCTATTTAGTAGGATCTTTGTCTCCAAAGGTCAAAAAATACAAAAAAGTACAGTAATTCGATTGGGAATGATCGGCTTGCAAAGCTTCATGTTGTGTATGCACAGCATACTCCTGTTTTTTTTAATGGTCAAATCTGGCAGATGTCTTCACCGACATGTTTTGTCGATAACATATCTCTATGAAATCCACACTGATCACGGCCCGACAACAAGTTGATAAATGTTGATTTCTCTGCCATAATGGAATCCCAATCCCTCTTCCTGTCACGATGAGATGAATGCAAAGGAAGCAGCCGGCTGCTGGAGGGTGCAGGTGAAACACTTTGGGCCTGCCTCTTCACTTCATGGACCAACACTCCCCCAGCGACCCGGTCTTTGTGGATGCTGATCTCGTCCAAGCAATGTTCTGAGACCTCACACCTCGGGTTATGTTACCGTTTTGGAGGAGAGGGAGTTGGTCGATGAAGTACAAGCCCTTTAAGGCAGTAGGTGCCGTTAGCTCTGCACCTAAATGTTTGTATCGCTACACAATGTCCATTTGCCAGGAACACAAAGTCTGTGCTTTTTCTTTTTTTTTCTTTTTTTTTACCTTCATCGTCTCTCCCATTGATCGTTTGGCCTGCATCGGACCATGTGGTGCGAGGAGACTCGCGTGAGTCGCTGCTGCAGCCCAGGATCTGGACCGCTGCGAGGCGGGGGTGAGCAGGCATACAAAATGAAGGGATTGAGAGATTGGGAGAGACAGGAGAAGGAGGGAGAGGGGGGAGGGGGGGGGGCAGGGAGACGGAGACGGCACAGTTACTGAATCCATAAAGGATGAAAAAGGGCCTTGGCAGGAGACTTGAGGGGCTAATCAAATAAAGTTCTCTCAGATTAGTTAGCTAATAGACCTGTAACATAGCGTTGCGTCTTAATACCGAGGGGAACACAACCCCCTGTGTGCTGGCTGTGATGTGGGGGGGGGGGGGGGGGGGTGGAGTGACAAGGCAGAAAGAAGCAGGGTGGGAGCGTGGGATGTTGGGGGCTGAGGCTACAACGGTGCACCTCCTGCCAAGAAGCCCGATGGGTCTGGTTATTCAGTCAGGGTTGAGTAGGGAGACGAGGCGTGCACTGGGAGCCTACCTGGCATGAAATTAGTCCCCCAACAGCTTTAGCACTTACTATGTGATCAATGCACACGCGATACCAGTTCCAGTAAGCTCACAAACATTAGTGTTTTCTCTGAAGGATCAGATATGGGGTTTCTGCTCACAACATCGAGAATTGGACTGAACTAGAGAGGCGTAGGTTTGAAAGGTTTTGCACGCTTCAAATCTCTCGGAGCAGCTCTTAAAAGTGCGTGTTTGTTTTGCTACCCGTTATTCTGTTCAAATCGAATGAACTTGGCACGAGTTTTTGCCCGAATCAGTAAAGTAAACCAAAGGAACGGTGCCCGCAGAAAATTCTTTAAAGGAATGATGACCTCAAAAGATTTAAGTCACCGAACAGAACAACCGAGGGCAGCTTTCTCTTTGCCAAAAAACGAAGAGAACATCGGCAGTGTGATGATAATCCTGCTGACATCCTGTCAATCCTCTGCACGTTGCTGCATCCTGTCCTTGCAATTGATTTTATAGCAATAACTGAGGTTCCGGGGGAAGAGAAGGTAACCAGAGGACATGGCGTCCGCGTCCCCTCTTTGTTCGACTGCGCTGAAAGGCGGGAGTGAGTTGACGGCTCACCCTTTATCTTCCTCCGACTCGGCGTGTTTAGTGAAGGCGTTGCGATGAGCGTGGACTGTATGGCGAGCGGAAACAAGGAGTGGTGGAGTGCATTCACTGGCAAGGCCAAGTCCAGGCTAGCGGGTGCATCCTTCAATAGGGGACCCGACACCTGTTTTGCCGAATTCAATAGTCTATTTAGCAGTGTGTGCGTGCACCAGGAATGTGTCTTTGTGCTCAAGAAGAAGATTGCATATACTCTGCTTTGTATACTTGTACGTCTGTGGTTAGGAGGATATTTACAGGGATGCGAAGAGGACCGATTCATCGGTACCAAGACAATGCAGAAATTCAAAGAAATGGGGCGGTGTTTGTTGTTTTCAAAGGGGGGGGGGGCTCGAGACTTTTTGGCGTCCAAAAGGATGAAGACAGCTATCCACGCACACTATATTCAAGCTCCTTTTAGTCAGATCAATAGAGTATAGGGCGGAGGTAGGTTCACGAGAGAATGTAGTTTCTGGCTGGAAACAGAAAGTTATTTGTTGTTTATATTTTATGTCTCTCATATTCAGGAGGGTAGGACAGTTCTCTTTTTATTTTGAAAGAGAGAGCTGACGTCCTCTCTCCGGAGTGAAGGCGCTGGCTTTAACTGTAATGTCTTACACTGCAGACAAAATTAATCGATCAAATAGACGATGTAATTACTTCTAAGTACATCACAGGGGCTATAGTTCTAAGCTGGCCTACTGCTGAAGCAATTACTTGGCCTGAGACGTATGGCTATTCAACATCATCTCAATGGATAAATCCAGCAGCTTTATTGCCCAAATGACCACAAAATGTACAAAAAAACCATGATGTATGTATCTGTATCTTTAGCTCCACTGCAACTCTTAACTGCCTCGGGGCCACCGAAAGCACAGTGCTATAAAATAACTTTAAAAACCCGAGTCTGAGCATAATTGCCGACCCGTGGTCCTGTACCGAGCGACAGGCACCTGAGAGCCACTCAAACGATCGGGAACCCTCAGCTGAAACAGTAGCAGTTGTTTTATGTGCTGCGCACATACAAACACTCGCACACACACACACACACACATCTGTGAGCCGAGAGGAACAGCAGCAATTTCAGCTCCACGCTCAAATCATTCCGTAATCACCCTGCTCCAGGCCACTCCAGGTTTTTCCATTTTCCACTTACCGATCGTTCTCCTCTCCCAGCTACCTCGGGTTCACTCCAGCAAATGGGATATATAGTTAATGTGATATATTGTTAATATAACACAACATGACTATGTCCTGTCGTTGATTTACACAACAGTAAGCACAATTTCAATGCGGCAAAATGACTGATGTGAATGTCTGATTGTGATCAGGGTTGGATCAAAAATGTTTGAGGTTGCGCAACAAAATTCCCGATTACATCCACACGGTTGGGGAAAAAAGGGGGCCTTGAGGTAAACGAGACTTAGGTACATAAGAGAAGTGGTTTCTAGCATTGCCAACTGCAACGAGAATAAAGCAAACAGAGTTAATTTAAAACGCTGCAAACTACAAAAAGCTACGTGAGAAACACAAAGAAGAAATCACTGCTTTGCTACAAAGAAATACGACTGCGGCAATATGTTTGGAGCATTGTTAAGCTTTTCATGATAGGCAGAAGGAAAAGAAGGATGACAGGAATCAAGCGAGGGAGGGATCAATCCATAACTACCCAGATCATACAAATTTGGAAGAGGCCTTTGCATTCATTGTGGTTTTGTCGCTGCTCCACAGCAGACAAAACTACAAACAACCCCCTAAACTCCTGAAAACGATGTCAACGACTTCCTTTCTGTTCGGCATAATGAATTTACAGAGCCAGTGCATTGAATCCCAAGACATTGGATTTGTCTCCCTATATTTAGCTAATTATTTATCTAAAGTGAAATGGAAAGATAAGAGTTTTTCTCCACCGGATTAGTTGACGCCTGATTCGGAGCTCTTAAGCTGTTTTGTGCTTTTGAAAACAAATTGAATTGTAGAGCATTTTGTGTTCATCAGTGGCCTTACTTCACCCCCTTCTGCTTTATTCTGGGCACCACTTGTTCGCTCCCAGTGCCTCTCTGGGATTTTATTCTTGCTGCAGCTTGACCTGAAACAGAGGAAGTTAAAGTGGGGTGCCATTAATTTAGAGCAAAGCCATAGGCCAGTGCTGATGCTGTAATGATTAATGAGGACGGGGTTTGAGCCTCAGTGGTGGTATCTCTGTTGAATTAGGCTCTGATTACGCCTGACTGGGTCACACATGACTAATGGCTCCTGGGCCTAATCCATCCTTCCTTGAGCCTGGCCATGTGGAATAACTACAGGTTGTTACTATCTGTGTGTGTGATCTGTCTATGAGCTGGCAGGCAATATGTGCTTATTTACAGGGGGTGCGTTTATACACATTTTTAGAGTCAAACATTTTACTGCCCTGATTGTCATCATCGTAGGGGGACGGTCATTTCTACATAATTAAGATTCCACCATTAATATATAAGATTACTTGCAACATAATGAATTTTTCCTTTTTTTTGTTTCATTAAGACTTCATTAAATGGCTTTTTGTTTACTCATTATCGTACGTTTTTTTTTTATGGCTGCATTGTAATTTGTCAGCATGAGTAGAAGAGCGAGAGTTGTTCGTACGAGACTATTGCCGTGCCCTCTGCCCTCCAAAGTCAGTCTTAGGAAACGGATGTATGAGGGGAAATGTAATTTACGGGATGGTGAGTCTGCAGTGGGACTTTGTCTCCTCGCCCATGGAGCCATAATGGGACCTTCGCTGGCAGGCTGACTGATCGACCGATTATCTGACACCGTGACTGCCGTTTGACTGACAAACTACATGTCTGAATACCTGACTGTAGGTAGGCGTCAAATGACAACTCCAATCGCGACATTCATTCATTCTCATTCTCTCTTTAAACTTATACACGGAGCAACTTTGGTACAGTAGGATCAGGAAATAATGGAGGTCATGGTACAAGTCCAACGCGATTTGATGGAACATTATCTTTGACCCTGGCGATGGAGTTTGGCATTGGATGCAAATTGGGAAGGGCGGAATAGTCCATCAGGGGGGCATTCCTAGTAAGCTGCGCTGGGATTGCAGACAGGTCAAGGTGAAAGACAAGGGAGTGTTTTAAATTTACTCATAGTGTAACAGGATTGCAATGAGGATTCTGTCAAAATGGCAGCCCAGCAGTCAAGAGACAGAGGGATTTCTTTCTCCACCCTGGAGATCTAAGGGAGCGTCCCTCTGCCAACCTGGCTCTTTTCCGACGTTGTCCCTCCTCGCCTTTTTTACCCACCCCTTGATGAGGAGACGCAGTCCACGTGCGTCTCCTGGCAAAACCTGATCTCAATACCCCTGATGGAGAGGGTGGAGGACTTTCGGCCTCCGCCATTCTGCCCTTCAGCACCTTACACTTTTTATATTTGGCAGTACTGCATGATAATTCGAATCTTATTGTCCCCACATCAATAATGCATTTGTTTGGTCATGTTCATTGAACGGGTTATCGAAACCAAAGCAGACCTTTTTTAGAACATCTCAACCACTGCGACATGCGTGTGTCGAGTTGCAGTATGTCAAGCTACGGTTCCTGCTTCTTGCCTAACCGAAAATATTGCTGTTTCATTACCCAGTACGCCCACTCGCCGGCCTGTTGACTTGTCGCTTTGGCTTCGCTAGTCACCATTCTGCTCCATTTCCTAAGCCGCAATCTCCCTGTCAGTATCCGAGATGGTGTTAAGCTTTGGCTCATTGCACCAATCGTCGTGCTTGCTGGGCGTGAGCCATGTGGAAGCAGCGGGCAATGCTCCCCAGGCCGGAGGGGGGGCAGGATCTGGGAGGGGGGGGGGGGGAGAAGAGCGGTGACAGTGGAAGGGATCCTTTGCAGATCCTAGCCCTGTATTTGTCACATTCAGGCAAGCCTGTTGTTGACTGCTCAGCGCTGGCAACGCGACGCTCTGCCGGGCAAATTTGTCACTGGATTAAAACAGGCCTGCACTGGTACAGAAATGGAGAGAAAGATGGAGGGGAATAGGGACCATCTGTGAACAACAGGTCTGTGCAAAAGAAAAGGGACCAAAGAGAATGAGATGTAGGCCAACACAGATGCAGAATAAGTCAAATACAAGTCGGGACAGTTGAATGAAACTTGCGGATGCCGGCCTAACGGGCGTAGAGGAAGAAATATAAAGACAGGGAGCGCTTAAATAGTTTTGTGTACATTTTTTCGATTGAAGGGGTGGCTCTTTTTTGGTTATCGTCTTTCACAGTAAGCCTGTTTGCTATTCCGAGGGTCCGCTGCTCATTAGAGGACCTTGCAGACTGCTCCAACAGTGCCCGCTCAGCTGACCCTGGAACCGCCCGTGCATCAGTGGACTCCGAAATATGCTGCTGTCACGCTGTGATGAAATCGCTCTAACGATGATATGGTACAGTGTAAACATACCAAAAATCCCAAGATATTTTCCTCTTCATCTGTTGTCCTCCTTGCATTTTTTCCTCTTTGCACGGCTCTATGTTTTCAACTTTTATTTCCCCCATCTCCTCTCTCTCTCTCTCTTTCTATCTCTCTCTCTGTGTGCTTGGGTCAGTAATGAGCTGGTTTTGTTTCTTTTTCCTGCCACAGGCATATTTTTCTTCCCATCTCCATCACACTCCCATCCACCCCCCACCCCCCTTATTCTCATCTACTGTCTTGTTTTCTCCCTTAAGGATTTTTCAGGTTGCTTTTTCTCTTATCCTCTGCATTCACAATGTATTTTTTTTAGAGAACTTTAATTATATTCCCGAGGCCCCTGAGAATCCAACGTGCAGCGCTATCGTGGGATTCCTACAGCGGTTGCTCAAGTTCAACTCATGTGGTGCTCATCTGTCTCGAAAGTGTGAAAAATATATGAGCGCTTGCATCGTTGCCCTCAGGCCAGACATAGACAGCCTTACCCACGGCTCTGTGGTGGAATGTTTAATGAATTAAGGAATTCCCTCACACCTGGTTTAGAACAAGAACGCATCCACGTGAGCCCGATGTGGTGTAGAGCGAGCCTAAATAAATGTCATTGGGTGCATTTAGCGGTCAGCCAGTACAAAAAAAAAAAAAAAAGTTATGCTAGTGTTTTCGGAAAAAGAAATGCTTCAAATGAACACATGGTTCGGACTTCAAACCGCTCCTCTTAAACCAAAAAATCTGATGGGTTCGTGTTATGTTACCTTGTGCAACAGCTGCAAGGTGTCAGGATCAAATTTCAAATGAAAATCCAACACGTATCACATTTGTCTCCGGTAAGCCAGTAATCGGACCGATCTGCGTCTTTTTTGAAGCTACCGGCGGCTACAGGATTGGCTTAGATGTGTTCGGAACAACAATAGCTTCTCCGAAAGATGTTTGCTCAATGCTGCAAATACCATCATCCAGGTCTCCATTGAAAGATTAGCCAATAGTGAAGGCTTTTTCTAGATGGAAAAGCATCTAGAATGAGTTTGGATTGACAGATGGCTCTTCCAATTACTGTATCTAACAGCAAACAGTATCTTGTTGGGAGGGCCCGCCCCTTTCCAAACTGTCTCCGACCTCTCAGATGGCTCTGTGTAACAAACCATCTGTTGGGTCTGGTTAGGCCAAGTGTCTCCTGAATGAGACTTGACTCCTGTACACTCCTGTCTTATTGAAAAAATAAATCTTTTGTGGTTCAGGGGTTTTGGAGTTCTGTTTATTTTACATATTCTGAGAAGAAAAACAGGAGTTCCTGTGCACAGCATATCCAAAGCAAAGTTCTGACTTTTGTCCTTTGGCCTTCAGACTGCCATATTTTACTGTAACCTCCTTTCCGAGGCGAAAGTAAAACTGTCTGCTTTAAAAGTAGTAGAACAGAGACAGTGAACATCCCGTAAAACAAGATGAGGGGGATAAAATAAGAGCGCTATGGTTGCAAGAAAGGATTCCCATAAATAATTTACTTCTCTGTAAGCAAAAGGAGTGAAGCACCAAGTAGTTGTGGATTTACAGAAATACTGTAGATTAGACCCCCCCCCCTCCCCTCCCCTCCCTCAGCCTGTAGTTAAAACAAGAGATACATTGGTAGAAGCTACGGCAGGGGGGGGGATAAGGGGCCGCTGTTAAAATTCACCCCTTTTCTCACCAATCAAACGTAAGCCCTCCTCTCGCTGTCAAACCCAAAAGACGATCCTCACAAATACTTTTTGTCTCTTAGCCCGACTCCAGTTACGGCGGTTTAAGGGTGACCCGGGGACGCGCTCGCTCGCTCGCTCACTCAAAAAGAAGAGTTCGCCCTATCTACACACTGCGTGATTAAAACCCTCCGGCTCCGTGGTCCGTGGATTTAGGTGAACTCATTTGCATGAAGGAAGCGCTCGCCGTGAAAGAATTAGGGACGGCATTGTGTCAAATTGATGGAGGGGTCAGGTGAGCGAGCTGCACTTGTTCCGCACGCAGTGCAGAGGAACAAAGCCCTCACTGATTAACATTGTTATTCATTCATGAGGAGGAGCGCAGCGAGGCGAGGCCATTTGTCTTAGATGAATTTAACAAATGCAAAACCAGTGGGCGAAAAAAAAAGAAACACAAATCCCCTTATGAGAAACAATTGAATAATTATGACTGCTCAGTTCAAAACCGGACTGGATTTTAATTTGTCCAGATACTAGTGCAAATGCCAAGCACAATGTGGATGTCAATTGACCGATGACATCCATGAGGAAAGAAATCCATAAGACCTAGCAGGTGCCCCCCCCCCCCCCCAGAGAGGGGGCGACGCAGGGATTTATCACAGCACCGTGCCATTATCGATACATTTTACAGTGCAATAAAAAAATGAATTGTTGGAAGTATGACTCAGCGTTACACTTCTAAGTCTAAGGATATGCCGCCTCTCAGCAGCAATGTTCGATTGCAGTTGAATTGTTCTGCGATCAACTTGAACGGTGAAGTTTTCACTTCATTAAGTAAGTGTGACACTGTTTAACTGCGTCACCCACTGTGTTGTGCTTATTAGTCTGCATGTTTCAACTCAGCTAAGCACAAACCGGTCAAACAATGGTGCAAAAAAAAGTATGCCACCCAACCGTCTCGGCTTTTCAAATCCAAACAGACGATTCCAAACAAATCCGTAGGCGTCCTGTTTTGTCTCCCCCCCCCCGAAGGGTTAAATAAACACTTAATAATAGATGGTCACCAAGGCCGGATCCCAAGAGCTCTGTTTGTGGGGAATGTACACACAGACTCGTTGGGACGGAGAAGGAAGTTGCACAGGCGGGTTTTGTTCTGTTTTATTTGAATGATGCCAGTGACGCCACTTTCAGTCTTCTTCTCTTCTGCTGCCCTTACGTTCCATTGCACTGGAGAACACCACCTCTTTGTTTGAAGCCTTTATAGCTCCACCACATTTTAGCCATAAAATCTTCCTGATTCTTTTTTTTTTAATATGGAACCAAGACACAGGAAATCTGAAACGTCCCTGCCATTAAGTTCTTTCAGATTTCTCACAACTTTGCATGTCAAGTTTGAGTATTTTGACAACATTCGTAAATGTTTAACATCTCATGTCCTCCAGAATCAACCCTACTGGGTCAATGAGATGCCCTGCCATGTATGGCATGTTTGCGGGGCTTGGCACCTGTCCTGTCTGGGTGTGTTTTGTGACGCCGGGTGCCCCAGCCAGCCCCCCCCCCCCCCCTCCCCCCTCTTAATGAGCGCAGAGGAACCACAGGAGCAGATGGAGTTGCCTGTGGGAGTAAAGGAAGGCTCGGGAAGCGGCTCGAACAAAGGCCGCGCGAGGAAGCCAGTGCCATGTGGTGGCGTGCCCACTCTGCCCTCTGGTCATCTCCACTGGCCCGGCTTGGTGGTCGTCCAGGCGCGCGCTCGCCTGCCAATTAAAGAATGGCCCACAGTCAACCCCGTAGGTTCCTCCGTGCCCAAAAGCCTCTCCCTTTTTTTTTTTCCATCGGCAGATGTGGATTAATTGAAGATGGGCTCTCACATATACAGTATATCCGAGCGCTGAGCTTTGAACAGTAGGTTACTGACAAGAATTCTTCATCCTGGGGTTCAGGCAGGGATCAGAGGCCACCGGTCTGGCTGTCGTTGGACAAGCCATGAAATGTGGAGAGAGATATTGGACAGTACAGCAGTCGGGGCTGTCAGCAGAGCAGTGAAGACACCTATCTGAGTAACTGCTTTCAAACATAACTAAAAAGGTGCATATCCTTCTTTTCTCCACTGCCTCTCTCTGGAAGACACTCCTCACCATGTCAGCCGAGACATCCGATGGCAGGGAAACTGACTTCCATATGGGGTGGACAGATGTGAAGAAAAAAAACCACATCAAGCACTTTCATATTTGATTGCAGGGGGCGTTTTATCTCGGGGTCCTTCAGGAGTCTCGCAGCTCAGAGGACGATGGGAACGTCGACACTTCAGATTTCTGCAGGGTACTCTCTGTCTCTTGGAACTTTATTTATTCTTTCTTGCTTGATGGAGTTGTTGCCAGGTGAAAGAATTAATGCATTTTTTTTTTTGCATTCCAGATATTTAAAAGTCTAACAAGCAAACAATATGGAGACAGGGCTTTGTGAGAGAAGGCAATTTTGGGCAGCCAATCAATGCAGCTCCTGCAGTGGAGCTGAAACTCTGTGGACAGAGGGAATTATATTGACGCAGTCCTCTTTGTCTCCTTTTATTAAAATAAGATTTACAAAATTATCATTAGGAACTGTTGGGAAACTCAAGACTTTTACAGCTTATGCTAATTTAGGAAAAGGGTACAGATGCGACAATCGTAATGGGGAGTATTTCCCACATGGAGAGTTTTTCCTTTTCCAAGGACAGAGGATGTTGCATGCTGACACACACACAAACACACACACACACACACATACACAGGATGGCATCTCACTATTTGTCCTGTGAGACAACTCCAAGACCAAATAGACCAGGACCCGTGAACTGTGGAGTAACAACCCTTCAAAACACATTTTAATGAACTCACAGTGAATAGCTAACCCTTAAAAAGTGTTGCATTGACTTGCATTGGGATGTGTTCAAGCTCACTTTGGTATAAATGATTCATGGAGTTACTCTGATGTGCTCTTGTAATATCTAGTTTTGGAGAGAAACGTTAATGAATAGTTTTTTTTTTAACCAAACCGCGCTGTATACATCATCAAAGCTACCAATGCCAAGATTATTTTTATCAAAGCAATTATTGAAATAAGAATCAGGTACCTCCTATTCATTTAAATGCATGTTTATGAAAAATTACCACTATATATGACAATATAAAAACATTAGATAATAGATAGCATTTTGAATTGTTCATTCGGAATAAGCGGTTCAGACTTTAAAATCGGAAATCCTAATCGAGAGAATTGCAATTTCCCTGTAAGCCTGTTGGCTGAAAAAGCCATGTTTGTTTACTCCGGGAACATTGTCCCCCCCGTCGGTCTGACTATTTGTGAAGTCAAAACGATATCTCCAAACTACTGCCAGCGCACTGTACAACATGTGACTGGTATCACAAAAGGTCTTTTATACCCAACAAAAGCAAGACTTTACATCATTTCACATCATGTCATGTGGTGTTTGCCATGAACATAGAATAATGGCGAATTTCTTGGACTTTGGTTCTGCTTGGGGACCCCCGCATGCATGACAAACAACCTCTCGTTTCACCTTAATTATTGAATGACAGCTGCTGCAGAAACACGCTGGATGGATTCAGCTTGACAAAGTGACGGCAGTCGTGCTTACAACAAGCCGCTGCTTTCGTCTTGATCATCATGCACGGATGCCTTCCTTTTAACTGTCCTGGTCTGTTAAGGGTTACTCCCTTCCATGTAGAGACTGCTATGCTTGTGAGGCCCATTATTAATATAATACATTCCCTATCACCAGTCTTACCCCAACCTTTGGGGCCAGAGAATGCATTATATATTGCCTATTATTATTTCTAGAAAAACTTGAACCACCTTTTTAATCGAGGAGGGGCGTACAAATGTCCTTAATCACGTCCTCTAAAGTCAGTCCTCACATACCAGAGAACACACACACGGCCGTACACTCTTTCATCTGAAGACCTTTTGATGTCGTTTAGAACTGACAAATGTACCTCAGTGGTGCCTTGAATTAAACCTAATTTAATCATGTGTGAAGCAGAGGCATTGGGATGGATGGTTGTCAATAATGTGACTAATGTTTGAGTTGAGAAAAGCAGTCTTTAGCTGACAGACTAGACAAAATCCATGTTTAATGGTTCAAACACGTCTTTGTAAAACTGATCAAAAAACACTTTTTCAGTCAAACGCCGGATTTATGATTGTGTGATTGCTGTGAAACTCATCTGTCAGAAAGGATTACTTTTATGAAAACCCAAATTAGATTCATAAATGTAGCCAAATAGTTTGGCACTTGATTGGCAATCGCTGTCTGAAACAGTGTTTTATGTTCTGTCACAAATTCCTTCTACAACAATGCTTGAAATGCAATGTTCAATTGTACGCTCTTATTTATTTTTTTCTTGCCTTTGGCACAGCATGTTGGAGCACACAGCAGTTTTGAACGTGTGAAATGGAAGGGTTTGTTCTCTGGAGATAGTCTGAAGATGAGGCCTTTGATGTGATCCGCTCCCATCGCGTTGCACTCCAGAAAGCACTGCAAGGCAAAGATGCTTCTAAAACCGGAGCACTTATTTGTTCATAGACGGCCAACCTGACATCTCAGAGTTGACTTCTTAACCCATCTGATTCCCTTTCTGTCGTAATAATGGTTTAACACCTGAAGCATATTTTGTGAGTGAGAACTGATGCTTTGGCGAGGAAGTCACAAGATATCAACAAGATCCAGGAACCCGAGATTGGTTAATTGCAACGTGGGTGACCTTTTGAGTGGTAATCCAAGGAAAAAAACCCCACATTGAAGTCAGTAAAACCCCACTGCGCTGCAAGGTGATGGGAAACCCCCTGTGGACATGACAGAAGATTGAAAGCAACACATTTATTCAGTCGAGATTGCGCCGTATTCCGTAAGGCGGGTGTGAAAAAAAAAACGCCTGCACGTGCCTGTGCAAACATATTCTTTTTGCACAACATTTACATTTGTGAGGCAACATGACTAACGCACGGTTGCTGAGGTAGAGCAGTAGAAGGAAGGAAGTCGGGGGGGGGGGGTTGGAAGAGGGGCTTGATGTTTTTTCTGAATGAAAGGGAAATCAATGTAGTGAAGCTGTTAGACCTCTGTGGTGGGTTATACCCCCAACGTTTACACCAGACTCCTGCAGTGTTGTCCCAGTAGCAGACAGGAATTTTAACACATAGACTGAGATGTATTTGGGGGGGTATTGCTACTGGTGGAGTGTTTCTAACAGCAGGGGAGGTGTTGGGTTTAGGGGGGGGGGGGGGGGCTTGCGAACGCAAAGGAGTTCGATTAAAACACAAACAAGATTTTCGCAGCAAAGATGGCATCAAAATGGCGCAGTAGTAGGTAGGAGGATGGAGGGGGGGTGGACTATTTGTGAGGAGTTATCAATGGTCCAAAGGTTCCTCTTCTCATTAGTGGAGACCGAGCCGCTGGGACAGCTGTATAATGAGCGGCAATATCCAAAGGGGAGAGACGACTCGACAGGCCTTTTGAGGTTCCGATTTCTGGATGCGTATTTTACGAGGCTTGTACGTGACGTGCGAATATTTGTTTGCGCGACTTCGGGAGTCCGAGTGATGATATTCATGAAAGAAACGCAGTTAACATCCCGCTGTGTTGGATTGGAAACCTCTTATCTCCAAATTGTTACTTGCTGCAGGAGCAAAAAAATAAATAAATAGAAAATGCTTGATTCGAGGTTGATCATTGGTAAGTGCATCTGTTATTTTTCAAAAGTGGCTCATAAGCTTGAGTCGTAAACTTTGCGTCAACTCATGAGAGGCCCATAATCTTTTAACTGTGGCACATAAATGACAGTAAATTCATGTGATCCAATGAATACAGTTGCATATTATTCTACCCTCTTTCATCTTCCTCACTCCCAATGGTATCAAATGTGTTTGGTCAAGTTTCTAAGACTTTAACGTACGTTTGCATTCTTCCAAAGACACTTGACGGTGGTGATACTGATCCATTGCTGCAGCTGATTGCTCGACACCCTGCAGTCTGGCAAACCATGCAACGTTAAGCGATACCTTTCAATTAGCGACCTCAACCCGGGCTCAGAGGCGAGGGGACGGCTTCACACACCACCGAACGATGGCCGATTAGGCAGCGAACCGGAATGGGAACCGGTGGACCTTGCAACATGGAAACTGTGTTACTGTAAAGTGTGTGCACTTTGGGGGTTTTGCGCGGGTGTGTGAGGCTGTGGCTTTGTTTGTGTGTGTGTGTGTGTGTGTGTGTGTGTGGATTGCAGGGAAGGGGAGGTGGTCAGTGGGAGTGGAAAACAATTAAATGAAACCCAGTGAGATTTAGGAAAAGAGAGAGCAAGTTTACCTTACTCATTCACGTACGTAAGTGGCTCTATTGATCACAGATCTTCATCAAGACGCTTTTATTGAATTGGAGAGGGGAAAGCGAAAGTGATTTCTTTGCACATGCTCTACTTTAAATAAGGCTTTTTCTACTTTAATTCAAAGAAAAAAGAGACTGCAGTGGACAAGCAGCACTGTCAATGTCAAGGGTTTCTCTCTGAGTGGTATGAAATCAGTGGAGGTGTGGAAGTTTCCCAATTCTTTCATTTCCTAACCCTAACCCTCCCTTTTAGGGATTAAAAACGATCAGCTCCTGTTGCTCTCAAGGTAATTGGAATAATAAAACATACAAGTTGTTTAATGCATTCAGGTGTGATGATCAAGATAATAATCTCTGTCACTCTCCAGATAATTGGAGCAGACAAACATACAGGTGTGATGAGTGTCTTCAGGTAGGGTAATTAGGTCCATCCAATCAGGAGCTCTCCTGTTGGCTCCTCCCCCTGTTTTTTAAGTATTTGTATGTCAGTCTCCTTCAGGGGTTCGAGGTTTAACAAACTGAGTCAAACCTGAAGTGCTGAGTTGATTTGAGATGGGAAGCTGAGTTTTGGGTTTCAGATCAGCTGTTTAGAGTTGGTTCAATCAACTCTGAGTAGGTTGACTCAGCGTTGAGTGCGCGCACTGAAGGCAGCATCAATGGAGCCGTCATACGATTCACCATGGCAACGACCACAAACAATCGGTCGGCATACGGCACTCCTATTGAGCTGGAAATATTAATGCAAGCGTACGACGAGTATGAACCGTAATCAGAAAACAAAGCAACACGCTACTGCAGCAAAAGACAGAGAAACGTGCTGCTCGGGTCAACGTGTAACTTCCAATATAGTGTCAGTTAATATTTAATGTACACACTAATCATATTCCATACGTTGTACTAATTTCCAGTGGGAAAATTAATTTTTTTACACACTGTTAGAATGCACCACTCACTGGCTTGAAATACACACCGTGCTCATATTTAATCACAAGAATATTGCTGGTAAAAACTGGCACAATGGTATTGAACCTAATATTTTTTTTGCCGTTCTTGTCAACGTTAAGGCTACACAAAGAATGTACTCGGATGTGAGAGGATGTCCACGATGGGTGACAATTCCCGACCTGGTTAGGTTCACAGGCTCAGTTACCATAGTGACGCACCCCGAGCTTTAGTTCCCTCCCTTTCTGAAACCGACATCCCAGAGTTTCCCTCATCTCAGGGTGAACAAACTCTTGAGTTTCCACTAAACCTGCTTGAAAGGGATCCCAGGTGTTTCTACTAAGAAGCAGCATTGTGGTGAAAAAAAGAGATGCTTCATGGAGAAATTCTTTAGTATTTATGAAAAAAGAAATCTCACAACTTTGCCTTTCTTTTCCTCCATCAGTGGGAGGGTCCAACATTATGATTCGTAAGGGTACTGAAGACTTTCTGGGGTAAATTAGAATTGCTGTCATCCCTGAGAGAAAAGCCATCAGTTAGTGAGCAGATTGAATCATTTTGTTCCTAGTTGCACATACAACTGGATGAGCCCGGTGGTTTGGAGCTCAAAGCAAATTGTCCTCCATGTGGACTGTGCTGCTTTGCTATTCTGCAACAGCGTTGTGGTCCATTACTCAAATTGGAGGCAAGAGACAAAAGACCTGCTGCCACCGGTCCAGATGTCAAAGGCTTTTATGAAAATCCCTGATGAGATTCAACCTGATCCAACCAACAAAGACCTCCTAGTATTTCACACAATCAGAGTCTCTGTGATGGTTGCTGCTGAGCCCCTCGTTATTGAAAGATAAACAGCTGTGGGAAACAGCGTTTGCAACAAAAAAAAAAAAACCACTTGTGATAAACATCAGAAAAACCTCACTTTCTAACCGACGCCGTTTGATGGAGTGCAGATGCTTTCTTCGCTTGTGCTTTGTCGTGTTCCAGGGGATCCTAATCACAAGGGTGTTTTAAGCTTAAAGCTTTACCTCCGCGGGGTCCGGCCTGATGGCGACTCACTTGAAAAGGGGACCCATCTCTTGGCCCTCCACCTGTAGTTGACAAACTACCACTCGGCTGTGACTTCATTTCCCCCTTACAGCAGGGAGTCTTCTGCCCATATGTCCTTCAGCACCTGGCCACATCATCATAAGAGGACAACTCGCCGACCGCGGGGACGACACTCCGCACAAGACAAGCTGTGGGGCTAAACAAGGGCGATTCATCATGGTAAACTGATTTAGGGAACCGAATGCCTATATGCTGATGCTACGGATTTGCAGATCAGCTCAATTAAACCCTCGGCCATCTTTTTTTTTTTTTATTTATTGAAACCTGTTAGTGGTGTGATTTTGAAGGATTAACATGAGGAATAATTACGTTACTAATGGGTATTATAAGCTCTTATTATAAAATATGAATGACAAAAGAAAGTGAGGAGAAGAATAGTGTGTGTGTGTGTGTGTGTGTGTGTGTGAGCTTGAGCGGCTAAGTATAGCAGGAATGCCGCCTCCTTGGTTCCTGTTATTTTCATTTATTCTGCATTGTTGCATTGTTCTCGTTTTATAATCATCCCGGCTCTGAGGAAGTGGCTTTTTATAAGCTGTTATTAAGGTTTCTGTTGGTTTTTGAGGCTGCGGCCCCCGAAGGCCGTGCAAGAAGAAGAAGGGGGGGGGGGGTTTGGGGTGAAAGGCTCAACCCTGCTATTTCATTCCCATATATAGCCAGGCGGCTGTGGACCACAAAGTGAGGGCAGACTGCCTGTCTGGCGCTGGCCTGGGTGTGGCTCGCGCTGCTTGCGTTGGGGGGGCAGAGAGGAGGATGGAGAGGCCTCGGGGGGAGAGGGGGGCACACACACTCTCTCTCTCTCTCGTGTAAACTCTCATTGTTTGTGTCCTCGGAGCCCGGGCTTAACATGGAGGCTTCAGCGAAGACTTTTACATCTCATAACCTAGACGTTGTTGTATTAAAATTCCCCCCTGTTGAATATCAAAAAGCATTGTGTCACCCCCCCCTCTCGCTGCTTGTATTTTTGCGAGAGCCCCGTCGGCTTAGTGGCATTGGCTGCATGCCATTGAGCCTGTTTTTTTTTTTTTTTTTTTTTGTGACGGCCCGGTCAAAGGTATTTAAAGGGAGGATTTTTAAGTACAACAGTATATCAAAGCCAAGCGGAGCTCCCCTTTTCTCTGGAAGTGGATCAGGAGTGACAGCTGCATTTGCAAGGCGCTGCGGCAGAGAGATGGGGGGGGGGGGGGTGGGGGGAGAGAAGAGCACGTCCCCAGAGGCGCCGGGCTCTTTGGGGGCAGATGAGATGTTTCAACATATTTACTGTATGCTTTTCCGTGCCAGAATACCTTCCTTCATCCCGCACTAACAACTCGCTGACACCGAATAATCCAAAAAGTCTCCGAAAATG